>NC_056733.1:1877349413-1877639413 GCF_019279795.1 Protopterus annectens | reverse complement strand
TCTTTTCCAAGCCATTCTTATACACACCAATGCCTCTGCTGTAGCTATAGGTGCAGCGTATTCTTGGCTTATAGGCAGAGAAGTACCCCACATGCTATATCTGTCAAGAGTTCAGTAATACTGACAGATGTCATTCAGTTATTGAACCAGAATGCCTTACCATAAAATGGGACCTTACCACCCTAAAATATTATTTGTTAGGAAAATACTTTGAATTAGTAACTGAAACATAGCCCTTTACATTGGCTCTACAAACCAAAATATTGTAACCAAAGCTATCACATTGAGCTTTCACTCTCCATTCATTTAATTTCAAGATCCATCACTATCCTAACTGTAGTCCCTTGAAAGCATATGGGTTGTCTGAGGCTTACAGACCATCTGGCAAGGCTGGAACTGATGGTTCATAGGAACTACTGAGCCAGGACAGTGCATGGATATAGTACAAGTAGAGTTGCCCTTTAACAAGGAGTATGTGAAAAGCGAAAAAAAAGGAAAAGGTACGATGTTAATTGAAATCAGCTGACTTTGGAGCTGTATCAGGGCGGCTACCACTATTAAAGTCAGATTCCTGATCCTTGAGTTCAGAGACAAAACCAACAGGATTTGCTAGGGGGTAACGAGGGTAATTCAAAAGTATCCCACAAGGAAAAAACCTGGAGGATATCCTTAAAGCCAGAAAAGAGATAAAGGATATTATCCTGCATGTTGAAGAAAAGTCTTGTAGAGTTATTTGGAATACCTGTTTGTCAGGTCTATATTACATGATCGAATGGTCAGATATATGAACATGTAATAGTCGACCCGTAATAATCAAACCACCACAATATCGAACGATAAATAAAAAAAGAAAAACCCACCCAAACCATTTAAACACTCTGCGCAGAAGGGCAAGTCCCCCTACACCCCCCACACCCCCCCCACTTAAATATACCAACTCCGTGATCGCACTACAGAGATCTCCATTGAACCATTGGACATTGTGATGGTTCAATTATTATGGGTCGACTATTATGTGTTCGAATATTTGACCATTCGATCACATAATATAGACCCTGTTTGGATAAAAAGACTTAATTTTTATAAATCCTGTTTTGTTCTGGACTGCTGTAGAGTGGATTACCTTGGGTTCAGTGTAGACTGTAGAAAGACTAAACTGGACTGCAGAACTGCAGATTTTTCTCTCTCTCTCTCTCTCTCTTATTCCCCATGTTTTGGCAAAAAGCTAAACTTTTCATTTTCCTCTAGCAGGTAACACTGTTTATACCTGGAAAATGTTAAAGTGTGTTTTTTTTCCTGCCAGATCCTACACTGAATAGATATGGATCAAACGTACAGCTTGCATATAGCATCTGTTTTCACTATGTGTAGTAGACAGTGTTTTTTATAACAAGTTTTATAACCATGAATCCAAAACTGATGCAGGACACAATGGACGGCACAGCTCGAACTAAGAAGATGCATTTATTGTGACAAACCACACTATATGTACTAAACAAGAATTGGTTAAGCGCTTTCATCTGCCTTAATACAGACTTCTTCAGAACCATATTAACAGATTAATTGATGGTATATATACTTATTTTGGCACCAAAAAATACACTCAATCACATTTAAAAACATACTCAAACATAGTAATATATGTTGCTTATAACATAAAAAATGATAACATAAATAAAAAATAGTAGTAATATATATACACATATAACAAAAAAACTTATGATATAACCATATATAACCATATTTTATAGCCATTGTATTCAATCTGCAGTGGAGGGGGTAACAACAGAAACATTTATTCAATGAGAATGGGTTGCAGCCATACGTTATAGTAGTATATCTTGTACTGAATATGATAATTATAAAACTGGCAAGGGTAAATATGATTGATGTACTTTGACTAATAAATATTTTTTCGAAGTAGGTAAAATATTTTTTTCATTGTATGTTTATTTCATCTGATATGTTTGTTGTCTGGGTATATTACTATTCATTGTATATTGTTAAAACAATAAATGTACTTTTTTTTCAAAATGGGAATATACTGCAGAAGTATTGGCCTATTTATATTTTTTACAAAATAAGGAAGTAGATAAGGTTGTTTGTAATAAACGTAAATTATTGTTTGGACTGTCTCCCATGTCTCTTATAGACTGAGGCCAACAATAAACATTCCCTAACTAACATATCCCGACATAACTTTTTAGCAACCTCCTAACCAACATACTCCTCCCAACAAACATACTCCCCCCCCCCAATTAAGATGCATATGTTACCAGGGGATGCAATTGGAAAGGGTTGCGTGGCCAGGCTTACAAAGGCCCTGGTGGTCATTAGCCTAGTATGTACCTATGAACCTATGAGAAATTACACTGTTGGTGATATGCAATTAATAAAAAGAAAAAAAAGCAGATTTGCTACTTATCATTCCATTGCATATGGTGCATATTAAGGAGCAAGGCAGACATTCAGAGCAGAACAATTCAAAAAAAGTTATGAATAGCATGTGCGATTGTGTTTTAGAACATGTTAATTCCAACATTGCTGTCTCACAGAGCTTCCTCTTACTCTGAAGTATACTGGTCTCAGAGGTAGGTATTAGGGATGTAGAAGCATAGCCTCCCACACTGACATTAGGAGAAGGGTGGGTTGCATTCTTGTAACAAGTTGAAATTTTTGCAATTTACATTGTCAATTTGCAGGTAAAAGTTTGTACTTTTGATTTCCTAATGTGAAACAGTTGTGATGTGAAGTGCAGTCTTGCATCCCACATATACACTGTAAGTGAAAACAACAAGCCATTCATTCTCCGTCACTAATATTGTAAACTACAAACAAATTCAACACTGATAGACCAGAGTGCATGTAAACAGTAATAGAGGGTTTGTGCTTTTCAATTACATTGCAGTCTACTAACAAGCATTGACTGATTGCAGTTTAAGTAAAGAACAAATCCTTTGTTCCCTTTTACTTACACTGTGGTACATTAGTAGAATACATCCTCTATGTATTTTCTTATTAAACACACATAAGTGGATTGCATTGAGAAGGAATACACAACTCCCTAGATATACGTATATTTATGCGCGCGCACACACACACACACACACACACACACACACGCACACGCACACACACACGCACACACGCACGCACACACACCACACACACGCAGACACACACACACACACACACACACACACATATGAATCTACTTCACAAGCTCGAAGTTTCAAAATTTCGAACTGGAAATGGTTGAGACCATAAGACTGAAGTTTTGAAACTTCAAAACTGTAACAAAAAAATAAATAAAAACAATTTTTTTTACATTTTTGCAAAGGGGCCCTGCACTCCCCACACCCCCTACTAAATAATGTACCAACTCCGTGATCATCAAAATAACACAACAGCAGGAACTGTATGACCAAAACCAAAAAAAAACAGTTCCAGTGGAACACTTGAATAGTGTTATGAAAGTTGTCACACCACTGTGCTAAATAAAATAGTAGTTTATTTGTTTGAGCACGCTTTCGTCTTGTGTATCCAAGACATCATCAGAAACAATTACAATTCAGAACACAGTGCTTATATACTCACAAACTAATGAATAATTAATGAGCAATTAATCACAAAATATCCCTACCATACTACAACAAAATATATATATATATATATATATATATATATATATATATATATATATATATATATATATATAGTACCAAAGGTATCTTAAAACCTCCCATTAATAAAAAGTAGTTAAAATGCACTAAAAGTCCATTAAATATACTTTTATAATATTTCTAACGTATAATTTAAAAAAAGTTTCTTAAAAACTTTCAAAGCTTGAATGAATGATATTTCAACACAGGCATAATACTGCATGCTTCATTAATACCTGGGGGATGGGTAGAATTTAATCTTAGCTGCCATTTTAATTCTTCCCTATCTAACCTGTTTTTCCAGTCCCCACCCCTGATGTCATTACCTAAGTTTTCCAAAATACCAAACTGAAAGGTTTTACATGAAACGTTCCCTTTCAAATGTCTATAAAGGGCATTTTCCTCATCCTCACGTGTAAAGATGTTCATAAATCCTTCTACGCAAGGCCCTTTCAGTTTTGCCAACATAAAACTGTTGGCAATTCTGACAAATAGAAATATAAACAATCCTTTGGACCCACATGAGCCCCTTTTCAGAAACACCTTTCTCTTAGGGGAACCTATTTCCACCCAGTCCAAAGTCCATAAGGTCGTCTTCACCCTTAAACATTACCCAGTTTCTCTTCACTATCTGTTGAATGTCCTTACTAAGTACACCATATGTTAAGACCATAGAGTGACTAAAATTATTGTCCCTGGAAGGCCCCATTGAATTCACCAAGACCTCAAGGGGTTTACCCAATAATGGTTTAAATTTCTTTCCCCAGTCATTCAAAATCTCTCCACAAACAGAATATAGCAAAGAGGTAGGGTAACCCCTGTCAATAAAGAATGATCATACTACAGTGAGGAAAACAGTAAATTTCCCGTTCCATGATGTATGGCGATCTCCATTCAAAACTTCAATCTTATGGTCTCGACCATTTGCAGTTTGAAGTTTTGAAACTTCAAGCTTGTGAAGTGAATCCATACACATATATATACAAGCACGCACATATATACACACACACACACACACACACACACACACACACACACACACACACACACACACGCATGTATATATTTATGGAGAAGAAACTTTTAAAGCAGATGACATAAGAAACTTGAAGTAACAAAATGCATACTAGTCAGTTAAAAAGTATATTAGCAGACAGGCTCCAATTGCAAACTTGCTCTCAGTGCAAGTGACTAACAGGAGGCATTTTGGAATCTGGACCCCATAGTAGGCCTCTTTATGGATAGACCTTACACTGAAATCGGTCACTTATACTGAGAGCAGGTCTTTCGGAATCAGGGCAAACTTAAACTGAGAGCAGCTCTTATGGAATTTGGCCCATTGACTGTGACACATTCACTCCTAACTTGAGAAAGTACTTTTTTTACAGAGTGGCTACTGTAACTTCTGGGCAAGCTATCCGAAAGAATGCAGGTCAAGAGACTGATTCAGTGGTGTTGTAGATGGGAAAAAGATGGGGAGGGAAGATGCAGATAGGCCCTAACTACAATAACTGGGCAGCTTGAAAGACTATGGGTTCTATCCTGTCATCTCACTGACATGTTCTCATTAGTATTATACAGTGGTCACCATCTACTAGAGTTCAGTGCCATTCAGAAAGGAGAGCTGTTTTACTCCAGTAATTAGTTAAGTAGCAACAAAGAAACAAATTAGTGTGATTACAGAAAACATCAGGAAGAACAACTGTATAACCACTGCTAAGAAATGAAAAATTATTACGTGTTTTGATGTTAAAACTACACCCTTGTACTTTCAAATCTACCTGTCATTTCTCTGTTGTCTTATTATGTACCTCACAAGCATGTTAAGTTACCAAAGTTTATAGTAGCCATACTTGGCAGCAGCCCAAACTACATTTTAGCAACATGTTTATGAACGTGTTGCTGTAGTGATAGGCTAATATATGTGCAGTGCATCTGAAAGCTATGTCCTCCAACTCACATCAGAAAGACCGAAAAACAGTGCTTGGTGCATCTAATAAAATAGCTCTGTTTTAAAAAAGTAAGTAATTTCTTCTTAAACAATGCTATTGTATAATGGCAATACAACACGGCAGGGCTCTGAGTATTTTTTTTTATTATTTTACCCACATATGATGGAAGCTGTAGATATGTCTCTCAAGCTGTTCTCTGCTGACCCAACAACACCCTGCCATGGCATATTTCATTATTATCTATATGCACACACCTAAATAACAAAGTATTTATTTTACCTTAAAACCAGTTACAAAATACTACACATTCTGTTACCTTCTTTCCATGGTCAGGGAGTCAACATGAAATTAGTCCACTCTCCTGCCACTTTTGAACATAGAGATTTTCATTCATATTTCATATATGTAAATGCAGTGACTGTTTGAATTTGCACCAGGACATACAGTAGTTAGAATAATATAATGTTGGAACTATCTTTAACATAGGAAATGGAAAGTACAGTCTAATATACCTGTCCTTCCGGTTTTAGGCCTCCTGGAGGTTTTGTCCCCAGTTACCAGCACCATATATTCCAGTGCTGTCACTGTGCCCCAGACCCTGCCGCCTTACAGCTGCTTCTGGAATATTTTTATTAAATGGCTGAGCTGCACTCTGCAGTCTTCATGACAGATCATATCAGCAAGAACATATTTTTCATTCTGGGACTGATCCTTGTGACAAACATCAAAGACAATATTTCTTTTCCATTTCACAGGTCATGCCATTATTTTGAGAAATGCAGTCTGAATTCTCAAAGAGGATAAAGAGAAAATGTAATAGCACAGCTGTGTAGCAGCATCATTCACAGTAATAATGTCTTTTGTTTTTTGCAGATAAGGTCGAAGATGAATTGGAAATGTCTACAGTCTGTTATCGGCCAGAGGGATTGGAACAGCTTGAAGCACAAACTAATTTTACAAAGAGAGAACTACAAGTCCTTTACAGAGGATTTAAAAATGTAAAAGAATCTTTTACTTACTAAAGTTATCTTTTTTCACAGTTTATCAAAACAGTTGATGTCTTAAAGCTATCACTGAAAACTGTAGTATTTGATAGGGCTGTACATGCATATTATGGCTTTATTCTTTTTCCTTGTGCTGTATGCAGTTGTAAAGATTTTCCCCTCATAAAGTTTACCCTCATTTGCCATTTTGTCTAAGTTCATAAGGATCTTCTTACCTTAACAGCTATTCTAATACTCTAATGAAATATTTAAGCCAGCTCCTTATTTAGTTTTTAGCATTATTTTGTTCATAATAATTTGGGTTGCTAACAAGTATGACTTGAGTCTCATGCCCACAGATTGCTTCTTTGTCTGGGGAATCTTTACACCATCCCCAGAAATGTACCCCTTTTCCTGTGGAAACACTGTCAGACACTGACCTAATTGGGTAATTATATGAGACTCTCAGTTTTGCCATGGCCCCATCCCCACCCCTTGTTCACCCTGAACCAACAGAACATATAGGCAATGCTGTTACTATCATGCCACATATTTCCACTGGTCCCTTAATGGTGCAGCAGGTGTGCAGTGCTACTACAGCCCAGACATATGCACCAGTGCCTGTTCATCTCACAATGCTGCCCTGTTCTCTGGTGACTTAGTGTTCCTCCTGCCATTGCTAGGGGATCAGTGAGTGCTATGCATATACGATCAACCACACAGCCTCATCCCAAAGCAGGAAAAATAACTGCCATCAGATGCTCAATAACTCCAGTTCTAGCCAGTCTCTCAATGTCATGGCTTAAACCAGGATCACTGGCATTATGGGCACAGATCTAATTGCCACTCAGTCACTTCAGCCTGTGTAGTTCAAAACTGTGGTTATGGCTAGCAAAGTTTCAAAATGTATGCTATTACCCTGGGAAACTTTAAGTTCACATAGTGTATGATAACCATTGGGCAGTCGTGGTGGTACAGCGGTTAACAATGCCGCCTCATAGCAAGAGGTTCTCCAGTTTGATCCTTGGCTGGGGTGCCTTCTGTGCGGAGTCTGCATGTCCTCCTTGTGGTCGCGTGGTTTCCTCCGGGTGGTCTGGTTTCCTCCCACATCCCAAAGACATACTGTAGGTGGATTGAACACTCTAAATTGGCCCTAGATGTGAGTGCGTGCATGTGTGTGCCTTCTGTGGAAGGTTGGGCGCTGGGCTGGCAACTCAACACCGTAAAACTCTACTGCCAATCATGAGCAGATAGGTGATCCACTGTGGCAACCCCTAACCGGAAAAAGCCGAAAGAAGAAGAAGAAGAGTGTATGATAACCATGTGGAAATCACGCAATGTTACACTGTCTATTTACAGTGCTATACTGTGTCTATTTACAGTGCTATACTGTGTCTATTTACAGTGCTACACTGTGTCTATTTACATTGCTTGATTGCAAATAGAGTATGCCAGGTGTTCAGTAAATGCTCCTGTCAAAAGGTGTTACACTAATAAATAGGTACATAGCATAACTATAGCATAATCAAAATACTTTAAAGATATAAACACATTCCCTAGTGGTATTTCCACTTATATTATTCCTCAATAAATCATACTTTCATTGTATAAGAATTGTTTTCCTCTAAAACTAGATGTGTTACTTAGAAACAACTAAAAAAAAATGTTTCCCTTACTTATTTGTATTCATAATTATGGCGTAACATTTTGAAACTCTTAAGGCTGGGGTTTATAAACACTGTGTCTCATTAAGTAGGGCTAGTACATATCACAAACGGGTACCATAGTCCTTTACAATTCACTGCTAGACAAGTCCCTGTGTGTGTGTGGTCCTACCCAGTTGTACAACCACAGTACTGCATGCACGGAGCATATATGCAAATGATTCCCCCAAAGATTATCTGTAATTCAAAAACAGTACAACTGCATACAGGCTAGCTCCACAGAAACAACCGTGCCAGTTTGCTGACTTTGGACAGCTACAACAATAAACAGATTTAGTTATTTAATATAAACTTTACTGTGTGTTACTTATTATCATACATTTCATCTAAGATAAAAGGAATGCTTCTGATTATGGAGGTATGGCATTGCCTTAGTATTATAGTGGAGTATTGATACAAATGTTAGGCTTAACCCTTAACACATGGACTTACACACACTGATCGTACTCAGAACAAAACTCTTCCCATTTACAAAGGGATCTAAAGTACATAGACAAGATGCTTTTTGTGATTCCATCCAACCACAGACAAATTTGCAAATAATGGAGCACCCCCTCCACCTGTCATTATCCTAAACATGTGTCCAATCATACAAATAAGGGAACACCCCCCAACACACACACACACACACCTATCATCATCCTGTGCTCATGCACCAATCCACTGGCTCAAGACATGCCCTCTCTGTATACCACTGGTCCCCACTGGGTAACTCCACCACCATTAGTTATTCCCTTCACACTCTTCCTGATTGGATAGCACATAAACCATCCTAACCTAACTCTGGTACTGGATTTAAATAACAATATTAGCCCATCCCTGCATCACCAAGATCAAGGCACTTTTAGAGTTTATAAATCTGAAGAATGTCAGCTCTGTTAAGAATGATCTAAGAAAGTTTTTATTGGAAGAAATGCAATCATCAAAATGAATAAAGATATCTGTGTTCTAAAACTGAATGTAATGGCTGGATACAAATATGATACCTGAAAGGATTTCTACAACTCTATGGCAGTTTTTTTTTCTATACCATAGCTGCTTTTAGTTATATCCTTTCTTTTTATTAACTACATAACTAGTGGACCTTGTACAAACAGTGGAGAATGTGAGTGTCATTGGACCAATTCCACTTCTTTGTTAATGTATTGTTCAGCTGAGACAGCAGAACATTAATATCGTCACATGTGTTCAAAGCAAAACTAGGAAACACACTTTTCGTGTAATGAAAAGCCCTACTGATAATGCTCTCCCGTGTGGTGCAGGCAAACCTGCTAGCACAGCTACATGTGTTCCCACCCGCAAGCAGTGATAGGGTCAAGTTTGCAGCAGTGGGAGCTACCACAGCACTAGGTCACTGCATTACCATATTATGGTACTTACCAGTGTTCTGCTGTCATGCCAAATGAGTTGCAAAGTTTTATGAATCATTGTTTGACATGACAGTGGGTTACAGTACAGCAGTGTACAGCTGCACAAATGCAGTCTCTCTCTCTCTCTCTCTCTCACACATACACACACTCACGCACTCACACTCACTCACAAACACGCACACATATCTTTACTTATTTGTCTGTTTGCTTGTTAACTTGGGTAGAGTTCTGATCTCTGTGGACCACTTTCACGGTCAGTGCGGGAAAGGATACAAAACTGAAAAAAATAATCTTTTGCTTATTAAAATGATCTTTTGTCCAAAGTTAGAAAAATACAAATGTGAATAAACAACATACAAAGTAAATAAACAATAAAAAATGAAGAGAAAGAAATTAGGAAAGTAAAAAAGATAACATAAGGTACCAAGTTGGGGCATTTGACATAGACAAGATGCAGTGTAAGTGCTCCTGTGGAGACAAAATAAATGAAATGCAAGTATATAAAGTGCCTGTACCATATGGGAGCTATTTGAGTTTTTAATGTGTAGTTTTGTGCAAAGATATGGGGGCTCTAGGCTGATATGCTCTAGGTAATGTTGCCCTAAATGTAGCATTTGCACCTTGCTTTGCTGAAGACATGAGTTTTTAATTCTGTTCTGCATGTGGGGAAGGAATGTGTGCCAGTACTGCATTTGGGGTTTGATTCCCATATTTTAGGGGCCATGATTAAGAAAGAGTGCCCTGTTTGTTTTAGTTTTGTGACTGGGGTAAGGAGGATAGGGGCAGAAATACATAGTGATCTCAAGTTATACAGTGGTCGCCTTTCTGACAGTCTGCTGGCAAAGAATGGGAAAGATTCTAATTTGGTAAGTTTATCAATCATTGTTTGTTTAATCTCACAAATACATAGTTCACATATATTTTAAGTCCTCTCTGTGTCAGTTGTCATTACCTTGATCCATGATTATGAATCATCAGAATAAGAAGACTGCATTCTGAACATTGTGCATATAGTAGATTTATACAAGTGCATACTATGCTTATGTATCTGGAGGAAACTGCTCTCATTTTCCAAAGATTTCTTCAAATTATCAAAAGTCCTTTAAACGTTAACAGAGTCCAATAAGATGTCCTAACTCTGAGTTAATTTTTTATAAACGCGAAGTTGTTCAACAAGGTCACTCAAGAACATCCTTCTTTAAACTCTGAGTCAATGTCAATAAACATTTCCTCCTTTTATTTAAGGTGCAGCACCCTTGGAGCTGGCAATGTAACACTATTAGAGTTACTGAGCCACAGATCCCTGCATGGAAGTGGGGGGGCTGTTTTTTTTTTTTTTCTTTTAGTATAGTAACAGACTGACCAAATGTAGATTTTCAGTTATTGTTAACTGAAAACTTTATCAAGTCCCATTTGAACAATGAACTGTCATTTGTTCTATTCGTGATGTTGATTGAATAGCCAGGTGTTGCTTGCATAGCCATTGCATTGTATGGTCATTTCATATGGATTAGCAATATTTTATTGTTATTTTGAACTATGTTCTGCTACTTGGTATCACTGTGAGTGTGCGCGTGAGTGTGCGTGAATGTGTGAGTGAGTGTGTGCGCGTGAGTGAGTGAGTGTGTGCGCGTGAGTGAGTGAGTGTGTGTGCGAGTGTGTGTGTGTGTATCCTAGTTTGCTTAAGTAAAGTTTTGCTAAGAAAACCCACTTTGCATGTTTGTTTTCCATTGTTGTAACATAAATTTACAAAATGTGTTATAGGGCTTGCCAGAGATTAAGCATCTTAGGTTGGATGGCATGTGTTAGCTGTTATTGTTTTCCTTTTCTGTCCCTATAATGTGTTCCTAAACTAAGACGTTAATGTTGCCTTTTTAAGTGACCCCAATTAAGATGTTGAGTTTGCCGAGATACTGTGATACTGTGAGTCAGACTGGATGCCAGAAGTGGTAGCTTAATCAATTTAAGGGATTAAATCAGAGGTCTTTCTCTTGAGCAGGAAAAACAAGCCCCCTAATCTGCCTTTAGAATGGAGGAGCTATTGCTGATGGTGGACATTAAATCACCAGATGTTAACTGGAGCACATTAACTCCAAACCAAAAAGTAGGATCATTCTTTGTTGACAGCAAGGGGTGGGGCTTAGACAACGTTAACAGGAGCCTTCTCATGAAAGAGCTCTCATAAGCCTTGTGTCTCATCTCAGGCCTGGAATTGGTCAGTTTTTTGCAGTTTTTTGGAAACAAAAAACATCATTGAACATTAGGTTCACAATCTTTTTTTATCTTTTCCTGAAGTTCACAATCATAAAGTTCCATATAACCGTATAAGCCTGACTAGCTTGGTCTGCAAGACTATGGAGCGCATCATCATGGATCTCATTAAGAGAGACAATGGGAACCTTCAAACACTGGACCCTATCCAGTTCGGCTTTGTTAAGGGCAGATCATGCCTCTTAAACCTGGTGGACTTTTTTGAGACAGTTACCAAGATGAGAGAAAGGTGGTCCACACAGCCTACCTAGACCTCGCAAAGGCCTTCAACACCATTCCCCATTTAGGTATTATAGATAAGCTCACCAGCTTGAACATAACCCCCTACATCACGAAATGAGTTGCCAACTAGCTCATGGGCAGAACCCACATGGTAAGAGTTGCGGGAACTAAACCGGTTAAAAGTGGCGTTCCCCAGACGACTGCAAACTAGGGCTATAATTGACTCTCCAGCTGACACTGACATCCTTCAAAAGGGTCTGACTGAGACCGATACCTGGTGTAAAAACCATGGCCTCAAGCTAAATGCCAAAAAGTGCATAGTCATCCCCTTTGGAAAAAACATAGTCCCCACAAACTACCACATAGGTGGTCGCCTCCTAAATATGGAAGATGTAATAAGAGATCTGGGCACCCAAGTAGATAGTAACCTCTCCTTTGACAATCACATTGCCAAAGTGGTTAGAAAATCCTTCTATGTAGCCCACCTAATCACAAAAGGGTTTGCATCTGGATCAAAAGAGGTAATTGTGCCCCTCTACACATCACTCATCAGACCCATAATAGAGTACAATGCCGTATTTGGGATGTACATTACAAGACACCTGCAACAGCTGGAAAGACTACAGAGGTAACTCACCAAGAGGATCACTGGCCTCAAACAGATGCCCTATACAGCTCGACTGAAGAAACTCCAGCTGTACTCTGTTGCATACCGCCTACTCAGAGGTGATCTCTGCCTGACATACAAGGACATGTCCAATCTAGAATTGATGAACGTGCTCCACCTAAAGAAAACCATATCCCCTCGAGCCACATGCTCTAGGGATCTAAACCTCACCACAGTAATAAATAGGACGTGCTGGAGGGATAGATTCCTGTCCCAGAGACTTCCCATGCTCTGGAACAAGATTCCAATCTACATTAGGCAGAGCTCCTCACTAACCCTCTTCAAGAGAAATCTTGACAAGTGGATGGGAAACAGAAAGTATACCCCCGGGGATCACTACAATGGCTCTGCTGGAAAGAGGCACAGGAAACTAATCTGGGGGGGCGTAAGCCAACACATTCCAGCTAGGCTTATAAATGCCTTCGGTCAGATAGCCTAGTACCTACCTATGAACCTATGGTCCCACTGTCACTTAATTGCAAACATGTAGCTGATGTGTTACACCAGCTGTATATAGCAACTTTATCTGATTTATTTGCAGTCCTTATATGCATGCATGTGGATGTGGTTGTGTGGGTGTGTGCACATGCTTGCATGTGGGTGTGGGTGTGTGTGTGTGTGTGTGTGTGTGTGTGTGTGTGTGTGTGTGTGTGTGTGTGTGTGTGTGTGTGTGTGAGCTAGCATATGTTAGAGGTGTGCCTAGTAGAAAGACTGGTACCACTGATGCATATCCTGTTTATTGTAATACAATATGTGATGGCAGCTTTCATACACAGACTAGCTGGCTCTGACTTTTGTTAGCATGGTTACTCATCTCTGTAGCTCATTTGCATATGTACTCTGTACCAACTCCCTGCTTGTTGTGCCACAACACATTGCTTCTATTTGTGGCTGTACTATTGTCTCTAAATGGCGTATTGGAATTGTAAATGCATTAGTCCTAAGGAGGCCATACTTTGCCTATGAATCCCAACATCAGTGTTCAGAAAGAGTAAAGTGACTCAGAAGGAGGAAGACAGAAAACAATACTCAATATAGAAAGAAGCAAAAAGGCCGGTAAGAAGAAGAACAAGCAAAGTGACATAAATCCATAGAGAGAAAAGAAAAGGCAAAAGGAAGGATGGGGTTACTAAATAACATGGATACTGATGGACTGATGAGGACTGCGGAAAAGTAGATCTGCTAAATGGGTATTATTTTCTCAATATACATAAATAAAGAGAAAAGTTTATAAAATCCAGTCATTTTGAAGAAGCCACGATAAGGAGGTTGGTCCCAGTCATCTCACAGAAGAAACAATCCTTTAAAACTCTAGAAATTAAAAGTCGCCAGAGGGAAGTAAATGACAGAATTCATCTAAAATTGTTAGGGAACTGATGGAAGTACTGATAATGCTACTAACAAAGTTTTATTATAGATTATATGGGAAAATTAAGGTACTAGAAGATTACAAGATAGCAGGTGTGATGTTGCTTCCCAAAAATAAAAGCAGAACAGAGGCTGGAAACTAGTGCATGTATTAGCTAGCCAACATTGCATTGTAACACATTAACATGTCCACAGCCACCAGTGCTGTGATTCATTGAGTCTTTTACTTAACACTAGCCAGTACACATGTACACATGTGCACATATGAAGGTAAACAGCCTCTGGCATGTTAGAACAATGTAGGTAAGGTAAGTTGGCAAGACATATCCAAAACTTCAGGATAAGGATTGACTCTAAGGGCTGAGTCAGTCAGGAGTGGATGTGAATTGGGGCTGGGCAAGAGCCTCGGCTGGATAAGGCACCACCCCTCGCCATGCCCCCCCTCATGGGGAGGGATAGCAGTGACTTTTGACGCATGCTGGGTCCTTTCTGTGGCTCTGTGTAAGAATGTAATCCAGGAACACTTGAGGGAATTTATAAGTATAAAACCTACTGATTTATTCTTCCAGAATATAATTCAGTAAAAATTCGGACCCATAAAAAGTTCACTACCACAAGGGGCTGAAATGCTCAAGTCCTTTACAGACCTTAAAGTCAAGCAATTTGTAAGTTCCACTGTTGGTGATCTGCAGTCAGCAAAACAAGAAGCCACAGAATACCCACAGCATAAAATCCACAAAGTAAATGTTGTATTCCGCTAAAGTCTCCAGATAATCCACCAAAAGATATTCAGATAAAAGATATTCAGATAAGTGTTTTCGTCTTCATGATTGAAAACTTCATCAGATGGATATAATCTTCAGCCAAACCCCTTTTATATTCCAATGAGAAGGTAAATGTCAATTGTGGCCAACACACCCCCTTATTAGAAAAATGCCATTGGTTAACAAAAAGCCACCTGTTCAATACTTCATCGGCTTTCATTCATTTATTATCACTCCAGAGCCTTCAGTTTAAGTAAACAGGCAATGGAAACAGATTCATTAAGTCCTGGAGATGTTGTAGCATTAAGGCGCAATTGCCAATGTATCTCTAATTTCTCTAAGTACAAATTCCATGACCCATTTCTAAAACTTGATTGTATTTGATCAATCATGAAGAAATGGAAGTTGTGATTAGGATTCTCACTAATATGCTTTGCTAGAGTATTGTTCATTATCAAGACTCTATCATGGAGTCTCCTTTCTGTTTGCTCAATATAAAAGTTAAAACAAGAGGAACATAACCCACAATATATTATTTTGTAGAATTGCAGTTGAACCGTCCCTTTATCTTTAGTGTGTCTGTTCACTTCACATTCCCTAGCTTGTAAAATAAATCTACAATATGGACAATTTCTACACTTAAACATCCCGTTTCTTTCATCCTCTGTTTTTATCCTCTCTACAATAACGTTTTTAAAATCAGAACAAAATATTTGATCTCCCATTTATTTGATAATACCATGAATGAACTAACTTGGATACCCACGTTTTATAAACATGTTCTTCAAAAATTCACACTCGTCCCAAAAACCCAAGTCGTCAGAAACCATACATGCGGTCCCCGACAAATTGACCTTTAAGCACTGCTTTTTTCTGTACTAGAGGGTGCCCACTTGAAAAATGAAGAAATCTATTAGAATAAGTTTCTTCTCTATGGATCCTGGAAATAAGGCAGTGATTAGTCATATCTTTCATCAGCCACACATCCAAGTATGAAATTTTGGTTTTGTGAACTTGTGCTGTAAAATAGAAGAAGTTGGTAGTATGATTAATATAATCAGTGAAGTTTGGGATCTGGTAATTATCTTTTTTCCCATTAAAGATGTTGTAGAAGTATCCTGTGTAAAATTTACAACTGTTAAAAAAATGGGAGTTAAACAAGAATTTCCTCTCCCGTACAATCATAACTATATTGGTAAAAAGGGCGCCACATACTGAACCCGTGGCTACACCCTGGACTTGTAGAAGAATGTGTTTACCAAAAGTAACATAGCTGTTCTTCAATACCGACTCCTATTAAGGTCTTGTATACATTAATATCATTCTGTGCAATATTATTCTCTGATAAAAATTCCATAAACCATTCAGTTCCTAGTTGGTGTGGAATCGAGGAATACAGATCCTTAACTTCATGATAAACTACTATGACTGGTTAAATGGAATAGTTCCAACTTTTTGCAAAAAAATCCCATGAGTCTTGACACATGAGTAACATGTTGAACTAATATTTTTAAGTTTGATGTCCAAATATTTTGCATCCACTATCACCCTGAATTGGGGCTGTTGAATGTTCCTATGCAGTTTTGGGACTCCAAAAACAGTGGGAATAATTGGATTACTTATATTCAAGTAATTATAGTCATTGATGGAAATTTGGTTATCATTAAGAAAGTCATTCAAAACCACATGAATTCTACTGCATGCTGTATTAAATTCATTGATGGAAGATATAGAATAAGTTTCAGTCTGGAGGGACTCTTCCATTTTATTCATATAGTCCGTGTTTTCCATAATAGTGAGACCTGTACCTTTGTCTGGTTTAATAATTCTAATACTTGGGTTACTATGCAAGTCCCATGATATTGCTCTATCTGTTGTGGTAAGGTTGTCACTACCTTTTCCCCTTTCAGTCTTTTAGGACATCCATTATATTCCTTTCACATAAATGTTCATAAATTTGTAAAAGGGGATGAATTGGTGGATTATAAGTAGCAGAAATATGCAAAGGTTCCATAGCTGTTTTCAAATTCTGGAACAAAATTGTTTGTGTCTTTCAGCTTTTTCCCGGTTAGGGGTCGCCACAGTGAAACTCCGGTCCACTAATGATTAGTAGAAGATTTGTATGTGCCGAGTTACCAGCTCTGATGCACAACCTTCAACGAAGGTATGCTCCTTCACGCATGTCTCCACACAGAAGACGCTTTAGCTGAGAATCGAACGGACAACGTCTTGCTGTGAGTCGACAACGCTACCACAGCACCACCACCGCAGTAACAAAATACTAAAGTTTAATTTTCTGATGAAAAGCTTTAAATCATTAAGTAAAGTAGGCAAATCAACTGTCATCTTAGGCACAAAGGTCAAGCCTCTTGACAGTAAATCATAACAGGCCATATTAACCTCATATTTAGAATAGTTATACACAAAAAAATCAGCTGTGGAATTTTTAATAATAACACAGGGAGGAAGGAGAAAGAGGAATTAGTTTCATTCACCATATTATTATTGGTGCAAGAATTTGGGACAGTATCATTTATTACTTTTGAAACCTCCCTCCGTTCTGAGTTCTCTGCCCCCTTGTTCTTCCTCTCCATGAAGTCCTGCCCCAATTTTGCTGATGCCACTGATTGAATACTTTCTTCCGTTGCTCCATTAGTCTGTTTAATCTCCTTATAAGAGGGGCCTCCTTTTCCTCTAAAAAAAATCTCCTCTTTGGCCTAGTCATCTTGGCCTTCACTGGTGTCCAGATTAGGTGTAATAGGCTTAGATATCCACTCCTGAGATGGAGGAAGTGGAGGGTATGCTTCATTATTAGAATAGTGCCTCCTATCAGTCCTGCATTTTAAACTTTACCATGCAAGTGATCCAGCGGGTCTCTGAGGTACAATTTTAGAAAAAATAAATATGTATGAAAGATATTTGGATATTAAAAAGAAATTATTATATAAAGATACTTTGTTTATTTTAAAGTTTGCAACTCTCGCTCCTGCTGGCTTAAATGTAGAATGTAACTGGAAATTTTTTGTTTAATGTTTTAATTGTTTTAATTGATTAATTGGTTATGTAATTAGGGGTGGATGCTTTTAATGCTATTTAAGCTGTGTGATTTTGTGTTTTTTTACTCCTTGAAGGCTTTTCTGAACTGAGGTGCTAGAGTGTTTGATTGTTTTGTCATAATACATTTGATGACCTGGCCTTTGTTGATTGATTTCATAGGAATTAAAAGGGAACAAGTAGGACAAATCCTGAGTAAGTGGGTAAAGGGACACAATCAGCCAAACAGCAAGTTAATCTCAACCAGTAAACAAGTTTACACAACTAAGCTAACACATTTACTTCTACCAAATTATATCTGCAGCAACTGAATTTTCAGTTAATCTGCTTCCATTGACTCGCATGTCCACCCGCACCTGATCACTGACCTGTCTGACAAAATGGGATATGGAAGTGCAGAACAGTTTTAGTATTTCTTGAAGGATTTTCCAAATACAGACTATTGATATAAAATGTCATTTGGATGCTGTTTTGAATAGTAACTGTGGATAACAATAACTGTGCACGTTCTGAAGTTAGATAGTCAGATGTGTTAACCATATTTAGAGTCACCATTGTTTTGTGGTCCACTGCACAGTCCAAATGTCTTCTGGAATTGAAATTCCATGCATGTGGAAGATGAAGATGTAAACAATCAGTCACACACAAAAGACGTTCTTAAAGAAAAACGCCCTTAAAAAACTTAATTTTTGTTTTAAGAGAAGTGGCTCTGCACATATTACTTGTGGTAAGAGTTTGAGAGGTATAAGAGGTATGGAAATGTTTCAGGAGATGTTCCTGCTGCCAGGGGATCGTTCAATCACTCTGTGTGCGTGTAGAATACATGGTAACAGAAATCATGTTATTATAGCAAATTTATAAGTTTATAAGAGTACTATTTAACATCCGTCATTTTTGTTCCTTTGTTCCCCTTTATTTGTGTCTCTGTCCAGATTTCTTGTGGTAAGAGTTTGAGAGGTATGAGAGGTATGGAAACCTTTCAAGAGATGCTGCTGCTACCAGGGGATCACTCTCTCTCAGTGTGTTTGTAATGCATAGTAACAGCAACCATGTTATTCTAGCAAGTTTGTAAGTCTATAAGAGAAATATTTAAAATCAGTTCCCTGATCGCTCTCAGTGTGTGCGTACAATGCGGCAGAGTGCCCATTATTTTTCAAAGCTACAGGGAGCCACTGCAGAGGGGTTGAAGAGCAGCATGCAGTTCCAGAGCCGTGCCTTGCTGACCCCTGATCTAGGGAAAAGACAGCAGCATAAAAATCCTATTCATTCATGAGAAGAGAACAAATACTTGTAATTTTCAGATTATTTCCTCAATGCACATCATCCCCTTTGAGCTATCATTCTAGTCAGGGTGATGCTTTCCTAGAATCAGATGTAGTATCATATTTAGGTACAACTAATGGTTTCATTTTCTCACTACTGACTTCATTATTGAGTACTGCTCAGCAGTAATTACTCATTGACACTAACAATTACATTATTCTTTTTATTAACATGTCTACTGATTGTCTGTCAAAATTAGACTCCCACTCCTTATAATTTTAGCCTATGAGGAAATCTCATCAGGCACTAAAGACAGCATTTTTGAGACACTACTGGATTTTGAACCATTACCTGGGAAGGACCTTCAAAGTTCATCTTCACTGTGGATCCTTTGACAACAGAATCTCTTCTAGTCACTTGTTTTGCTTGACTTTGATTATCCACCCCTCTATCAGATTTCTGATGTCATCCGTCTTGAAATATAAAGCTGTTAGGTCATCTAAGTATGGAACCGGACATGACCAATGCTTTGGTCTCTTATCCATCATTGAATGTGAAGCTGACTATCCATTTCGGTCTGGAAAAACTCTTGGTGTTTGGTTATTTATCCATCTTATAAGTTGGATCATGCATCTATCATGATATTAACACCTAGAAGGTTAACAAAAAAAAAAAATAAATAAGTGGTGCCTTTCATCATTTCTCCTTCTTTTGCTAGTAAGACTGGAAATAATGCCATATAAAAACCTTTGAACATTGTTATCCAAAAATACTGTGTAATCATTAAAATCAGTTGTCTGTGCTACAAAATGACATATCATAAGTCATTTTATAACATAACGTTGTGAAAAAGTATATACTATTTTACATAATTACTTCTAGCTTTCTTTATTAATATTTTATTCATGCACCCCCCCCCCCCTGTAACCTGCCATCTTGGCCAGCCTGTGGTTTTTTTTTCTGGTTATGTAATGGCCCACAATATATTTTTAAGCATTTTTCACTAATTAGGGCTACTTCCCAAACATATATCACTCTTAAAACTGACCATCTTGTCACACTTTGTCACCATTTATGTATAACATAAGTTGCATTGCATAGTATTACTATAATGTGAATAGATATACACAGACTACAGATGCAATTCAGTACATTTATATGTACTTACTAGGCTATTGATCTATCAGGATCTTAAGAAGCCTATCCTTACATTCCCATGGTGGTTGTTTCACCCTTATATTTTGAGTATGAATAACCCAGAGGCAGGCAGAAAAAAGATGTAAAAAAAAAATTGTACCAAGCCATGGTTATATTCAGGTCAAACTCAATCAAGCATTTTCAGTCTGTAGTACATACATGGTACTTCATCAGATGGTTGTTACCCTGCCATAAAAGCCACCTGTTTTTTCTAGTTCACAGTGCCTCAAGTGGGTAACCCAGTTTTCTAACTAACCATGTCATTACTGTCACTAATACCAAAATATTACAAACTGCACTTAACAAGGCCTGACTAGAGGTTTCTGACCAATCTGCTTAAGAAGGAAAACCTTCTGTTGGCTTTACTGGAGCATTTTAAAATCCAGCACCTATAAAAATACTTTAAATGTTTTCATGTCATTGCCTACTTCATATTTTCTTTATATACCTTTACCACTTCCATACTACTATCAGGCCTTGATTATTATTATTTTTTTTTTTTTTACACAAGTTGACCCAACATGCTGCACACAGGGCACAACTGCAAAACAATAAGATTTCTACATTGTTTCAACAGGCAGGCTTTCTCTGCAGTCCTTCTCTCGTATTTCATTAAACAGAACATTGTGTATTTAATTAAATGGACCACAGAGCCATACAGCTGCATGCACTAGTGACAGAAGTCAAACTCTCAAAAAAAGGAATTTCACTTCCTGATCACGTCCTCTTATCTGACCAGTACATCGCTGCAATACAAATTCAACTTCCAAGGGCTGTAATGAGATAGATTTCCTTTCACATCTGTTCTTAGATGCTCAGGCATGGATGATGCCTCTGCTAAGCATTCATTTTGTAGTATCTGTACTCAAGTGTTGTGTTCCAAGGGCTGTAATGAGATATCTTTCTTTTCATATACACACTCAGATGCTCATCCATGGGTGAAGCCTCTGCTGAGCATTTATTTTGCTGCATCTCTACTCGTGTACACATCTATGCTCATTTAATTTACCGTATTTATGCTCAGTAGCACCTATCAATGCTCATGTATATATCATACAGTGTTGCAAATAGTGAAAATAAGTATGCCAGACTTGTATGTATGTCTCTCAGAGGAAAATTACATCAGCCTATTAGTGAATGCTTGTGTTATACAAAAACAATTTATTACCTTGCCATTTTGGCAGGTCATGGCTGAAAAGGGTCCTTACACCACTCCAGTGAGCTAGCTAACAAAATGGAACAATCAAACAAATAAATAAAACTGCATATTTGAAATCATCAAAACTTTACTTTTGGGACTTGTATTGCAAGGATTAAAGGGACTACAATATTTTAAGGCTAATTAAGCTGGCTGACTTCAGGAAATTATAACGAAGAAATCAAAATGGAGAGTGGCGGGGGGGGGGGTGCAAGGCAAACATAAGGAAAGAAGCAGAAAGCCTTGTAAACCCGGTACAGTTTCATCCTCTGACCTGGGTGACACAACCATGCCTCAGCATTTCTTACTGTTTCCCCATCAAGAAACTGACTCTTGGCCCATATTTTCTACACCTGTCTGCATGAAATATTCTCTAGATTCATGTCCCACTGCCTAAAGGAAAGCAGAAACCCTGGATATGCATTGTTTACTATGCACTCATAATAAGAAATACAGTGTCTGGCATATTAGTAATAAGACTGAATAACTAATGGCTCATATAGTGTACTTAAGCAAATGGTGCATTTAGTTGAACTATATTGTAAATACTTTCAATACCTGTTCATTGATTAGCTAACATAAACTTGCTCTGCTTATTTAACATTTAGAGGATAAAATAGCATGGATGTACGAACGTTATCATACAACTCAAACCGCACAGAACTCAGAATGATTCTTTAGTAACATTGCTAGTCAAGAAACAAAAGTTTGATATGACATTTTATTTATAAAACAGCTTGATACTCTTCAAATATTCAAGATTAACCAAATTACTTGATTTTCTTTCTAACCACTGATTGACTGACTTTTGTTTGTGATTTAACAGTCAGATATTTAGTCATCTCATACAGAAAATGCTACTAGACACAATAGCAAGCTATCTAGATAGTTTAAACTCGCTAGCAAGCCCATGAGTCCTATGTTAAATAGATTGGACTTGTTAACATGCCTCTGAGCCCTATATGAAGTAGTCACCCTTGGAGCAGAATTCAAGTTCAGTATTAAAAATGATCTTTGATTTTTAACATAGTTGTAGCACTATGTGTCACACTCATTTAATTCACAAATATCAGTTTGGTCAGTTGATAATTTCATCTTGATCATAATTAATTGACTGGTTAAAAACAGCTGCCAGAGGTAGTAGATTTTTAGTTTAAATTGACTGAATAATACAGAGTTCATAAAGGGTAATAGCTATTTTTCCATTTAGAAATGGTGTAAAGAAAGTTAAAATTGATGCTACTAATTTAGTTTACTTTATGAGCCTCCTGGTCACCTGGACTTCACCTTCTGTGTGTTTTTTACCTTACTCTCGATGCTGTTTTTCAAAGGATCTTTGGTGGCCAATAGTTTAGTATTACTACTTCTTTTTCAAGTCATTTGCAGTAAAATAGACCAGTACATCTTTTGTTCTTTGCCTTGAAACTTATATTCTTAAATACTTTCTGCTCATATATATCATTCTAGAAATGTCTCTTCTACTCAGTTTACAGCCACCTCTCAGTATTGCTTACTGTTTCCCCATAAAGAAACTGTTGTTTGGCCCATATCTTCTGCAACTATCTGCATGAAATATTTCCCAGAGTCATCTCCCAGGAATTTGAAAAACCTATGCCAGAAACCCAAGAAAGAAGGCGGCTTTCTTACAAGATGACTATGCACTGATCGACAGCTTTATTTTAGCTCTTCCAGTGTGAAAACAAAAACTCAGAAGAGGGAGCCAGTAAAATAGCCAGTCTGGGTAACATTCAGTTGCTAGCTAGTAAGTACACTGCTTGGAAGCCAGCAAAGAAGAAATTTTGAGAACCTAAATGAAAAAATAATCAGAAAAGGTGAGAAGAATCCTGCAGCTGTTCAGCAAAAGCAGTTCAAGCTACAATTTTGGTACAAGATATTGCTTCCAATAATTTAGACAAACAAATAAGTCAAATGTACTTATAGATGATTAAAATAAATAAAACATGAAAAGAACAGGTTCCTATTATTTCCTCAAAGAGGTGTTCTATTGAACGCCTCTTCATCGAACTTGAAACCGCAAAATTTGAAAACATCGAACATCCACATAAGCAATTTCTTTCCTTGGGCAAGAAATCATTTGCCCATCCTCATCAGTTTGCCGTTTTCCCCACTATAGTGTGATCTTGGAGTTGTGTATAAATATATATATATATATATATATATATATAGTTGGGGGGGATGTGGGGGGAATAGCCTCCCATGTTGGGGGGTGTGGGGGGGGTGAAGCCTCCCACTTTGTAGTGTTTGTAGTTATTTGTTGGTGTTTGTAGGGCAAGCGATTTCTTTCCAAGGGAAAGAAATCTCTTATGTGGAGGTTCGATATTTTGAAAGTTCGTGGTTTTAGGGTCGATGAAGAGACATTCGATGGAATGCCTCTTCGAGGAAATAATACAGACCCAAAAGAACATATTTTATATATATATATATATATATATATATATATATATATATATATATATATATATATATATATAAATATAGAAGAAGCTTTAGCAAGCTGTTCAGATGAACTGATAAAACTGCAACAATCATAAGCTGAAATAAAGACAAGGTTGGCTGAGTATAAGACTTCTTAAGAAAAGCTGTTTCATAAGAGTTGCAGAAAACCTGAGGTTTTCTGCTATCCCAGAGAAACTGGAAGGAACAGACTGTATTAGTTTTATGAAGTCACAAAAAGCCAACTGGACTGGTATTCCACAGCAGGATATGTTAACTGAAAAGGCACATCGGGTGTATGCTCCTAACCTGGCCATGAGAAAGCATCCAAGTAAAGATGTAATCATACTTGCAGAAAAAGTTGATCCTGACAAAACTGTGACAGAAGGGAAAAGTACTAAAACCTGGTACAGTAGAATGTTTATAGGAAATGATTATTCACTACACCAAGCAAAAGAGAAGCAAATTTGTACCTGTAATCAGTGAATTTTGAGAGGTAGATTTGAGTTTCAAGCTGATGCATCCAGCTCTCCTCATAATATTTTTTTTCTGGAGGATCAAAGGCATTTGTGGATGCAGAACAGGCTAAAGAGGAAATAAAAGCATTTATCCAACAAGGTGAGACAGCAAGCAGAAGGGGATTATGCTTCTCATTCTTCTGACAGTAAAACCCATAGAGGGACTTTGTCAATGAAACATTTTCAATACCTCACAAGGAAGAATACTTGAGGGACAGAAAAAAACATAGGAATTGACTAGAAGAATCAAAAGTACCTTGGACTTGAAATAGAGTCTGGTACTGGGAGGTGTAGATGATCAGGAAGAAGACAGACTGCATTGAAATTAGTGAATAAACAGGAGACTATAATGCATACTTTGTGAAATATAGCTTTGAGAAAAAGTGGCTGAGAAAGACAGGAATTTTGTTGACTTTGTTAAACCTGTGTGTTGACTGTAAATCATATGTCCCCTTTATGTCATTAATGTTTTAGAAGAACACTAAAGAGGAAAAAAGAAATGTAAGTAAAACAATTTTTGTTCATAGTGTTTGTATAAAACATTTCATAATAATTTCATGATATATAAACTCTAAGTTATATTGTAAAGCAGTTTTGTATAGGGTGCAGTCTGGGGTATTTTAAATCAGGAAGTCTTTTCAGCAACTGTTGTATATGTTAAAGATATTAAATTAAACAATTGTTTTGTTTTTTTTTTAGTGTTAAGTAATATAGACTTTACACTATAGCGAGATAAGTCAGGCTATTCAGCAGCAGGTTTAAGTTAATATAATGCTGTGATCTTAGGCTGCTGGCATGGTGTTATAATAATAGTAATGTCCCTTGTTTGTACAAGGATGGGTGTCTAGATTAGTATCCTTTTATTAAGCTATAAATTTTTTATGTAAGCAAATAGCCTTGAAAAATAAGACAAAAGGATGAAAGCCATGCAAAATGCTTAGTTTCTTGCAGGTATGAAAAGCAGTTTATCCTGGGTTTGAGCAAGAACAGAGACAGATTTGGCTAGGGAGTCTTTCAGAATGGTTTTAAAGGACTTGATGGAGGGTATTGACTTGATGGATGTAGGTAAGGAGTTCCAGGCCTTATCAACATGGACCATGCCCAGTAAATCTTATAGGTTTGTGGACTGAGAGAAGGTTTTGGTCAATTGATTGTAATGACTGAGTGAGAACATAGTTGTGTAGAATTATCTTTAGTGCTGGACAAGCAGAAGGATGCTGGATAATTTTACAGTTCATAAGAAGATGTGTATATGTTAGTTGATGGGGTACTTCTAAGCAATTTAGGCTTCTTACTACTACTATACAGTGGTGAGTTCTGAAAGGTGTAATAGCTGCAAATTTAGTTACTTTATTATAGCATTGTTCATGTTTTAATTTTTGTGATGCCTGGAAGTTAGCAAAGATGAGAGCACCATAAAGCAGTGAGGGGAGGAGGTAAGTTTTGACAAGTTTAGTTTTAGTTGCTTTGTAATAATGAAGATGTATCAGGGGAACATTTCTGAAGAAATTTCAAAAAATATTTGTTATGAAAGGAGTGAGTTCAGTAGTAAGACCTTGGACAAAATGTACATATTATTGCCTAAATACAATAACTGGGCTAGACTGGAGAGAATTTATAGTTCATGGAAGCATGTGCATTTAATTGAACTTTTTGACAAGCATCCAATAACAATTTCAGATCATGCACAAAGAAACACTAAGATAAAAATGCTGTATAATGAAGTAAAAATGAGACACTGCCATTTTCACACCTACCCATTAAAAAGAGAGGAATTCAAGGAATAGGTAGTGGGAAATTTTCAAGAGTTCATAGAGAAGATAGAACTTTCTTCAGAAGGGACAGCTACTGAGTGGGATAAAATGAAAATGGGACTGAAAAAACAGGGTAGAAATAAAAGAGAAAGAGAGATGGTTAAAAAGTAATATGAATTACTTAGTGGGGCTAACAAAGGCTAAAGTATTGTGGAATAAGGGGAATCTCACTGACCAAGGAGAAGAGCAGCAGCAGAGTGCTAAAGAGAAAATGAGGACGTATCTGGTTAATATGCATGACTTGAGAAAGTTTGCTGTTATGCAACTATTTTTTGATAACTGCAGAGTGCAAAAACTTTTATCACAATGACTTAGGCAACATAATGTGGAAAGGGTTGTCACCAGACAGAGAGCCTAAGGCAAGAAAATAACTCCAGAACCTGTAGAGGTACTATTGGTATTTCAGAAATTCTATGAAAATTTGTATAAGGCAGAGGAATGTGGAAACCAAGAAAGCACACAAATGGAAATATTGATGGATGACTTAATCATGACACGGTTAGAGGAAGACAACACTCAACAACTAATAGTAAAGATAGAAGAAGCTGAGATAAATATGGTGATGTATAATCAATCGGCAGGAAAATCTCCTAGAACATATAGTGTTCCTGTGGAAGTTTGAAAGTTAGAAGAAAAAAAGTGATAAAGAACTGGAAGATTTTATTTAATAGTATTTTAAAAGGAAGAGAGTCACCAGTACTTGGAAGAAAGATCTGGTGGGTATATCACCCAAAGAGGGTAAGGAACCAACAGACCCAGCTTCATGTAGACCCATTTAAATTTTAAATACTAAATGTAAAATATTTGCCTGTGCTAGCTAGTAAAATGTCAAAGATGTTGCCAGAATTGTTAGAGATCGATCAGTGTGGTTTTGTGGAGGGAGATGCAAAATTTGACGGCATTATTACAACAATGATGATCCAGGATGAAGCAGAATGTAAGAAAATACCACTGTTGTTGGTGAGTCTTGAAGCAGAGTAACTAAGATTTTGTAAGTAGGATGATGGAAGCATTTGTATTCCCTGACAAATAGGGTTAATTATGAGGATATATGAGGGATCAGAGGCAAAAATTAAATTGTGAGGGTTCCCCTCTGGTAAGTTGCGTCTGAAAATAACCAGGCAGAGATGCCCTCTTTACCCTTTGTTCTTTATGTTATGTTTAGAGCCATTGGCAATGAAAATAAGGGACTCAGAAATTCAAGTATATAATTGGTATGGTAAAGAAGAAAAGTTGGCTTTATTTATAAATTATATTCTTTTGCACCTGATAAAACCAGAAAAGGACATCCCGGTGCTGTGGACCATTCTGAGATAGTTTCATGTCTTTTTGAGATATAAAATGAATGAAGATAAAATAAAGGCTGGCACTATAAACTATGTACCTACAAAGGAAACAAGGCATTTGGAGCAAATAACTAGAGAAGGAAAGGTAATAGAGTGTTATAAGGCCAAGTAGAAGTTTGGACTTCAGGTTAGATACTGCCGTTTCTTACCAGGGATTGATTTCAGAGCATAGGCAAAGAGAAAGGGTAGGGGATCCCAACGTAAAAGATCTAATAGAGTAGAATTTCTAATCAAATCTAAAACAGAAACTTCTGTTAAAAAAGGAATCATTAGTAGGGCATATAAAATATTGCATGATAACTATAAGAAGCAATCAATGGAGGTTGGAAAAGACTGAGAAAAGAGACTAGAAAAGAAATGTACAAGGGAACAATGGGAGGGCATATGTATAGTTCCCAGGTATACAACAAAGTCCAAAAGGTTTAAGATTTTTGCTTGAAATTGTTTGCATGGGTATTTCATATCCCAGGCAGACTTCAAAGAATTTTTTTTCCTCAGGTAGATAGCAACTGTTGGAGTTGTGGTGGGGAGGAAAGAGGTAACTGGGAACATGTTTTTGGGATTGTAACAGGCTGGTAAATTTTAAAAATTCTCTATAGAATACTCTGTCAGAAACATTGGGTTAGTAAAATGGCTGAATTGCCTAGACATATTAAGACCTCAATAAGTTTAATTCTGTTGGCTGACAAAAAAGCAGTTACTAGAACACCAGAAATCAAAGTGTAACCCAACTGCATTTTAAGTACTGGATATTGTAAAAGATATACAAGAAGTAAAAGTAGGATCTTTGGAAAAGGGAAGGTGCAAATTACATAGAAATAAACTGAATTTATGGAAACAATACATGGAATATAATGTTCAGCAGGAGGAGTGAGGTTTAAGAGAAAGTAGGAATTGAGCAACTTATGTAATGTTGGACTACATGTGGGTTGTTACAGAAAACATCTATGTACTGTATAATGTACACAAATGAAAAAAGTGATAATATGGCTTGTTTCTTTTCTATTAATCTATGTGTGTCTATGTCTTATGTGATAATTTAAAATGTGTTAAAAAAAGAGGATAGTTTTCTCAGCACTTTGTGCACAAGGACAGTTTTCTAACACGTTGTGCACATGAATAGAGTGATGTGAGAATCATGTAGTACTTCAAAATATTTAAATACTTTAACAGTTATAATTGTTCAATGATTGAAGGACATAGCATCCCAGGTAGCTGATATTTTGCTAGGTCTTTTTGGTTATCTGAAACAATATAGATTGTGCTTTATGATCATCTCCATTTGATTGAATAAGTTTTTAATCAACAAAAGATTTTTTTGACAATATCTTGGATGCTATGCCATAGTACAGATGTGTCAACCAGATGTCCACATCATCTGCTTAAATAATGGAGATGGTTCTTAGAAAGAAGAAAGTGATTATGTTTATTTAAGCGCTTTTTGTCAAGTTTCAGACTTCATCAGAATAAAATCACACCTGATCACTGAATGCCAGTTGATTGACTACGACCTAATGAGTGCTCCTCTTGCCAGATGCTACTAGTATCCACAAGTCCTGATCACTAAACAGTACTTTTTCACACTGTATGTGCCATGCCGAGGATTATGCAAAGGAAGCAGAAGGTATTACACAGGACTAATTGGTCTCCCTTTTGCTTTTTTGTGTAATAGATGAAATCCATGTGTATAAGTCTTAGGGGGTGGGGGTTGTAGAGATTTATCCTGCAAAAGTGCTTGTCCTTTTTTGTTTGTGAAGTTTCACATGATATGCAGAGCTGCAAATAGATGAAAGAAGCATGCAGAACAGACCACCAGCAAAATCCAAGTTTATTTAAGCACTTTTCGTCAAGTTTCAGACTTCATCAGAATAAAATCACATGATCATGACAAACATATATACAACTGATGAAAGGCTAGAATTTAAGGAATTTTGACATGGCAGATTAAAACTAATGCCTGCCAAGTACCAGGTCTTAATGACCGAATTTCCTTGAGTTCTGTTTTAAAATTAAAATCAATGTATTTTTTATAGGTTTATCAGTTGTATTTTGATTTTGATTTTTTGCAAGAATATCAAGTTTTAACAATTTTTATTAACTTTGTACAATTTTTTTAGAGAAAATGATGTAATTACATTGACCGATGGTTAGGTGGGGTGGTGTATATATGTTTGTCATGATCATGTGATTTTATTCTGATGAAGTCTGAAACTTGACAAAAAGCACTTAAACTTGGATTTTGCTGGTGGTCTGTTCTGTGTGCTTCTTTCATCTATTTGCTGCTTTTGAGTGGTTTTACTTTGTTTATTTCTTGGTTTGTGGAGTATGGATGATCAGGAGCAGTTGGGAGTGGCTTCCAGCGCTGATTTTTCAGCTGTATTGCAGTCTATAGCTCTTTAGGCAGCAACAGTGGCTGAACTTACTCAGAAGGTTGACAGGCTTATTTCAAATGGGTTGGAGCCTGTTTGTGGAGGTACTGAGTCTATTTCCCAGGCCTCATCACCCCAGCCCAGAGAGTGGGCAGTCAGGGTAATGGAGTTCAAGGAGAAGTGGCTGTTAACCAGGAGGTTCATGGCGAGCTGAGCGCTCATTTGGGAAGCTTGCCAAGCAATGGGAATGACATAACATCAGATTTTTCGGTTGAACAATGGCTTAGACGTGATACAGAATGGAACTACGATGCTGGACTTGGGCAACACACTAATGGTACTGTAGATGAACAAATTCCTTCTTATAAAGAACTTTTGTTTAAATATAAAAAAAACACAGTTGGAAAACAGTTATTTGAATGAAACGTGAGCAGGTCCCTAAGGGCCTCCGTATGTGGAGATATCCAGTTGGACTGGTTAAGGACTCACAGTTGCATCATGATTTAATCAAACTGTTCAACAGGCAAGGCTGTGAGTTGATGCAATTGCTCACTATTGAAAACAACAGGAAAATGGTTCATTTATTGACAGAAATTAACAAACTTGATACTAGCATAAAAAATACCTTTTATTTGAGCACAAAAAGCATGATTTTTACAAAGTGTTTTCTGTGGTTGACAAAGATATTGGTGATATTAGAATTTGAAAAGAAAAGAAACTAGTTCGAGACAAACATGATTATGATGGTGGTAGGGCGTACCCGCAACCAATACTAGGTTAGCAAACTAGTTTCTTTAATGAGCAAGCTCAACAGGATGTAGATGTTGACTTGGATAGTGATGACATGGAAGCTAGAGCCCCTTTAGAGCCCCCCCCCGAGAAGATCGGAAAGATTGATGAACCAAAGGGATGGGAATCAAATGAGTTGGAGATGTGACCAGGGACAGTACCAGGGCCAAGAGAGGAGGTGAAGGGATGCTCAAACCCAACATTGGAGATAATGTTTTGATGTGTCATGAACATGAATTTAATGCATGTAAAATTATTAAAAATGTGCAAGGTGATTTCAGTATTTACAATCTTAGTCACCTGGTGAGTGATGGGGAATGCACCAAATGTTTTTCTAAAAGTTTGAATTTTGTACCAGCAAAAAGGCCAACCTGGTTGAAACTATTGTACAGTTGAAACTGTTTACCAGGAAATTGAATCTGGCCCTTCACTTTTCAGACAATGAAAACTCAGCAGTACCGAAGTCTCGTTTGACTAGACCTAGTAACTTTATACCCCTTCCCATCCACTGATTCATCTATTTGAAACTCTTTGTGAGAAAGAAATCAAGGAACTGAGGTTTAAAGGTATTACTGAAGCCTCTAATTTGGACAACAGGGAGAAAAAACTGCTCAATGACATATTGGGTAAGAGGGATGTCCGTATCATGAAACCGGACAAGGGTGATGGGTTGGTGGTGATGGATGTTTCCGAATATAATAGCAAAATGTATGAATTGTTGTTTAGTGACACTTACACTGAAGTCTCACGCAATGAGATGAACATTGCTTACAGGAACATTGATCTCAACATGTATGAATTACTACTGAATGGTCAGTTGGAACTAAGTGAACACGATTTTTTAGACACCAAGGAAACAAGGATCCCAACTATTCTTGGGATCCCGAAGATTCATAAGTCAATCAGCAACCCACCCCTGCGTCCAATAGTAGATGCTAAGGCCTCCAAGACATTTGCCCTAGCAAAATTTGTTGACTGCAAGGTGAAGGGAGTACTTGATGGAAGAGGCGCTATTATTAGGGACTCCTGGGATTTTCTCACAAAAATAAAACCTGAGATGTATGTTGATGGTCTCATTATGGTGACCATCGACATTAAAGATTTATTCTCAGTCATTCCACACCATGAGGGCTTGGAGTGGTTTTATGAATATTTGTGTTTCAACTCCAGACTAGCACATAACACCATCTTAACCATATGTACATGTATAGAGATTGTGTTCAAAAACAATTTCACTTGTTTCGAGGGCCAGCTTTTTAAACAAAAGTAAGGCGTAGCAATGGGTGCCTGTTGTGCCCCCAGTTTTGCCAGCATTGTGCTGGCACACTTGGAGAATTTATTTATTTTACATTCAACTTACAAAGACTCTTGGGCACTATACGGGCGGTACCTTAATGACCTGGTGATTTTATGGAAGGGAAGTGAAGAGAAACTAGATAGGTTCTTCATTTACATTAACCAAACCACCTCCTTCCTTAAATTCACCATGGCCAGAGACAATGACCAACTGAATTTTCTGGATGTAACAGTCAAAAAAGATTATGTAAACAAGGCTTTCACTTCTCATTTATATAGAAAGCCAACATACTCAAATTCATTGTTGCATTTTGACAGCTGGCACCCGGCGCACCAAGAAAGAGCCCTAGTCAAGGGCCAGTATGTTAGGTTAGCTAGAATGGTGTCAGAACTGGATGATTTTTTGAGTGAGTGTGCCAAGTTTAAAAACATGCTGACCAGAAGGGTTTACCCTGGCAATTTTGTTCAGGACATTGCCAATGAGGTGATTAGAAAAAGGGAAATCGGTACTTTTTTTGCTTATTGTCCAATGAGAATGGCCCCACTGGAGCAATCCAGACTGGGAGACAGGACTGTTTCTCCAGAGCTTTTATTCTTCCTTTTAGTGTTGACTTCTATGACATCAGGAACATTATATGTAAATTAAGGGACATGTTCACTATTGATAACGAAGTTCACTCAGTGGGAAACAAGCCCACTATAGTTTACAAGAGGGAAGTTAGTTTAAAGGGCCTATTAGAAAGAGAATCTAGTGCACCCACACTGGATGGTTGTTATAAATGCGGGAGATGCAATCAGTGTCCAGCCATGTTTCAAGGTGAAGCCATCAGAATCACTGGTTATGGTATGGTAAAACCTAGGAAGAAATACTCCTGTTACTCAAAGGGGGTGGTGTATGTCACAGTGTGTGATCTATGCGACAGTTTCTACATTGGTAAGACCAAAAGAGCACTGAGGCAAAGGGTGTGTATCAACACCTGTATGACATCAGGAATAAAAACATAAACAGTGCTTTGTACAAGCACATTTGTGCGTGCCCAACACATACTTTTAATTTGGGGCCATAGACCATATTGACCTTGGAGCAAGAGGGGGACCAACGGATTAATGGCTAGAATTTAAGGAAATGACATGGCAGATTAAAACTAATGCCTGTCAAGTACCAGGTCTTAATAACAGAATTTCCTTGAGTTCTGTTTTAAAATTAAAATTGATGTATTTTTTATAGGTTTATCAGTTGTATTTTTATTTTGATTTTTTGCAAGAATATCAAGTTTTAACAGTTTTTATTAACTTTGTACAATTTTTTTTAGAGGAAATGATGTAATTACATTGACGAATGGTTAGGTGGGGTGGTGTACATATGTTTGTCATGATCATGTGATTTTATTCTGATGAAGTCTGAAACTTGACGAAAAGCACTTAAATAAACTTGGATTTTGCTGGTGGTCTGTTCTGCACGCTTCTTTCATCTATTTGCTGCTTTTGAGTGGTTTTACTTTGTTTATTTCTTGATATGCAGTGCTGGATGATGCTTAAATGGGACCCTAGGCAAGGCTCCCCAACCATACCAATATCCCATTACTTGCTGTCTTTCCTGAATTATCATAAAATACTGTACAAACCTGTCAGTGCACATACTATTACATTTTTTACTTCTACAATGATCACAGAGATTTGAATTTCAGTGTTTACAACAAAAACACTGGAAAACATTTGCTAAACATAACTAAAGAAAATGGGTCTATATCAGATTGTCAAAACCAGAAAAGTTGAATACCTCTTCATCAACCACTATTTGTCAAACTCTGAATCTGTTGAATGATCGTTTCCGCAAACTGTTTCCCATGGTAAGTAACCAGTGAGCCATCATCGGGCATTTGCCCTTTTCCCCTCTGTAGTGTGATCTCGGAATTGGTATATTTAGTTAGGAGTTTGGGGGGTGTAGGGGTGTAGCTTCCCACCAGGGTGGGTTTTATATTTTGCTGTTTTTATTGCAGTTGGTAGGTTGGCCAATGTGTTACTTACCGTGGGAAACATGTTTGTGGTAGCGATTGTTTGATGGATTCATGTTCAACAAATAGTGGTCGATAAAGAGGTATTAGACCTTCTGTGGTTTTAATAATGTGATATAGACCCAAGGAAAACAAACTCGCACTGAAAATGGACTCAGCATAAGCAACAATAAACAACTCCTCCCTTGAAACTCACATTTACTGAGACTGCATCATGCAATCCATTAAACTACAAGACATGCTATTACTCATAGTCAATCAGCATACAGTAAAGTACCAAATAGCATCTATGAGACTGGCGCAAGAATTCAAAAGACAATTATGCAATGCATTTGCTGACAGCTTGGTACAGTCCATTGAATGCAAGTGTCCCCTTTGTAGTGAAGCAGCATAGGAGCACTGTCTGGTGATGTGACATCATTATTGTCGCACATTACACAAATGAATGCTGAGGAATCAAACCTACACTACAAAAGTAGCTAATAGCCTTACTCTTACAGACAGACTGTAGCCTAACAGAGCTTTTCACACCAGTGTTCCTGCAAAAACTCAAGGTTAATTAAAAATGTATTTTCATTCAAGATATTAACATTAAACTTGTAGACTTCATGCTGTACAGTTTATTCTCAAATAAAAAATACACTGTCAACATTCAACAAAACAAGAAAAAGATGGATTGTACCCAAAGATCATGGCTCATATGATATTCCCATTATTCCCATTTATTACAATTGGTTTCCTCCTTTATACCACAACTACTGTAGATTGTGAGAACCAAGTATTTGCACACACATACAACCATCAATTACAGCTACTAGCAGTCAGCAAAACAACGAAACCAAGGATCATACCCAAAGAACATGGCTTGTATGATAATGTTCTGGTTTATTACAATCAGTTCCTTCCTTTACACCACAACCAGCAGATAAAAAACAACCACAAATAAAGGGAACACGGTTTAATTCTGACATTAGAAAGTTTGCATCAAGAGTGGCTGACATAATTAGTTTACTGGAATGATTAGTTCTTATTAATTTACACACACACACACACACAAACACAACCATCTATTACAGCCAATACATAAACATATATATTATCTGAGCAATAACTTAATGATTAGTATTACTGACTAATTGCAACTCCTAGTGCAATAACTATGGCACTTAATAATTGGTATTACTGACTAACTGTAATCCCCAGTGCTTACCCGAAGTTTCTTTAATCATAGTATGGGCATATATCACAGTCATCCTTATGGAGGCAAGTTGTCTATAATCCTTACTGGACAAATCCACACACACACACACACACACACGTACATCGCTGTAGATCATGAAATACAAATCTTCCAGTGAGATCAAAACATATGTCCCCTGATTCTGTTTGCTGAATTACAGGTGCAGCAGGAAAACGTTATCACCCACTAAATGTAGTGAGGTAGGATAGTGCTTCATAACAAAAACAGTACTTATTTCAAAGGTCTCCTGCTCATTTCAAATCTGGTACTCAGGAGACGTGCTTAAGCATGGGCTTTCTTTGTAGGCTGCTTCAGGATTGGCTTCCCCTGCTCATTTCCAATCTGTGACTCAGGTGATATGCTTCCTTGTGGGCTTTCTTTTGGGTTAAATGCCTGTGTGTATGTGTTGATGCTTGATAAAGCTTGACAGAAATTGGATGATAGAAGAGTGTATGCACATTGATGGAATATCTGTTCTTTGGATCTTCCATTCATTTGCTAGCAGACCATTTTTTTGTTAAACAAAAATGCACACCGTGAAGGATCGGAGATGAATACTTTGCACACATACACAGTTAAGTGTTCATAATTAGATATTTTTATAGAGAGGATAGCAATATTTATGGATTTATTTTTTAATATTTTATGACTGTTACTGTGCCCCCCAGACAGCTATGGTCCCTAGAGACCTCCCTGGGTTTCTTTGTGCTGGATCCAGCCCTGGTAATATGTATGGCTGCACTGTTTTATAAAATAAAGCTGTCATATATAATAGGTGGGAATAATAATGTCTTATCATAATGGCTACAATATCCATATTATTTTGTAATGTTAATGGCATAACAAGTATAGACAAAAAGGAAGAGTATTGAATTATATTAAGAAATGCACAGTGCAAATAGCAGTGCTACAGGAGACACACTTGGAAAGAAGTGAACATCTGAATGTGATAAAGAAGAGATTTCAGGATGGATATTCAGCAGAATATCAGGGACAAAGGAAAAGGGGATTATACTAACTGCTAGAGGAGCTCCAATAGCGATGGGGGGTTAATAATGACAGATTTGTGGTAGTAAGGGGCTACTGGCAAGAGAGGAGGATTGCACTAGGGTGCATTTATATTCCACCTGAAACTGCTATTATGGAGCTTAAGAAAATTTTGGGAGAAATTATCAGCCATCAGCATAGAATATTACTTATAGGTGGGGATTAGAACTTGATTTGCAACAGCGAGAATGTATCTGGGAGACCTAGAATGGGAACTATAACAAAAGAGGGTAGATTTCTGAAGAAAATTATGAAAATATTTGGTATAAAAGTCATGAATTCAGAATTAGAAACCCAGAGAGAATTTACATATTATTTCCCATGGTATAATAACTGGGCTAGACTACACAGAAATTATATTTCACAGTAACATGTGCATTTAATTGAAAGCTTCATCACACATCCGATAACTATTTCAGATCATGTGCCACTAACAACTGAGATAAAAATCCATGGTAATGAAGTAAAAATGAGACACTGGCACTTCCCCATCTACCTGTTAAAAAGAGAAGAATTTAAGGAATGGGTAGTGGAAATTGCTCAAGAGTTATTAGGGAAGACAGAAATTTCTTCAGAAATTATAGCTAGTGAGTGGATAAAATTAAAGTAGAGATAAAAAAACAGAATATAAATAAAGAAAAAAATAAAAAAGATATATGGCTAAGAAGTAACAAAACTTATTTAGATGGACTGACAAAGCTTAAAGTATTGCAGAATGAGGGGAATCTCACAGAACAAGAAGATGCGTAATTGCAGAGTGCTAAAGAGAAAATAAGGGAGTATCTGGATAATATGCATAAGCTTAAAAAGACTGCTGTCAGGCAACTGTTTTTAATGTAACTCCAGTGCACAGGTGCTTTTAGCACAATGACTTAGACAACAAAAAAGTAGAAAGGGTTGTTGCCAAACGTAGGGAGCCTATAACAGGTAAAATAACCAGAGATCCTATAGTGGTTATTTGAGATATTTCAGAGATTTTATGAAAATTTATATAAAGCAGAGAAATGTGGAATTCAAGAGAGAGCACAAATGGAAATATTTATGGAAGACTTTAAGTATGACAAGGTTAGAGGTAAATGAGGGTCAACAGTTAACAGTTAAGAGAAGAGGAGACAAAAATGGTGACATGTAACCAATCTGCAGGAAAGTCTCCAGGAATAAATGATATTTTTGTGGAAGTTTGGAAGCTAGGAGCAAAGAAAGAGGGAGTTTTCATCTCTGATAAGATCAACAAAAATACTTAGAAAGATAGATGTGATAAAGGCAATTTGCAGTATTAGACTAGATCAGGATCTATCATGCACTATTGCAAATAACAAAGTAAAAATCTCAGCACAGGCAGAAAAACTTAGAAGATATGCAAATTAAAATAAAGAAAAAGTATAAAATAAGCAATTTATTGAGGACTCAAAAAAGTTTTATAGAGAACTGGGAAACACGGTAAAAGGAATTGAAAGACCACCAAAGAAGAAATAGATACATTTTGAAGAAGTATTTATGAAGATCCTGCAGAACATAACAAAGATGCTAAATGGATAGAAGAAGTACAAGAAAGAATAAGAAGTTTAAAGGTACAGGATATGAAATGGGATGAAGTAACAGCCAGAGAGATTGAAACAAAGTTAAGAAAAGCTTCTAATTGGAAAACTCCAGGCCCAGATGCAGTACCTAACTTTTGGTTAAAAGTATTAACATCTTTGCACAAAGATTTAGCCATGAGTAAGAACTATTTATATGAGCACCCCAAACAGACACCAACCAGGCTAACAAGGGAAAAACAATGCTCCTACTTAAGAGTGAACCTGCAAGCTATCCTAACAATTATAGACAAATAACTTGCCTTCAAGCGACATATAAACTATACACTGGAATTTAAGCCTGCAGAGTTTATAGTCATTTAGAAGAAAACTCAGTTATGGCAATAGAACAAAAGGGCAATAAAAGAAAGCCATATGGAACAAAGGATCACTTGTTAAATAAAGTCATAGTGGAGAACTTTAAAAAGGGGAAGAATCTAAACATGCCGTGGACTGACTACAAAAAAGCATTTGATAGTATCCCTCATTCATGAATAAAAGAGTGCTTAAAAATGTGTAAGTTACACCCTGCACAGATTGACTACATTACAGTGACTATGAACAGTGGCAGACCACTTTGCAATTAAGCCATGATAAAGGACAAATTATTATCCCAGGCATAAAAATTCAAAGGGGGATATTCCTGGGTGACTCTCTGTCACTTACAGTCTCATAAATCCAAGAAAAACACAAATAGCAAGCTTCACAAGGCAGAATCATAGATTTTCTTCTTCACCACTTTATTTGGTACCTCGGCCTTTCGCCTTGAAAGAATAATTACATTTTAGTATTCCCTTCCTTTATACCTTGTTCAATATACACACATATAATTAATCAATTAACTTTTTTAAAAGCATATACATCTTCAATTTCATTTAAATACATTCTTATAAATAACTACATTTAAACTTCTAATATCAAGTTACTATCATGTGCATCATTCTAACTATACATTTTAACACAATTTATTTTTTTATATAAATATTAAATGCATTATAATGCCAAATTGCCATCAATATTCAAACCTCTAGGTTGCAAAGTTTTATAATTAATGGTGCATCTGCATTCTAGCCTATCCAATTCATCTTTAAAATGTTCCCCATCTCTAGAAAAAGGTTGTGCCAAAACACTATAAAACAGACTAGCATTATTCCCCCCATGTGTGGACCAAAGGTGCTCAGCTACTGGACTAAACATATTTCTATTTTTAATGTCCTTGGTGTGTCAGAATTCTTACCCTCACTTTTCTCTTAGTTTGACCAATGTACCATTTTTCCCTCTCACATCCACAGCCTATTATATAAACAATACCCTGCGACTTGCATGTGTACCCTTCTTTTGCCTTGTATAACCTTTCATTAGTCATTGTTCCATCCAGGTTTTTAACCCTACCACATATACTGCAGTTTCCACATGGCCACATGCCTTTCCTTCCCATCTTTTCAGTCTGCATTCTGTCATCCCCACCTAAAATTTCCTTCATGTCATGGTATCTACCATAAGAAAAAGTTATATGTTCCGGAAATAAAGTTCCTATATCACCATCCGCCTTAACCATATACCAAAAATTTCTTATTATTTTCTCCATTCTTAAACTAAAGGGTGAAAATGTTGTAACAAAAAAACTATTTTCCTGTTCCTGTTCTTGTTCTTGTTCTACCCTTCTTTGAACATTCTCCCATTCCACAAAATAACGTTTCCTACTCCAGCTACTTCTGTCTCTTTCTTTTCCTTCTCCCAAAATAGTTTTTTTAGCATCTAGAATAACCCCTTCAGGGTAGGGTGAACATTGAGCTTTATATATATCTATATGTAGATAAAAACATCTTGCTATATTTGCGTTGGCCTATGCTCGTACTATACCGAGCAAAAACAGACACCTTAATATTGCTGTTTATTTCTGAATGATACTGTTTGCATTCAAGCCTTTTAAAAATGTCTGATTAAGTTTCTAATGTTTAATTACTTAATGAGTCAATTAGCTTATTTTAGTTTTAGTTTTGGCGCCCTTTTTACCAGTCTTCCTATATAAACAAGTGTTTTAATTGTTAATACTACTGTCTGATGAAGCGTAGTAGTTGCTACGCGAAAGCGCTTACGTTTAAATAAAAGTTTTCCTGCTTTATCTATATCCTGGCTTTTGGTCGAATTTATACTGGACATTTATGCTGATGTGGATCTATCAAAAGAATTTATTTCTGTGACATTGAACTGTTGGTTGAACAACTTGGTCGTTTCTGCATTTTTTCCGTGGTGAGAGAGCCTGGTTTTACCTTCATATCTGCCTTGTTCTTACAGGCACTCTCTTCAGCTAACGGTGAAAAGTTTTTCATTATAGACTTTTTTGTTTGCTTATTTTCACCGACTGCACACGATGGAAAACATCAACATTGAATTAGATTATACTCCGGGGACGAGGGATGCCTCAACGATTCTAGCTGATTTACTACACCAACAGGCAAACCCTTTATTGGCTCTGGACCTATCACAAACTGACAATGCCGTTCCTATGAATGAGGAGGGCTTTAACACAGCTGATTTTAATATAGCAGCAAAGGAGCTCGAGGATGATATGTATCGGTTGCAGAACAAAGGCAGCACCTGGAAGCGTGTTTGCATTATTCAGTTGTACCCAGAGGGATGCGAGTCCTTTGTATGCCATCGTATGGAGAGGCGCATCCATCGCTTCTCAAGAAATGGCAAGATCTCAACATTGATCTTGGATACAGGTACATCAAACTTTTACTTGATTATTTCAATCCCATTGAGACTGAATTACGTAACAAAGTTGACCTAGCATTCAAAGATTTAAGTAACCGTTTTAAAACGGACTATTGTGTTAGGAAAATGCGTAACATTTGCCTTCAAGTGAACGCTTTCAGTGAAAGACTAAAGGCAACTAAGTTACGCAAGTTACAAAGAGACTTTCAAGATTTTAGATCTCGACACATATTTGTATGGCCGAAAGGCAATAATGCTGCACAGGCTACAAGTAGTACAAATGAGAGTATGAACCATCAATCATCTGTAACTCACATGGTTAACTCCATTAACAATGTAAATGATTTACAATCCACTAACGAACTCCTACCAGCTACATCTTCAGAGGGAGCCAACACTACTCTCTCTGTTGCGTTTGATACGCCCCCTCCCAATCAGCTAGCATTGCAACGTCCTTCCAATAATCTAGGAGCTAGACCGAAGGACACACATTCCATTAATACCTCAGGGCCTTCTCCTTCCTCTTTTTTACCATATCCCGTAAGACAACAACTTTATCAGAGGGGACGCTCCATGAGTCGAGGCCCAAGAAAAAGGAAACTTTCAAAAGAGAATTACCAACCGGGAAGAAGAACAAAAATGTGACTGAACTTTTATATAACTATTCTGATATTTCTTTTTCTGATGCGGACATTTCTTTACTGAACCGTGGACTTAATTTTATACCAGCTTGTCCTGATACCTTGAGCCAGGTATTAATAGACCTCAGATTATTTTGCAGGCTAATAGCTTTAAAGGTGTTTTTTAAGGATAAGGCTGATTCCATCAACGCAAATGCAAATATTGTTTTTAAAAAAAGAAGCAGTTTTATTCCCCCATTTTCTCATAATGTTGAATACTTTTTAAACTTGTGTGAACATGATTTTTATAAATTATTTTCAAAGAAGTTGAAACCAAGTTTTTATAACCTTACCCCAGAAGAGTTCATGTCTTTAAAACATTTAAGTAACCATGAAGAGATTACTATCAAGCCCGCCGATAAAGGGGGCGGGGTAGTCATTTTAAATACCACAGATTACAATATGAATATGCATTTGATGCTAAATGATGATACAACATATGTAAAAATGAACTTAATTGACATTAACAAGATTATCAAAAATGTACATGATGCATTGTATGACATGTTTATTTGTAGACAGGTCAGTGAAGAAATGTACAATTATTTGGTTTATAAATAATCCCACCATACCGATTATTAAGGGACTACCGAAAATACACAAGAACCAACATCCCATTCCACTCAGACCCATTGTTTCGGGGGATAACTGGGTGACTGCAAACATTTCCTCACTTATAGAATTTTTACTTAGACCTGTTGTTGATTCTTTTAATACTATTTTAAAGGACACATATCAATTACTTGATCATTTATCAACTATACATCTAGCTCCTCATGACAATGAGTATTTATTAATTACTTTAGATGTGAAAAACCTTTTCACATCTATCCCAAATGATTTGGGTATTGAAGCAGTGTGTGAAATATTGTCAGGTGAAACATCTTTTACAAATGATAGGTAAATACTATTAGGCCAATTATTGGATTTAGTCCTGAACAATAATGCATTCATGTTTTTGAATAATTATTATCTACAAAAATGGGGGGTGGCAATGGGCACTCCTTGCGCCAACACCTATTCAAACTTAGTTGTATTAAATTGGGAGCGCAGATGCCTTTTTTCCCACCCCTTGTTTTCTAAAATAAAAGTTTACAAATGTTTCGTGGACGATATCTTTATTGTCTGGGAGGGTACTGAGAATGATTTTAAAGATTTTTTAAACTATTTAGAAACTACATCTTCCTTTCTCCAGTTTACAATGGAATGTTCCCATATTTCAATAAATTTCCTGGATGTGACCTTAAGTATCACAGAACATGGTTTCATTACATCATCACTGTATAGGAAACCTACCTGGAGAAACACACTCCTTACTTTCGACAGTATGCATCCCAGATATGTTTTTCCTGGTATCATTAAAAGCCAGTTTGTTAGATTAACTAGGCTTTGCAAGGATGCTCATAAATTAAATTCTGAAGCAGATAGTTTAGTATCCTTATTTATAGAAAGAGGGTATGATCCAAAATTAGTTAGTACCATTAGAAATAGCATCATTAATAATACACCTACAGAAATTAAATTCGCTAGTAGTAGAATAAATACAGATATAAACAGACAAACGAAATTTATAGCAGTAACTTTGAATTATACAAGCACTGTTAGAGACATTCAAAATGTGTTTTATAATAATTGGAAGGTCCTAGTTATGGATCCCTTTATTAAACAGATAGTGGGAACAAAACCCCACTTCATGTTCAGAAATAGCTTAAATCTAAAACGACGATTATGCAATGACAATCATTGTATTTATTCAGCAGCATCATTCACCACCCACAAGACTGGTACTTTTCCTTGCTACAGTTGCAACAGATGTAAATTTATTGCCAACATGTCTGAATTCCATCATCCGACTATGAACTACATTTTTCGACCTAGATTTTACGCTAATTGTTGCACAAAGAACCTGATTTATCTTGCAACATGCAAAGAATGTCAAGCTTTTTATGTCGGGCTGACTAAAAGATGTCTGAAAGACAGAATTTATGGTCATTTATATGACATAAGGAGAAAAAATGAACTAAACGCATTAGCGAAACATATATTAGAGTATCCCTTACACCATTTTGACTTTAGAGTCTTGGAAATAATTAGAATTAACAAAAGAGGGGGTGATAACATGTTGGCTTTAAGTAATAAGGAATTGAAATGGATTTTGAGGTTGGCAGCTCACATACCTCCTGGCATTAATAGCCATATTTCCATTAAGCCTGCTTTGGAAGCTAGATAAATACTAAGAAATATTATTTTGTTTTCTTGTCCTTAAATGTTACATAATATGAATTTTAATGTGTCCTAAATATAAATTAATCTAACACTTCAAGTTTAATTGTTGAACAAATATGGAGTTATTACTTTTAATACTTTTAATGCCTATTTTATATATTTTCCTAGATTTGTTTTTAAAGGTGTAATTTAAATTATTCATACTGATATATAAATTTAAATTTAATTAAAAGTTATTTTCTATGTTAATATATGACCTCAAATGCATTTCCAAACATTTTAAATTATTAGATTTATATATTTCACAAATAACATTCAACATTTCACACACATATAATTTTAATCTACTAGTATATACATTACTAGTATGGTTGACATACTGTCATTTTAAACACTTCAGGATAGTGAATATGCCATATGTCCATCCATGATGTTTAGATATATAGTTAAATAGAGATATACATACATTTTTAATATTTCTTAAATATTTCTAATATCACATTATGTATTTTCTATATTATATCTGCTAGATTATATTATTTTATATTTTACACTGACAGTTAAATGTAAATAATTATTAATCATTTATGAATTATTATCAGAATAGACATGGACATTTCTATTGTATTTGTATAACAGTTATCTATAAGTATGCTAATGACTTATTTATTTATTTATTTATTTATTCATTTAGCTATCCATTTATTTATGTATTTACTAATTTATTCACTGATTCATCTATTTACATAAATATTTACTTATTTATTTCTGTTTTATATGTATTATAGAAATATAAAACATTGAGCTTTATATATATCTATATGTAGATAAAAACATCTTGCTATATTTGCGTTGGCCTATGCTCGTACTATACCGAGCAAAAACAGACACCTTAATATTGTTGTTTATTTCTGAATTATACTGTTTGCATTCAAGCCTTTTAAAAATGTCTGATTAAGTTTCTAATGTTTAATTACTTAATGAGTCAGTTAGCTTATTTTAGTTTTAGTTTTGGCGCCCTTTTTACCAGTCTTCCTATATAAACAAGTGTTTTTAATTGTTAAAACTACTGTCTGATGAAGCGTAGTAGTTGCTACGCGAAAGCGCTTACGTTTAAATAAAAGTTTTCCTGCTTTATCTATATCCTGGCTTTTGGTCAAATTTATACTGGACATTTATGCTGATGTGGATCTATCAAAAGAATTTATTTCTGTGACATTGAACTGTTGGTTGAACAACTTGGTCGTTTCTGCATTTTTTCCGTGGTGAGAGAGCCTGGTTTTACTTTCATATACCAAAAATTTCTTATTATTTTCTCCATTCTTAAACTAAAGGGTGAAAATGTTGTAACAAAAAAACTATTTTCCTGTTCCTGTTCTTGTTCTTGTTCTACCCTTCTTTGAACATTCTCCCATTCCACAAAATAACGTTTCCTACTCCAGCTACTTCTGTCTCTTTCTTTTCCTTCTCCCAAAATAGTTTTTTTAGCATCTAGAATAACCCCTTCAGGGTATCCCCTAGATCTTAATCTCAGTATTGTATCCTGTAAAACATCTAATTTAAACTTTTCCTCAGAAGTATTCAAAAATACCCGCTTCATCTCACCTAAAGGTAATGCTTTCATTAAATGAGGAGGGCGCGTGCTTCTTGCATGTAAGAAATTATTTGCAGCTGTGACTTTCTTATAAGGTTTGAATTGTATTTGACCTAGTTCCATCACATACAATTCTATATCTAAATACTTAATATTACTAGAGTCCACCTCATACACAAATTCCAACCCATGACTGGTTCCATTCAGTTCTACCATAAACTCATCAAATTTCCCCTGATCACCCTTACAAATAAATATCATGTCATCGATAAATGTTCCAAAAAATATCATATTTTCCATAAAGTATTTATTCTGATATACAAATTCCTTTTAAAATTCCCCCATGTATATTATGGCATATGAGGGGGCAAATGCCACCCCCATTGCTGTATCTTTTTTCTGCAAAAAGAATTTGCTCCCCCAGCTAAAATAATTATGGGTTAAGCAAAACTCAAGCAGAAATAGCAGAAAGGAATTACGTGGTCCTTCCCCCTTAACTTTACCAATAGCTCTCTTAGTCTCAATGTTAGTATATAGGGATTTAATATCCACTGTAGCCCAAAAAACAATCCTCTTTCCACTTTATTTTACTCACTTTATCACATAAATCTTTAGTATTCTTTATATGTGATGTCACTCTACTTAAGTATTTTTTCAGGTGGAAATCCAGAAACCTTCCCACATTTTCCATGTAGGAGCCTAATATCAAGACAATGGGTCTCCCCAGGTGACATTGTAAATTCTTATGTATTTTGGGTAGTGCAAAGAATTTGGAGTCTCTAGGTTCCTTCCTAAATAATTTTTGAACATCGTTACTAGCAAAGAACCCTAGCCTTTCTCCCCTTTCCAATAATTCTAATAATTCCTCATTAAATATAACTCTAGGGTTAACCTCTAGTTCTAAATACTCACTTCTTACCCCAACCAAATCCATTACCATTTTTTCATACGCTTTTTTTACTCATCACTACCCAATTTCCCCCTTTATCAGCTTGGCGAAAGACCACTTTGTCCAGTTTCAACCTCATCTCTTGTAGTTCCTTCCACTCTTCCTTAGTCAAATTATACTCCTTTCTTTCCTTAAAAAATTGCTCAGATTACCGCTCAATTTGTCCACATACCACAGTTTCATATAGTTTAATGCACATGGGGGATTTTGGAGGCATAAATTTACTTTTATTAGATGCTTCACTACGTACTTCTAAAAGTCCATACCCAGTGTTAAATTCATTATTTAAATATACATTCTCATCATTTTCATGTACATCTTCACACCATTTTTCCATTTCTAACAAAAATTCAGTTTCATAAATACTCACATTTAACAATCGATCTTCAATTAGGTGAGATTAAGCGGGTATTTTTGAATACTTCTGAGGAAAAGTTTAAATTAGATGTTTTACAGGATACAATACTGAGATTAAGATCTAGGGGATACCCTGAAGGGGTTATTCTAGATACTAAAAAAACTATTTTGGGAGAAGGAAAAGAAAGAGACAGAAGTAGCTGGAGTAGGAAAAGTTATTTTGTGGATTGGGAGAATGTTCAAAGAAGGGTAGAACAAGAACAGGAACAGGAAAATAGTTTTTTTGTTACAAAATTTTCACCCTTTAGTTTAAGAATGGAGAAAATAATAAGAAATTTTTGGTATATGGTTAAGGAGGATGGTGATATAGGAACTTTATTTCCGGAACATATAACTTTTTCTTATGGTAGATACCATAACCTGAAGGAAATTTTAGGTGGGGATGGCAGAATGCAGACTGAAAAAATGGGAAGGAAAGGCATGTGGCCATGTGGAAACTGCAGTGTATGTGGTAGGGTTAAAAACCTGGATGGAACAATGACTAAAGAAAGGTTATATAAGGCAAAAGAAGGGTACACATGCAAGTTGCAGGGTATTCTTTATATAATAGGCTGTGGATGTGAGAGGGAAAAATGGTACATTGGTCAAACTAAGAGAAAAGTGAGGGTAAGAATTCTGGCACACCAAGGACATTAAAAATAGAAATATGTTTAGTCCAGTAGCTGATCACTTTTGGTCCACACATGGGGGAATAATGCTAGTCTGTTTTATAGTGTTTTGGCACGACCTTTTTCTAGAGATGGGGAACATTTTAAAGATGAATTGGATAGGCTAGAATGTAGATGCACCATTAATTATAAAACTTTGCAACCTAGAGGTTTGAATATTGATGGCAATTTGACATTATAATGCATTTAATATTTATATAAAAAATAAATTGTGTTAAAATGTATAGTTAGAATGATGCACATGATAGTAACCTGATATTAGAAGTTTAAATGTAGTTATTTATAAGAATGTATTCAAATGAAATTGAAGATGTATATGCTTTTAAAAAAGTTAATTGACTAATTATATGTGTGTATATTGAATGGGGTATAAAGGAAGGGAATACTAAAATGTAATTATTCTTTCAAGGCGACAGGCCGAGGTACCAAATAAAGTGGTGAAGAAAAAAATCTGTGAGTCTGCCTTGTGAAGCTTGCTATTTGTGTTTTTCTTGACTCTCTGTCACCACTGCTATTCTGCCTTGCCCTTAACCCATTAAGCTATCTACTTAACAGCTTAGGCCATGACTATAATTTGGCTCCTAGAAAACAACAGAGGGTAAAGACCCCTGATCTTATCTTTGTCAATGATTTAAAACTGTATAGCTCATCAGGTGAGGAACTGAAAGTACAACTGCAAGTTGTCAAAACTTTTTCAGATGATATAAGAATGTCATTTGAGCTTGATAAATATGCAAAACCAACCTTTAAAGTAGGAAAACTGCAACACCAAGAACATATCAGTTTGGGACAAGAATGTGATATAAAAGAACTTGAGCAAGAGGGAGTGTATAAATATTTAGAAATTGATGAAGGATCAACAATAAAACATGAACAAATGTGATTAAAAGTTAGTAAGGAATATTTTAGAAGACTTAAATTAATCCTGAAAACAGCGTTGACATCTAGGAACAAAATTCAAGCTATAAACCAATTTGCTCTTCCTGTCCTTACAGTTTTGGAGTAATTGATTGGCCCCAAGACATGTAGGCTAGATTAGACAGGAAAACAAGAAGGATGTTTCATGCTCACCAAATGATTTATAAAAATCAGTGCATACCAAGATTATGTATTCTTTGTTTTGAAGGAGATGTGGGTCTCCTTGAAACTGATTACATGTATAGATCTGCAATCATGGGACTACACACATATCTGCTGGCCTCACAAGACCCAAACGTAGTGAAAGTTTTGAAACATGAGGAGAATAAATCTAAGATGACTTCCCTGCTTAGTCTAGCAGAAGCATATCGGCATTAAGCAGGAATGGAAATCAAACCAGAAGTAGGTAAAAACTCAGACAGCAACTGAATGTGTCAAAAAAACAAAAGACAGAATATAAGGTGAAGGATCAGATGAGAAGGCAAGAAATGTGCAAAATGCATAAATATAGTTGCAAGTATAGAAAACTTCTGGAAGAACCTCATGTTGATCTGGATCAAATGCAGGAACGGTTAAGGACAGGCGAATTCAAACCAAGAGATGAAAGGTTAATATTGGCGGCCCAAGATAGTGGGCTACATACACGTTGGTTTACAAATTCCATTAAACATAAACAGACAAATGTAGGTTTTGTAAAACAGAAATGGGAACAGTCACACACCTCGTTGCTGGTTGTGATATACTAATGGCAGAAGGACTGCATACTGAAAGGCATAATAATGTGGCAAGACTCTTGCACTGGGGACTTTGCAAACATTATGGTATTGAAGTGGCTGAAAAACACTGGAAACATGAGCCACAAAGCACGATAGAAAATGATGAAGTCCACATCACATGGGATCACCCATTACCAACAGTTCAAAAGATAGTTACTAGAAAACCAGATATAGTGGTCCATGAAAAGAAGACAAAAGTAGCACTGATCATTGAAATCGCCACACCCAGTGACTACAGTGTCTTGCGTACAGAGAGGCACAAAGTCATAAAATATCGGAATGATTTGTAGGTCATATAAAATATTGCATAAGTACTGGAATCAATCAGCTAAGCTTAGAAAAGATTGGGAAGAAAGATTGAATAAGCAATTCACAAGGAAACAATGAGAGGACATATGTATGGCTCCCAAATATGAAACAAAATTTTAGAAGATTTAGGATTTTTGCTTGGAAGTCTTTGCATAGGTATTTTTATACCCCAAGCAGACTCCAAAGAATTTTTCCACAGGTAAATGGCAAATGTTGGAGGTGTGATAGGGAAGAAAGAGGTAACTAGAAACGTGTTTTGGGAGTGTAATGAGTTGGTAGACTAAAAATTCCCTACAGAGTACTCTGTCAGAAATATTGGGTGAGCAAATGGGTATAACAAAGGGAATGATTTTCTGAGCTGGAATACAGGATCAGAATTGCCTACACATAGCAAAGCTAATTTTAACTCTAGTGGCTGTCAAAATAGCAATTACTATAAAATGGAAATCAAAGTCCAAACCAACTGTTAATAAAGTATTGAATATTGTAACAGAGTTAAAAGAACTGGAAATGGGATCTTTAGAAAAGGATTAGAGCAAATTACGTAGAAAAAAATGGAAAATGTGGGAATAATAATGTTTTGAAGATGGAGTGAGGTATAAGGGAAGGCAGGAATTGATCAATTTATGTAATGTTGAATTGATGATAATTATACAAAAGAATATATGTGATGTATAACATTTGCAGCTGGAGATGTGTTAAAATGGATTGTTTCCTTTTATATAAACGTATGCTTGCCTATGTCTTAAGTGTTAATTCAATAAAGGTGTTAAAAAAACATTGCAGAGGTTGTGGACAGTGATCATTCTATGCACTCTATTTATGTCAGCTTGGCAAAGGCTTTTGATGCTATACCCCACAGTGATATTATTGAATAATTAAACAAACTTAATGTAACACCCTACCTTATCCTCTGGATTGCAAATTGGCTATCCAACTGATCCCACGTTTGGAAATATCTTGATATCCTATCTGAATGTAAAAGTGTAACTAGTGGGGTACTACAGGGATCAGTGATGGACCTTCTCCTGTAAGGCACTTATTTTGTAAATATACAATCCAATATCCCAGAAGTATAGTTGACCAAGTTGTTTATGCACTGATTCTAAACAGCTCCAGCAAGCACTGGAATATACACATCCCTGGTGTACTGAAAGCAATCTCAAGCTAAATGCAGAAATATATAGTGCAGGAGCATTCATCAAAAAAACTGCGACTACCTTATATTTCATAAATGTGCTCTTCTTTAGAATGGCATGGTCATAAGAGGTCAAGGGGCTTATAAGGGCAATACTCTTTTGTTTGATCATTATGTTTCAACCAAAGTCAGGAAATCTTTCTATCTGGTTTATCTCCAAGATCCATGTAAGTCATCCTACCGGTGTTCTTTTCCTTTACCAGACCCATAACTGAGTAAAATGACCTATTTGGTATGTACAAATCTAAGCATATGGCTCAGTTGGAAAGTCCAGAAAAATTTCTAACCAAGAAAATGAAAGGCCTTAATTACTTTGAGTATCCTGATAAATTAGTATGACTCTCCTTATACTCAATAGCCTGCAGGCTTCTCCGAGGTGACCTTCAGTAGCCCACCAGCTCCTCAGAGGTGACTTGTGTCTTGCTTTTTGAGACATTCCTATTTTATGCCTTTTCTTCTCAAAATACTGCGGCTCTACAAACATCCGTACTAGGGATGAGCAGTATTAAGTGCTTGAAACAGGTAGTGAGAAATTTCATGTCTCTCTGAAGGTACATATGGCTAGGCATTTCATAGTCCCTGTGATCACTTTCCTAGTATTGCTCCTATGTTCCAGTGTTCCTAGGCTCCATGAGATATCCTCCCAAGTACTGTATAAGCTGACTGTTCAGTTGTGCATAGAGCCTCAAACAGTAAGTAAATGCTGGACAAGAGCCCATCCAGTATAACAATTGATATGCATGAAGATCCTTGTGTTCCAAGCTCCCATTCTAGTCACCCCAGTAAATTATTATGCATGCTCTAAAGGTCTTACATCCTGCTGCCATCACCGCAACAACAGAATGGTGTACCTTTGGTAAAATTTACAAGATTAATGAAGTGTTACTGAGTTAAAATACATAATTGCAGCTCAGAATAGTGTCATAATAAACACATACGCATGCACAGTTTTGTTGATTTCTTCTTTTTGTTGATTTCTTCTTCATAAATGTCCACGTGACACTGATTAAATATGCTTTACTTTGTAAATGTGTCTTGCAGGAATGTTTTGTTGATTTCTTCTTCGTAAATGTCCACATGACACTGATTAAGTATGCTTTACTTTGTAAATGTGTCTTACAGGAATGTTTTGTTGATTTCTTCTTCATGAATGTCCACGTGACACTGATTAAGTATGCTTTACTTTATAAATGTGTCCTGCAGGAATGTTTTGTTGATTTCTTCTAGATAAATGTCCATGTGACACTGATTAAGTATGCTTTACTTTGCAAATGTGTCTTACAGGAATGTTTTGTTGATTTCTTCTTCATGAATGTCCACGTGATACTGATTAAGTATGCTTTACTTTGTAAATGTGTCCTGCAGGAATGTCCAAGTGGTGTTGTTAATGAAGATACATTCAAGCAAATTTATTCACAGTTCTTCCCACATGGAGGTGAGCTTTTGAGTTTCATTTATTTAGAAGTGCTTATTGGTATAAAATGTAATTACATTAAGAAAATGATAGTGTTAGGAAGTTTGTTTCTTTTTTCAACATTCGAAAGTATAATACAAGTAATTACTTAAGTTAAAAAAATGTTTAGTGTTCCTGATACACAGTGCTGTATAATATAAATAAAATGTTCACAATAGTCTTACACATATTCTGCAGATGGATATCCTAAAATGTATTTGTGTATTTTAATGAAGGCCCAGAGAGAGACAGTGAATCTGCAAGGAAACAAATAGCACATTCATGTTAAGAAAGTTACTAGTAATACATTTTATAAATAAGAAGCAGAAGGGCAGAGGAATAAAAATGCATGCAAATCATATATTAACATTTGGACGCAGAGCACTGGAAGAGGTACGTTTGCAACTAGACATTTTGTGATACAGGAAATGTAATGCATGGTATACTTTTGCAAACACAGCATACTGGATTGCCAGAATTAGCATAAAATCCAAGTAGTGCAAAAAAATTTTTCCACCAAGCAGTTATTTTGCAGAATAGTTGGTACCAATGACAATGTGTTACTATCAAGTGTTATATGTATAGCTGTGATTTTTAGTGAGTGTCATACTGAATTACCAAAAGTACAGATGGTATTGTCTAAGGGTGATATTGTGTTTTATAGATGGTAAGCAAATTATTTTTTATCAGCTCAGCTCATAGTTCTTGGGCTTAGATTTATTGACCCATTTCAATCTATATTTTGAGATTGTTATTATTCTAACATTCTCACATTTGTAATTAATGTTAAGAGCAGAGCATGCACTAACTCACGCAAGTTTTGTTATAGATGATGCTTCCATTTAGATAATTAATGTCCTAGTGCTGTTTTCTTTAGAGTATTAATATGCAACATTGCATTCCTGTTTTAGTATTTGTTCTTAGCAGAGACACATGGCTTGCCACACAGCGGTGTGGACATTGGTTTGAGATGATAGTAACTGCTAATCAGTCACCCCAACCCCATGTACAAACTGAGAAAAAGGGGGTTGATGTAGGCGCTGATAGGTAGCTGTGCCTTGACAGTTTGGTTCTGTCAAATCTTTCATATAGAATTTATTGTGTCAAGCAATTCCAAAATGTTAATTGTTAGTGCCTATGCAAATGAGTGCCTCACAATAAATATAAATAAATAAATAGAAAAGAGTTATATAAAATAATTGGACTGAAATTATATAATCTTAAAGATTTCCTCTTTCTTTTTAGATGCAAGCATGTATGCACATTACCTCTTCAATGCATTTGATTCAGCCAACAATGGATCGGTGAAGTTTGAGGTCAGTCTGGTTTTGTACCATGCAAGAAGCAAGGCAATTTTTTTAAGAAAGTTGTATAAAACTAAAGACATACAGCTTTTATTGGATTAGACATTGGCTTCTTGAAACAACAGCTTAATACACTTAGACAATTTTCTACTAAGAGAAACAGATGTATTGAACTTCATAACTGAAATGTGTGTGTGTGTGTGTGTGTGTGTGTGTGTGTGCGTGTGTGCGTGTGTGTGTGTGTGTGTGTGTGTGTGTGTGTGTTTATCTCAATGTGTGTGTGTGTGTGTGTCTGTGTGTGTTTATCTCAATGTGTGTGTGTTTATCTCAATGTGTGTGTGTGTGTGTGTGTGTGTGTGTGTGTGTGTGTGTGTGTATTTGTGTGTCCATTTTTTCTGAATTACCTATTCAGATTTATAGCTATTATTAGTAAAACCTATGTTTTACTGACAAAGTTCCTTCTTTCCCAGTCAACAACAGCTGTTATTATTATTTATTTTTTTTTTTGGTTTAAAGTCCATTTTTCATGTAACTGAAAATTTTTCCTGTATTTTGGTCGGGATAGATAAGCTGTTTACACAGCATTGCTGAACAATGTTTGTCCTGTTTAATTGAGGTCTTACAACTCCATCTGTCTAGCATTTTTTTATTGATGACCATAATCTCCTTGATCAAGATAATTCCCATGTCATAAAATGGACCAGTCTATGAGGTACTCTGCACTACGTCTAGCTTAATGCCACTAAAATTGTTTAGGTATCAGATCTCATTTGTTAGTGAATGACATAACTATTTCAAAGCTAAATCCAAAAATAATAAAGTACCTAAGATACAGAGTAGTTTGTCAATCCCTTTTGAACAAGATGTTGCAGTTATCACAGCCATTAAAATAAAATATTGTCTCTTTGCTAGAGGATAATTGAGTATTCCTAAACAGCTTATTACCTGAAACCATCACCAGTATAAAACAGAAAAGGGATATTGTGAAATAGCATAATATAATAGAGGGCAAACACATTAATATTCATTATTTTCTGAACACGACTCCAGGAAATTTTGAAATCAGTAAATTTTTCCTTGTCACTTCATGTTGGCTCTTCAGATATTCTCCCAACTAATAAAACTAGAATGAAGAGTGATCTGTGTAATAACTCTTCCTTTATATCGTGTGTTAATCTGTTAATTTGGAGTCTGATTGCATTGTCTTCTTATGGGTTTTATGAAGCTTAATACAGTAAAGAATCATACCTGAAAAGGCTCTCTGATCCATTAGGCTTTACCATGTTAGCAGAATAGAATAACTTCATAGTAATGGTACATGAAATAAAGTTACTGCCTTGGAAACATGGAAAGGTTTACCAGTTTAGTGAATACATCTCCATCTTTCTGATCACCAAAAACTTGACTGCAGCTTAGTCAAGAAGGAATTTGTGGTTACCCCTGTGTTCATCTTGAATGCATTTAGAGGTAGTTATGGCATTTCAGTGCTTTATCATCTTTTGTCAGTGTCAGTGACAGTTTATATATATATATATATATATATATATATATATATATATATATATATATATATATATATGTGGGAGTCTTTGTATAGTGCAGATGTCACTTGTTGATTTTAGCTGTTAACTACATAAATGTTTACTTCTCCTTCTCATGTTATTTAATACAATGATTTTCAAAGAGAAGAGGATTTATCATTTTCAGGACTCTAAAATGCAAGCAGAGATCTCCCTTAATTAATTCTAAATATGAAACAACATTTGAGGACAGATCTGTTGGTCTGATGGAGTTCCCTACATTATTAAGCTATTCATGTTTTTATAAGAAACCTTTGTATCTAGTCAGACTGAACAAGATGATGACTTGGAAAGTACAGCTTGGTTCACTCTACTCAATGATGGGTAGATAAGGGAAGTGTAAAGTGGGATAATGACTTCTGTATTACAACCTAATATACCTTTTATTAGCCTGTGCCTAGTGAAAAGCCTTTACTGACAGCTGATACAGTATATTAGTCAATGGTCAGAACACTGCTACCCAATAACAACAGTGTTCCCAGATCTCTGACACCCTGTTCTGGTTTAAGTGGATTACTTTCTGTGTTGCACTAGTAAGAGACAGTATCCTCCCCTCCCTCTCAAAAAAAATGCACTGTGGTGCATCGTTTCACAGGGAAATCCAGATTATGCTGTCTAAACCAAGAATGGATATTATCCAAAGCACTCTCCAAAGTGCAGAAACTGCACATGATTACAGAATGTCCATACTCTGAGTCATCTCCATATTTTTATCCAGAAATTCATTTCCATCTGAGTATCAGAAAAGAAAATTACAAAGAGTAGGTGGCACATGTACTGATCAATCTGGGTTGCCATTGATCTCTCCAGCTGGTTCACATAGTTCATCTCCAACCTTTACCCACTGGGTTCCGCTATTTAGCCAGTTGCTGGCCTGCTGCAAAACATGGACAGTCACATTGATTTTAACTGTTTATCTGTAATTCCTTTGTAGATAATCATATCAAATGCTTCAGTCTGATCAAAACAGACTGTATGTTTTGTCAGCCTCTTCTCTATGGCTGTATTAAAAATGACAAGTTCAGTAGACAGAGGATCTGCTCTGACAAAGCTACATTGGTGAGTATCCATAAGGAGTAGATCACCAGTCTCTTTTTTGAAACAGATCTATAATTCAAAATTTGCATAAAGCACATGGCAAGCCAAAAGACTCTGTAGTTATTGGGATCTGATATGGGCCCACCATTGTACTTCAGAACAACTACTGCTTGTTACCGGAGTTGTAAATAATATTCTATTTGGAGGAATTTATTTAGGAGAACAAGGAGGGAGCACATTAAATTCCATTAAGTGTTATAGTTATACAGAAAATTATCTAGAATGTTTTGCAGGCCCACAGACCATGTATCCTTGATTTTAATAACACCACCGCCATATCTATAAAAATTAGAGGGACAGAACCCACTATAAAAATATTTAATTTCTACTTTTTCTTTAAATATACACAGTTCTTCTCATCCAGAATACTGTATATATTATTTGGTTCAGAGAATTTGTGAGTATTAAACAATAATGTACTGTACTGCTGTGTTGATTTTTACCCTTGATTTTCCCTTGATTTTTCACAATATAGTTAAAAAAGGTTGTTATTAGTTCCGGGTATTTTCTGTGTTATTTTTGCTACATATGCCTGCTGACTTTCAAGCTTTCCTTCAGTTAGACAGTCCCCCAATCACGCCTTTTTTCTGGGATTCCACCAGGACCTGAGGTGAGAGCTGTCTGAGGGGGGGGGGGTTCCTTCATTCAGGCAGCCACGAGAGTACTTTATGCTGTCACAAGAATTCTGACAATGAGGGCATTTGAATGGCTGAACCCCACCCACTGCACAGGAGTACTAGCAAACTGCATCACCACAGTAACCCACAATGCCCGCCTCTTCTAAGTGCATGCTTCTATACATTTACTATGAAGGCTACAACCGGTCAGTGACTTAGTGATAGACATCCCTCCTCTGTGGGACAGTGGCAGTGCCTGCAGCTGGATCCACCCTTCCAAACTGCTAGGATAGCCCTGTACCCTCCCATCTTTCTCATTAGAGTCAAACATCACTCAAGATGCTAGTCTAAAAAAGTGTCTCCTGAATTGCCGCTAGAGCTTTATAACCCTCGGTCTGTGGCACTGCTGATCTTTGCCTCAGTTTTAGATGCTGTTTGTGGGTTTAGAATTATCATTCCTTATCTGATGGTTGTATTTGGTTGTTTATGTATTTTTTAATTGAGCTTTGTTTTAATGATTTGACATTTCTTCAACAGTTTTAGTACTTTTCCTTTCTATTGTATAGTTAGTTTTATATACCCAACATAACACTGAAAAGTATTTGTCTGTGACAAATTGTAAAATATGGTTTTCAAATAGCTTGTAGAAATTGTAAATCCTCCCCAAATAAATGTCAGTGGCATAGAAGATTATCTCATTGAAAACAAAGGGAGCAGTGATTTCTGAGTACTTGTTATTAAATATAATTAGTTAATTTTTTTAAATACAAAGGACTGCGACTGAAATCCCTGGAACAGCAAGAATTTATTTAGAAAGATCCAAGGATTCAGTTTGAAATGTTAATTTGATGGTGACTTGATTTGTTTTTTATGAGGGAAAGGAAAACAACATGGTATAAGAAAGACACATACTAACTGGCATTGCATTTGGAGTATTATTTTCCCTGGTTATGTTCTTCTCCAATTGTTTCATTTTTTTTTTGTATTAATGAAATCTGTGAAATGTTGAGCTTAATGATTTTTAGGATTATAGTATTGGGGCAGTTGGAGTCACCTATGATAATGATGTTGTCATTGACTTCAGAATGAAGATTTTTTGCTCTCAAAGTCTTATATTTGCTAGGTGCCATAAAGGGGGTAGAGTAACACCATAATACATTGTAGATGACTTGGTTGAGAGATATAATGATGGTAATTTTTTTTTCATTTATCTAGGCATCATTTGGTGACATATTATAGTTATCCAGTATGTACATAGATACCCTGCGACCTGTCATTTCTGGGCATGAAAGAATGAAAGACACTGTACATCTTAATTTGGGGATACTCGTAGCCTCTGTGAACCACATTTCAGATGTACAAGTAGCGACAAAGATCAAAAATATCTACGTGTTACTTGTCTTCTTATTTAGGCTCTGGGCCGTGATACATTTGGTGTGCCCAGGGTTGCCCATTGAAGGTCCAAGAACTATAACTAATTCATTGCCTGTGATCATAAGGCAGTGTTTATGCTGCTTCAAAAAGCCATCTGCTATAAGATCAGCCAAGGTAAGCTCTTGTAGTGGAGTAGTAACACAGGAAATGGTTGAGACAGGCAAAAAAATGTGAAGGGGGAGGTATTACTGGAGTCACTTTGAAAGATAGAAGTAATTTTCTTATCTAATCAAAAAGGGGACAAAGAAGAACCATCAAACAATGGACTGTTCTTGCTTATTAATATAGATGCAGAGATTTTCTTCCAAGTGCTAGTGGTAAGGTCAGAGAAGGTAATCCTACAGTTAATAGTTATCTCTTAGGTCGGTGGTATCAAAGGGAGGACATCTTCTCCTAACTGGAAGACACTGATACATTTTGTGGAATATGTAGAAAGAGAGCCCATCTAAATGTGGTTTGTAACATTTTCTAGCAAATTAAAATTCTTGAACTGGTAGAGTTGGATTTTTTTGTGCTTGTAAAGCATTTAGGAGAACAATCTAGGATGTTTGATTACATGAGTAAGGGATATGCAAGGGCAGAGTGGTTATCAGACACCAATTGGATAGAGAGGGGTACACAGAAGGGTTGCCCACTATTGTTCTATTATTTCTGTTAGTGATGATGGGCTTAGCTAGGTGGGTGAGAGAGGCAGAGAGGTGTCACTTCCACCTATTTAAAGAATATGATACTTATTACAGGGATGTTAATACACCTTTCCAAAATATTTAATATTTTGTAAGCATTTGTGGTGGCAGCAAATTTGCAATACCAGCCACAGAAGTCTATAATGGTGCCAGTTAGACAGGGTGAGTGGAGAGGAATAAATCTTAGTGTAAATAAAGAGGCTGAAGACATCATGAATGGATGATCAGGCAAAATATCAGCACTGTTTTAAGCTTAGAATTTAATTTCTATATAGTGACGCACTTCAAGGACAGTTGTTCAGGTCTAGCAAGGTGATTACTCCTCAGCAGATGATGAGGTGGTACACAAAATCTATGAATTTAATTGGTTCATCAAAAACTATACAGAAATAGCATGTCTTATTTTGGCAAAATATGTCAGAGTAAGTCAAAGCATTAGTGTATAACATTTCTGCAAAACATTTTGTGCCACAATTAGAGAACAGAAAAGGAAAAAAAGATATTTTGCACATTGCAGGTTTACCATGACATAGTATAAGACTAGATATTTTTCAGTACAAGAATCAACATTATATTGTTCGTGTGAGTTACTGCTCAGAATTCTCAGAAATTGTTCATCTGTTAGACACATCAAGCACTTCAGTGATTAGTATACTTAAAGTAGATTTTCTTATTGTGGTATACTGGAAGAGGTGATTTCAGATAATGCTTTACAGTTAGCCACTATAGAGTTTCATGAGTTTTTGCTGAAAGGATAAGTCAGACACTTACGAATATACTGAACAAAGCAGACATTTCTCCTGGTACGGACTGTTACATTTCACTGTACAAATATAGACTTGAACAATCACACGCTGTAGGATTGCCTCTACCTCAACTCTTAATGGGCAGAAGGCTTAAAGCAAAATTGCCAGTCATATATGCATTTCCTCAACAACGGAATTATCAAAATTACTTGAGAAGTTTAGGAGCAGACAAATTACTCAAAATGTTTTAAGAACAGACAAATCACTCAAAATGTACTATAACAAACTTAAAGAAAACCTTTCATCTTTGCAGGAAGGAGAAAGAATAGTCACAAGAATGTATGTGAATTCCAGGGTTACATCTAAAGAAGCTAATGCTGAAATGAAAGCAGAGGTTGTGCTAATCAGGAGGACCTATGCTTTTATTTGTTATATGTTTATTTGTTGCATGATGTTGCTTGTGTGCATTCATGAAAGTAATGATTCATAAAATTAAACAGTAGTAATGCTAGACCATCCAGGAGAAGACCACGCAATACATATCATGGGCATGATCCATGCAACATAACCCCTTTCCAACACCAAAAAGTACATTCATAACATTGTTAGGATTCCGTTATCTAGTGTAGGATACATGCCCTCCTGAAGGGAGTTGAGGGCAGGACAGACAGCACAGTTTAAAACAGAATAGTGACAGTTATAAGAACCAAGTTATGAGACATTGTACAATCATGACCATCAACAGTTCATCTGTATGTGACTGAGGAAACACAAAGGTTCGAAACAGCAGATGAATGCAAATGAAGTGCAGCTCACTATTTGGCAGTCTTGATCTGCCATGGTAAGCACAGATTTAGGAATGTTTCAAGTTCCATTGTCATGACTGTGGTGCAGACTGCATTTAGATATCATGTAAATGACATGGTCTGGTCATGTTATTAGTATCATTTGCTGGAGCTAAGTGCCATCAGTGTGAAGGTAGCACAGCAGAGTGTGGCTGTCACTCTCCAGCACTTTGCTTGCTATACATACACCCAGAATCCCCAATGCATGCTTGTTGTTCCATACATAGAGCTTTGTTGCCTGATATTGCTCTACACAGCAACAACTGCCTGTGACAGCTCCAGTATATGCTTGTTAGCTATCATTCTCAAGCTTGTCAAGTTTTAACCAGAAGAATCAAAATAATAAAAAAAAATCTGTAAAGTATTTTAGCAGTAGCTGAAATCCCCCATGCACCACTCAACAACCCCCTTATTTTATTATTCTCACTCCAAGGTCAGAGACAGGCAAGAAAAGCCTTTCTCTCTCTCTCTCCGTCTCCCTCCCTCTCTCTCTCTCGCTCTCTCTCTCTCTCTATATATATATATATATATATATATATATATATATATATATATAGATATATATATATATAGATATATATGTATATATATATATATATATATATATATATATATATATATATATATATATATATATATATATATATATATATATATCTCCCTCTCTCTCTATCTCTCTCTCACACTCTCTTTCTCTCTCTCGCTCTCTCTCTCTCTCTCCCTCTCTCTTGCTCTCTCTCTCTCTCTCTATATATATATATATATATATCCCTCTCTCTCTATCTCTCCCTCTCTCTCATTCTCTCCCTCTCTCTCTCTCTCGCTCTCTCTCTCCACCACACCTTGATCAGTATGATCTTTTTTCCTGTACAAAGCAAGCAGCAGCACAAGAACAGCTGTGATAATGTTGGAATACCTGGGACATGATCAACTGACTGTAAGCCATATACATTTGTTGTCTCATTGCTTTATTATAGCCTTTATTACATCATCACCATGCATCTTTTGAAGTGTATATATAAAACAAGGTTTTGGGCTTAAAAATGTGAACAAATCAGAAACACTGTTTGGTTTAAGGGAGTGCACTAGACAAGTATTTCACAAGTAAAATAGACTGCACCAAATTGTCACAAGAGAAAAAGAACACTTTCATTTCTGACTTAATCTGTCCCTTCAAAAGTTAAGAAATCTGAAGTGAACTTGATGCTAAAGAAAATAAGAAATGAAAACATACTCATGAGTTAGGGCCAGGGGGAACAACCCACAGATGTTTTTCAGAATGAAAATACATTTTTAAGCTATTCCTTTCTTAAAGACACGCTACTCTACGCTCCTGTACCACTTTTCTGTTAAGTACCAGTCCAGCAACTTACATCAAACTATTGCAAGAAAAAAATGAATTAAAAAAAGAGTTTGCTGTCCTTTTTTAAACATATCCATTCAAAAGTTAAGAAAGGCAAACTAAGGCTATAGTTAAAGCAAATACAAAACCAAAATCTGCTCATTATTTAGCTGCTGGAAAAAACTAACCAGAGGTCTCTGTTCAGAATGCACAAGAAAGAAAACACAGGTATCGAGAAGCTTTCCATGGCATGTGGTCTCCAAGGATACTGCATTCAGCACGTCACAATATACTGACCCCACTGGTATGCAGCAACATATGTGGAGGCTTACCTTGCTTCATTCGTTTGCTAGTGGCATACTAACAATGTTATCACCTCAGATCCCAGGGGCTGCATGAAGAGGTGCGCAGTGCTAATCCCAACTTCTCCTTTAACAATGACCAAACATGTCTGTTCCCTACACAGTGAGGGACTATAATTTGAAGAAATATTGATATTCTTATGAATTAATCTAAAGCGGGTATATATCCAATAAGTGCAACAGCTATCCACTGCAGTGAACATTCTGAGTATGCTTGTACAAAATAAAGGCTTTATTATTGGATCCCTTCAAAATTTACTGTAATAGTACATTAATGATCACTGTTCTCTCCTCTTCATTGGTATCTTAGACGGGCAAGTTTACAAGAGAGAGATATAATAATCCATCTGAAGTGCTGTAAGAGAACTGTCCCCTTCTATCATTTAAATTAAGGTCAGCAAGTCAAGAATAACAGGTAAACGAGCAGATGGCAAATAGAGACCCTCCCAAAATGCTTTAAATGCAAGGGTGAAAAGCCCCAGAAAGAAATACAATATTACATAAAGGGATACACTGCATAATTGTGACTAGATGACAGTAGTTCTTTTAAATTCTGCTTTTTAAAATTGTTCTTCACAACATAGAGGCTGGATGGTCTTTAACAAGCTTGGTTTTAAATGACACAGGATAGCTGCATAATTCTACATTTAGGTGTACTCAGCCCTTAGTGTTATTTTTAAGGCTTGTTGACCACATATTAATCAATTAATTCCAAGAAAACTATTAATTATACTCTAACTTTTAATGAATCTGTAGCAATAACCTACAGCTCCCCTCCAGCAAAATACTTGTCAATGGTCTGTAATTGTTAACCACCACCACTATGTAGTATGTAAAACTAAGACTAGTTGTAGGACTCTAACAAATAACAACCACCATATAATATGTATTCGTTTTACAACTCCAACAATGAAAGCAACACCATAAGGGTATCATTTCAAAAGTAAATAAAAGAAACATTTGATTTCATCTCCCAATTCAAAACTATATTAAACAAGTGGATAAACATCTGCGCCCCCCAAGCCTTTCCGTGTTGGAGAGAAGTCTTCTAGCTTATCAGTGGGAGTGGTAAGCACTAGGTAGCCTATTTACCACAAGAGGAGTGGTTTCTGGCCTAGAAATTGTAGTTTATTGACCATTTGGGCAGTTTTTCCATCTCTTTCAACTTCTGGTTTAAAAGCCCACATTTGCACTTGTTTCCCACCTTTCCTGTAACTAGTCTAGTCCAGATACAGATTTGCTGCATCCAGGACTGTTTGTAAGCTTCTGAGCCCCCCAAGCCTTTCTGTGTTGGGGGGAAGCCTGCTAGCTTATCAGTGGGAGTGGTAAGCACTAGGTAACCTGTCTACTATACAAGGAGTGGTTTCTGGCTCAGAAATTGTAGTTACTGGCCGTTTGGACAGTTTTTCTATCTCTCTCTCTCAACTTTCTGATTTAAAAGCCTGCATTTGCACTTGTCCCCCCCCCCCTTCCTGTAACTAGTCTAGTCCAGATACAGATTTGCTGTAACCAGGACTGTTTGTAAGCTCCTGAGCCCCACAAGTCTTTCTGTGTTGGAGGGAAGCCTTCTAGCTTATCAGTGGGAGTGGTAAGCACTAGGTAACCTATCTACTACATAAGGAATGGTTTCTGGCCCAGAAATTGTAGTTATTGTCTGTTTGGGCAAATTTTCCATCTCTCTCAACTTTCCGATTTAAAAGCCTGCATTTGCACTTGTTTCCCCCCTTTCCTGTAACTAGTCTAGTCCAGATACAGGTTTGCTCTTTCCAGGACTGTTTGTAAGCTACTGAGCCCCCCAATCCTTTCTGTGTTGGAGGAAAGCCTTCTAGCTTATCAGTGGGAGTGGTAAGCACTAGGTAACCTATCTACCACATAAGGAGTGGTTTCTGGCCCAGAAATTGTAGTTATTGGCTGTTTGGGCAATTTTTCCATCTCTCTCAACTTTCTGATTTAAAAGCCTGCATTTACACTTGTTTCTTTCCTGTAACTAGTCTAGTCCAGATACAGATTCTGAATTTGCTTATTCATGCTCAGCATTTGTTCAGAACTTGTTGTAAGCACTAAATAAGTTACAAATTACTACAGCACTCAACCTTCCTCATTACCTAGAGGAAAAAAGGTTTTTGTACTTACTTTCCTCACTTGCTTAGAGGAAAATAGTTTTTTATTCAGGCATGTCCAAGGGTCAGTTCCCAGTGTTCTCTCCTGTCTATCTGATGAATCTGGACATCTTGAGGCAATGTAGCAATTGCCTCATGTACACAGACAACCCTCTCCTCTTACCACCCAACACTACAACCTGTGAGAGATCCACTTATCTAGCCAAACTGGAGGTAAAGCTCTCTCCAACCAAGACTGAACTTGACAGTCAAGAGGAGAAGGTAAACACTTGCACCTCACCACACTCATCACATAGTCACACTAAATCTATACCACCAAAATCCACACATAGAAACACAAAAACATTCGCAGAGGCTCTCAATAATAATCTGCTCAAGCAACAGAGACTGCCAAAGCAGAAACACAAGCAATCTCCACCCCCCCAACACAACCCAAATGACACATAGCCCACTCAACCACAGCCCATAAGGCAAAACAACGTACCCAACACACTAGTCATAGGTGACTCTATAGTCAGGCACACTGATGTCCCACTCACCAGGCTAAACATGGAGAAGGTTACTGTCAGCTGCCTGTTGGGTGCCAGGATCTGCCACATAATTCACGCACTCAGGTCACACCACAACAAGTCCAAATATGACTCTGTCATTGTCCATGTTGGTATGAATGACCTGAGATGTACCTCCCTGGACTACATGAAAAGAGACATGGAAGAGCTCTCCAATCTTGTAACCCAGGCAGGTATGACCCTAGCCCTAAGTAGCATTCTGCCATCACCCAGAATGATACCGCAGTACAAGGATGAAATGATTGACTTCAACAATTGGCTAAGCTTCTGGTGTCATTCTAAGGGGATCCAGTATCTGTTTGCCTGGGATGACATGGTCGATAGACCACGATGCTTTGCCAGAGATGGCCTGCACCTGTCGCCTCTGGGATACCAGATACTGGCTACGGCTCTTGCCGCCCCTGTAGTGCCTTTTTTAGGCAAGGTTCAAATGACAAATTCACCATCGTAACAGGAACAGGCAAGCAAAAACTGAGGGTAATGCTACTCAATGCTAGAAGTCTAAATCTCAAAATGCACTCACTCGAGGCACTCCTTAAAATGAAGAACATCGATATCTGTGCAGTGACTAAGACCTGGTTCAAGGCTCCGGAGAGCACCCCTGCACTACCAGGCTATAACTCATGCCACACTTTTTGGCCATGTAACCTGGACTGGAACACCAAAAGCAGAGGTGTGTCCATATTCATTAAGGCTATCCACACCTCCAGGCTAGTTGCTCAGCATAATGCATCCAAGGTTATTCAAGTGCAACTAACTCTGGACAAAACTGCAATCCAAATTGTAGCTTGCTACAGATCCCCCACCATGCCCCAGGATTCCCAATCCTCTTTTCTTGATATCCTGGAAAATGTTAGGGTTCAACCAAACACCCTAATAATGGGCGATTTCAACTATCCCATCATTAACTGGGAAAACTACTCATGTACCAACTCCTTCACTCAACACTTTCTGGAATTCATAAATTCCAATGCCCTGGATCAACTTATCCACACCCCCACCAGGGGCAACAATATCCTAGACCTAGTCATTACCAACATGAGTGACCAGTATTCCAAACCTGAAGTCATCTCCTCATTGGTCCGATCTGACCATAACCTAATCACCCTAGATATCCACATCCCACCTCCCACCACCCATTAAGGAAACTTTGATAAAAAATTTTTCCAAAGCCAACTTCATGCTTCTTAAGACAGAAGTGGCGAACTTCATGATACCCAAGCAGATGAACAATACAGTCACAACTGCTGAATCCTACACAAATGCACTCTATAAGCACTTACACGAGTGCATGGACCGTGCTATCCCAAACAGAACCAAGTTGCTAGCCTCCAAAAAAAAGGAAGCCAATCTGGTGGTCCCCTGCCATAAACAAACTGTACAACAGAAGGAAGAAACTGTTGCAAAAGAGAGTAGAATCCCATGAGTGGAGGAGCTCCCTGGTCAGCCTCAGTAAGAAGCTGAGATCCCTTATAAGATCCTCCAAAGCTAGCTACGAAAACAAAATCACCACTAATTCTAATGACAACCACAAAGCATTCTATAGCTATTGCAAGAATCAAAATGGTAACACCCAGATCTGCTCTGAGTTACAGCACAATGGCACAAAAATTACAGAACCAGCTGATATCGCCAACATCCTGGCAGATAGGTTCAGTTCTAACTTTACCCCCCCTCACCCTCTAAAGGGCCTATATCTATACAGGAAGAATGCAGAGTCCCTGTAATCACAACTACGCAGGTAAAAGCTGCACTCTCTAAAGCCAAAAACACAGCATCCATGGGACCAGACAACATCCCAGGCTGCGTTTTACATGAACCAGAACAAACTGGCTCCCCACCTGTATGTTCAATCATAGCCTCACATCAGGCTTTGTGCCCACTAAATGGTGCACAGCAACAATTATTCCACTCCACAAAGGGGGCACCACCTCTGATCCCAGGAACTATTGCCCTATTAGCCTGACGAGCCTGGTCTGCAAGGCCATGCAATGTATCATCATGGAACTCATAAACAAAGACATTGGTAACCTCCAGACTCTGGACCCCATGCAGTTCGTGTTTGTGAAAGGCAGATCATGCCTCCTGAACCTGATCAACCTCTTTGAGGCAGTCACCAAAGCCATAGATGAGGGTAAGGTCATTCACACAGCCTATCTTGGCCTCGCCAAGGCTTTCAACACTATCCCACATTCTGGAATTATAGCTAAACTCGCTAAACTAAGTATAAATCCCTATGTCACAAGATGGGTTGCCAACTGGCTCACTGACAGAACCCACACTGTAAAATTTGCAGACTCCAAATCTGACTTCAAACCAGTGACAAGTGGAGTACCACAAGGTTCAGTCCTGGGACCTCTCCTGTTTGGTATCTACTTCCCTGAAGTACAGGCTAACACAGAAGACCTCTGGCTAACGAAGTTCACAGATGGCTGCAAACTAGGAGCCATAGCTGAGTCCCCAAATGATGTGGACATCCTACAGAAGGGTCTCACTGAGACAGATGCTTGGTCTCAGAGCCATGGCCTCAAGCTCAATGTCAAAAAGTGCATTGTCATCCCCTTTGGTAAAAACCCTGCACCCATGAACTACCACATAGGCAGCAGTCTACATAACACCGAGTGTGTGATTAGAGACTTTGAGACCCAGGTGTACAGTAGTCACATCGCCACAGTAGTCAGGAAGTCCTTCTATGTGGCACACCTCATCACAAAAGGGTTCTCATCCAGGAAAAAAGAGGCCATTGTTCCCCTCTACTCGACACTCATTAGGCCCATTATAGAGTACAACGCCCCTTTTGGAATGTACCTCACAAGACATCTGCAGCAGCTGGAAAGGCCACAGAAGTACCTCACAAAGAGGATTACTGGCTTCAAACAGATGCCCTACACTGACCGTCTCAAAAAACTTCAGCTTTACTCCATATCATATCGCCTACTCCAAGGTGATCTCTGCCTAACATATAAAGCTATGTCAAACCCAGAGCTGTTGGACATGTTACACCTAAAGAAATCCCAATCTGTCTGAGCTACACACTCTAGGGATCTAAACCTTGTCACCACAATAAACAGGACATGCTGGAGGGATAGATTCCTGTCCCAGAGACTTCCCAAACTCTGGAACAAGCTACCCATCTATGTCAAGCAAAGTTCCTCATTAGCACTCTTCAAGAAAAATCTTGATGAGTGGATGGGAAATAGGAAATACACCTCAGGGATTACTTCTGTGTCTCTGCTCGACAGTGGCACAGGAAAATAACTTTCTTGGGTGGCGTAAGCCAGGGAACCTTGTTGGCTAGGCTTACTTAGGCCTTTGGGCTAATAGCCTAGTACCTACCTATGAACATATGAAACTATGGATGGGAGAGCATAAATACAGCTCTAATTTAAAGGAGTCAATGATCCTCAAAAGCCTTTGGGCCTGAACACTAGAGGAAGATATTGTGATAATAGCTGTATATTTCTTAGAGCCAGAAATATTGATAGTTCGTAAGAATGATGCAACTGCATCTAATAGAATAGAACTGTTTTCACACTCATTGCTTCCTACACAAAGTTACATTACCTTGTGTTGAAATGGAACCCTTTGTGTTTTCAAAGTAGCTTGATTTAAATTAGATAAAATATTCTGTTTTGACTTGGAAAGACACTAACTTACAAGGACTGTTGACGGAGGAATCATATTCTTTTCCCTTTTGTTTGGCTTGTACTTGGATTTGGGAAATCCCTAACTTGCAGAGAAAACTAAATTAGGACTACGGTACTCTCCCTTTGATCTTGTTTTGTGCACAGAATGAACTATAATAAAACTTAGAAGCAGTAGGGTATCTTTACAGGAAATGAAGGAAAGAAAATGCAATGTACTTTTCAAGAGTTAGTAAACCCAGACTTTGATAATCTGCCTGTGTTTCATTCGTAGCTATTGTATGTTTTTACACCACTTTGTAGAAATCAGTAGCAAAAAGACTGTTCAGATACTGTTAAAATTATTCTGTTGTCAACCATCTGTTTATATTTTTAATTTTATTCCTCCCTGTGCAATCAAACATTCACTTGTATATTTAATGGCTGTTTTCTATTTTGCCATTTTTTTTAAATATTCTGAATAAGTAACATTTTTCAGTACTGTCCTTACTGTAGTAACCTCTCTGTCTGCAAGTGTCCATCATTTGCATGTCTGAATGCTGTTCTCAGATGAAGATTATATATGAAGGCCCAAACCCAGATGTAACAGCAAATCAAAGGATCTCGTCTGCATTTATATGCAAGAGGTGACACTGTAGTGCACTTCTGTCATTGCTTATCTCAGACCGAGAACACTGCTAAGAATAATTCTACAGCTCAGCAAACACGAAGCATGAAGAATGGAACAAACTCTGAAAAAGTGAAACAAGAAAAATGTTTGTTTTTTCCTTAACTAGAGATGGTTATAATAAAACCTGTTAAAGTAAAGCAAGGCATACTTTAAAGCAATTATTACTGAAATCTTCTTTCAGCTTTTCCCGGTTAGGGGTCACCACAGCGGATCACCTGTCTGCTCATGTTTGGCAGTGGAGTTTTACGATGTTGAGTTGCCAGCCTGGCACCCAACCTTCCACAGAAGGCACACACACGCACGCACTCACACCTAGGGCCAATGTGGAGTGTCCAATCCGCCTACAGCAGGTCTTTGGGAGGAAACCGGAGCACCCAGAGGAAAGCCATGTGACCACAGGGAGGACATGCAGACTCCACACAGAAGGCACCCCAGCCAAGGATCAAACTGGAGAACCTCTTGCTGTGAGATGGCGACGCTAACCGCTGCACCACCATGGCCGCCCAAGCAATTATTACTGAAATATGATAGACCATTTGTTGCATGAGATATATAAACTGAGAAATAATTATCAGAGAATAAGCAGAGATACAGAAATGTTGCTTTATCTAAGAATATAAATTACCTTAAAATAAAACAAGGTCTAACATATAAAGAAATAACTTACTGATATGAGAAGAAGACAGACCAGGTCCCAGCAGTAGGGTTTGGTGGCATATATATTACCAAGACTGCTAGAACAGTGTGACAGTACATCAACAAGCTACAACAAAATGTCTGGATTTCATAGACTGTATTAACACAATATGAAAATGCCTATGACTAAAGAGAATGTACAGTCTAATGTGAAAATGCATATTTTATTTATTATTTATTAACTGGGAAAGTCCAACTAGGACAGAGCCTATTTTCAGTGGAGGCCCGGGGTAGAAATGCTCCAGACGCATGTCTTTGAAATGTGGGAGGAAACCGGATTACCTGGAGGAAACCCAAGCCACAACAGGGAAGACATGCAGACTGCGAACAGAAGGCACCCCAGTTGAGAATCAAACCGGAAAGCTTCTTGCTGTGAGGTGACAATGTTAACTTCTGCTCTACTGCACTGCCCATATAACTAAAGAGGATGCATAAAGTGGCCCTGTAGGGCATCTGATTGTATATAAAAGTAAGTGTTTGACTTTCATTCAATTAGCTTCACTCAGAGCACATTTTAATGAAACAGTTTTCTAAGCATCACACAAACCAAACCTTCTTCCCAATACAAGTAGCTCACAGGTATGGAATAAGACATTAAGGGATGTGGCTTATTATCCATTAATAACTATTTTTTTAAGATGGGGAGTGGGAGGTAAACAGAGGTGTCAGCCCCCCTCCCCTTACAAAAAGAAATACCAAAAAAAAAAAAAAAACATACAAGTAATAGCATCCCAAGGCAGACTGTCTACCATGGAAGCTGTTGTTCCTACAGTTGGCAGAAACTGTCAAAAAGTTACAGTAGCAGCAGTAACCAAGCAAATGTCTCTGCAGAAACACTGCTGAGATCCAGATGATATTGTCAAATTGGCTGGCATATAACTTGTGCAACTGTTCTATGATATCAATGAGTTTCTAAAATTGACATTAAGAGCATCAACATTTTTATTTTATTGCTCTGTTGTAATACAGCCCTGCTATACATAATTTTTATTGGCATTCTTGAATTTCTTAATTTTCAATACAGCTGGCACCCCAATAAGTTGAAATTTAGACTGTTTGGTAACAGTCAAACTGTACAAAAACTCACTGTCACAGTCAGGGCGTGAGTTACAATAGTTGCCATAATGATAACTTAGTTCCATCTAATTGTTTATTAAGTAATACTGCAGGCAGGTTATCACAATCCGCAGTAAGCAGTGGTCAGAGAAGGTTCTAAGATCAACAGAGACTAGGACGAAGGCCTAAAAGTTGATTAGAGAGAAAGCATAACAGTTAAAGGAAATATTCCATGCTCTAGCACCTCAGGAAGAAGAGTAAATAGGTTGAGTTGAAGAAAAAAGGTAGTGCCTCAAAAACAGTGTGTGAGAGGACTGTAGAATAGATATGCAGCCAAGCCAGGTTTGGAAATAAGGTACATAAGGAAAGCTTGTGGTAGAATGCAAAAGTGCAGGAAGTCATAGAAATTAATAGAGTGTTAAGGAAAAAGTGGGAGACAGAAAAGACAGACTAGGCTGAGAAAGAACACTGGTTGGCTAACAGACTAAAAAAGGCAGTTGTAGTATCAAAGAACAATGCGTCAGAGTCACCCTACCAGCTTCTGGAAAGGGACTCAGGAGACAGCATAAAGAAACTATGAGGTTTCAAGGCAAAAACAGAAAGATAAAGAAGATCGTCATCTGACCCTTTATAAAGGATTTCAGCAACAACCTGCTCACCTGTCCACAGGACCTCAGATGTAGATGAAAGGAGTACTTCAAGCACCTTCTGAATGAAGAAAATCCCACAGAGGCTGTACCCCAGACACAACCTACAAAGAAAGAAAAGCCCACCCTAGAAGAAGAAAGAACAACAGTAAGGAAAATGAAGTCAGAGAAAGCCACAGGTTCAGATGTGGTCAGGGCAAATATGATAAAGATGTTAGGTGAGGCAGGGTAGAAATGGCTCCAGAGAGTACTCATAGCAGTATGGAGAGTAAGACATAGCCCAGACACCCGGAGAATAAGTATTCTAGTGCCAGTGTATAAGAGCAAAGGGGACATTCACAACTGTGGACAGTGTAGAGGTAAGAAACTGCTGTTACGCTATATGAAAGCTCTGGTGAGCCAGGAAACGGCAACTAATAAATGAATACTCAGAGTAGTAGAAAGCATAATGTGAGGTGAGCAGTTTGGATTCAGGTCAGGATGCAGCACAACCGACTCCATGTTTGCAGTGAGACAATTAATTGAGAAGAAGCTAGAAATGAGGAACGAGTCCAACTGGGCATTTTTAGACTTGGAGAAAGCATATGATAAGGTCCCAAGAAAACTGATTTGGGCAGTACTGCAGTGGTTCATCAAGGAACCACTGATACAAGTACTCATAGAAGGGTTCACAGTAGGAGTAGGTGTTGGTTAGGGTTCAACTATCAGCCCACTGCTGTTCATACTGGTGACGGATTACATTAACAAACAGATCAACAAAGCTGCTGTTTGCAAAAGTTGTGGTATTTAGTCAGTCAAAGTAAATTTTATTGTCGATCAGATATATACAGCAGTACAAGCTGAATGAAATTATACTGCTTTGGTTCTAGTGCAAGACATAACAATGAACACATAGTTTGAGCGACAGTAAGCAATACTTAAAATATTAACAACACAATAAATTACCACAATTGGACAGGAAGATATTAAATAATATTATACTAGTAGGTATTGCAAAGACTGTGACTTCACCTTGTGATTGCTTAGATATTGCACTTCATCAGTTGTAGTATGATATATTCTGATGTTCATATTGCACATGCATGGAGTGGTGACTCACACCTGACTACTGCACATTCAGGAAGTAATAGCATAAGAAATCAGTCGAACTGTACCAGTTATTGAAGCAATTTGCCAGAGTGATTACTATAGATGATACTTCACAGCAAGTGGCACATTGATCGGATTATTTGCTGTTATGCCTGGCATTCAAGTTCAACAGCTTTAAGGACAGAGGGAAAAAGCTCCTGTTCAGTCTAGATGTTTTGTAGTGTAAGCTGTGATACCACCTACCCGAGGAAAGGCAGAAGTACATGCCATGGGCAGGGTGAGCGGGATCGTCAGTTATCTTCCTAGCCCTTCCAACATGCCGAGTCTCATGCAGAACATCCATGGATGGGAGAGAAGAAACAATGACTTTTTCCACTGTCCTCAGTACCCTCAGGAGAGCCTTGCGGTCAGATGCTTTGCAGTTACCATACCAAACTATGATGTTATTTGAGAGGATGATCTCAATGGTCCCTCTGTAGAAGGCTTTGAGGATGGACTAAGACAGGTTTGACTTCCTCCGTTTTCATAGGAAGTGCAAACACTGTTGTGCCTTCTTTACTGTGTGGCTAGTATGAGTCAGCCAGGATAGGTCATCTGAGATATGCACCCCCCAGGAGCTTGGTGTTTTTGACTCTTTCCACTGCCAGACCCTTAATTTCCAGAGGTTGATGTATCTGTTGAGTCCTCCTGAAGTCTGCTGCTAATTCTCTGGTCTTGCTTACATTTAAGGCCAGATTGTTGCTGTCGCACCAACCTATCAGATGCTCCACTTCATCCTTGTAGGCTGTTTCCTCACCATTTCTGACAAGACCTACGACAGTGGTATCATCCTCGAACTTGATGATTTTGTTAAATTCATGATTGGCCATGCATTTGTGTGCAAACAAGGTGAAGAGCAGAGGGCTCAGGACGGAGCCCTGAGAGACACCCATGCTCGATGTAATACTGATTGAACTGTTATTTCCCACACATACTTTTTGGGGTCAGTTGATGAGAAGTCCAGTATCCAGTTACATACAGGGGTGTTGATGTCCATCTGGATCAGCTTCGATATCCGATTCTGGAGGATGATAGTGTTAAATCCAGAACTAACATCAAAGAACAGCATTCTGGCATAGCAATTCTTGTTCTCTAGATGTGCCAAGGATTCATAAAGTGCTACAGCTATTGCATCAGCCATGCAGCGGTTAGATCTATAAGCATACTGTAAGATATCCAGTGTTGCAGGTAAGCTTAAAGAGATATGGTTCTTGATCAGCTGCTCAAAACACTTCATTACTGTTGATGTAAGAGCATCTGGCAAGTAATCATTTAGGCTTGTTGGTTGGAATTTCTTGGGTAAGGGAATGATTGTCATATTTTTGAAGCAACTGATTGCAATGGCTAGTTGCAAGGATGTGTTGAATATATCTGTTAGTAAAGTGGACAGTTGGGTAGCACAGTCTCTTAGAACCCTTCCCATAATATTATCAGGACCAGCTACTTGTCTTGGTTTTACTCACCTCAGGATCCTCCGAACATCAGATCTTCTTAGACATAGCGCCTCCTCACCCTGTTCGACAGGGAGCTTTTTTGGCACATTGTTGTTGTCCATAGCAAATCTGTTGAAGTAGGTGTTTAGTTTGTTCAAAAATTCTGTGTTGCCATCACATGGCGAGAATGCAGGCCTGTAATTGGTTATGGCTTGTATGCCTTGCCAGAGACGCTGGATTCCCTTTGGTCAGAGAAGTGTTCCTGAATTTTACACCCATAGGTACTCTTGGCCTCCTTTATACCTCTGGTTAGATTTGCACTGGCCTCTCTTAAGGCATCTTTGTCTTTTGATTTAAATGCAGCATTTCATGCCTTTAGGAGCTCATATAATTCACCCGATAGCCAGGGTTTCTGATTAGTACGCATGGTGATAAATTTGATGACTGTTACATCATCAACACATTTTGAAATATAAGACATTACAGATTCTGTATACTCATCCAGGTCAATATGGTGGTCCCTTACAGCTGCCTCTCTAATCACTGACCAGTTTGTACATTCAAAGCAGTCCTGCAGTACCAAGACTCAAACTCAGAACAAGAAGATCATCAAATGATGGGGGAATGAATGTAAAGCTGAAGGCATGCAGGATGAAACTGAGTACAAATAAGAGAGTTGCAATAGCAGCAAATGGGGGAAATGAAAAGAAGATAAGAACTGAGATAAAAAGGAAAATAGTGCGCCAGGTTAACAGCTTCAAGTATCTGGGAGGGATGGTTGAGAAGAAGGGAAGTCTGGAAGTGGAGGTCAAAACTAGAATCAGAAGGGCTACAGCTAACTGGCACACAGTGTCAAGGATAGTGTGTGACAGAAGAATGCCAAAGAAGCTGAAAAGTAAGATGTACTAAACAGTGGTATAACCAGTGTTACTGTATGGTACAGAAAATGGGCAGTAAATCCAGAGCAGTTGAGGAAGCTAGAGGTGATGGAGATGAAATGCCTGAGACAGGTGGTAGGATGCACACTGTGAGATAGATGAAGAAATGAGGACACCAGAGCAGAAGCCCAAGTAAGTCCAATTACAGAAAAGGTCATAAAGAACAGATTACTCTAATTCAGAAAAGCAGAAGACAATCTGCTGAAATAAATTTGAGACAGACAGGAAGAAGGCAAGAGGAAGGGAGGGCATCCAACAAAAAGATGGACAGATTGTGTGAGAGAAGACCTGTGGCAGGCAGGTGTGACTGTAGAGGAAGGTAGGAGAATGGTAACACCCTGACCCCATGTAGAAAATGGGAAAAAGGAGGTTAACTGTGATGTTACAGGAAGCTATGCATTTGTATTGTCTGCCCGGGCACATAGGTAAAAGTAGCCTCCCAGGCTAAGGGTAGCCACAAGGCGTTCCTTAGCTGTGTCCTAAACTTCAACAGAAATGCACAATGATCTGTCAAATTAAGTCTAAATGCAGCCACCTATACTGAGCTTGAGGACATAGCAAAGCTACTGGCTGATAAATTCAGGCAATTTTTATCCCACTTTCACCCCCAGACATCTCTCTAAAATACTCCCTACCATAGCTCCTCAATGCACTCTGCAAAGGAAAAAACAATTCATTTATGGGACTTGATAATATCCCAAGATGTCTCCTTAATAGCATGAAACATGACCACTGAAAGCCTCTAAAGACACTATTCAATCACAGCCTACAAACAGGCTTTGTACCAAGTGAATGCAGGACTGCAACTGTTTATCCTACTACACAAAGAAGGACCATCTACTGATCCGGGAAACTGCTGGCCCATAAGCTTAACTGGTCTCATATGGAAGACTATGGAAAGAATTATCATGGACATGATAAATAATGACTTATGAGACCTTAACACACTAAATCCAACTCCGGTTGGTTTTCTCAAGGTAAGGTCATGACTACTTAACCTGGAAGACTTCTCCAAGAAGCTCACCAAAGCAAAGGATGAGGCAAAATGGTACATACTACCTACCTCAACTAGCCCAAGGCATTCAACACAATTCCCCACAAGGGCATTGCAGACATGATCAATTAACTAGGTATAAAACCCTACATCATCCATCGGATAACCAACTGGCTTACAGAGAGGACCCAAGAAGTTAAGATAGAGGAGACTGCATCCACAAAATGGTCAGTCTCTAGTGGAATCTCTCAATGTTTAGTGCTATGGACACTACTGTTTGCCACTTCTCTGAAGTCAAGGCTAATGTGAAAGGCCTCTAGCTGACCAAACTCACAGATGATTGCAAATTAGGTATGGTCACTGAATCCCCCCAAGACACAAACATCTTCTAAGAGAGTCTGACAGACTAATAACTGCTGCCAGAGTCACAGTCTTAAACTCAATACTAAGAAGTACATAATAACATATTTTGGTAAGATGACCACCTCTGAAAATTACTACACTGATAATACATGCCTAACAGTAGACTCGTTACTCCGGGATTTGGGAATGCATGTAGCCAGTCACTTGGCCTTTGACCATCATGTGTCCACAGTTCTAAGAAAATCATTCCATGTTGACAACTAATAAGCAAGAGTATAGCATCCAGGTCCAGAAATGTCATAGTACCATAGTATTCTGCCCTTACAAGACCAGTCATTGAACACAATGCACCCGTCACCATGTACATGACCAGGCATATGCAACAGCTAGAGGGATCACAGAGGTTCCTCACAAAAAAAGATTATATGGCATAGAAAACAAGCCTACCCAGCAAACAAATACATTATAAAATAAAATAATAATAATATTTTTTCATTTGCCTTCTGACTATACATTAAAACAGTGAAAACCACATCTCAGCTTATTCCTAAACCCAAAGATCACATGTTATTTACTTATTTTTATTTACATTTGTTAACCAGGTAGTGTCCGACTGGATTGGAAACCCGTTTTCAGAGGAGACCTGAGGAGAAAAGCTCCACAACAAAAAAGAACACAATTATTTAAGGTACAATCAGTAAAAATTGTATAAGTAGCACATTGCTAACAATATGTAACAAACATTATTTATTTATTTTACATTTGTTGACCAGGATAGTCTGACTGGATACATGTCCATTTTCAGCGTAGGCCCAGGGAGAAAAGCTCCAAGGTACAAACAGAAAATATATTGGAGAATACATGTTAAATACAGTTACAAACTCTTTCAGATAAGCAATTTATACAATTTCACACTGGATAATGCATGTTAAACACAGTTACAGACTCTTTCAGATAAGCAATTTATACAATATCACATGAATTAAGATTTAATAAGGAAAAGGCCTAGAAACTGCAATTCAATTGAGTAGCAAATGAAATATTAGCATACAGTAATATGGAGAGTTCTAGTCTGGTTTGGAACAAGGACATAGCCTGTGTGATGCAAAATAATGCTTTAGCCTTTCCTTGAATTGACTTAGGGTGGATTCTAGAGTAATGTCAGCAGGAAGTGTGTTCCAAATTTTACCAACAGGGTTGGCAAACAGAGACACCAGCTGAATTGCTGGTTTTGACAGTTTGGACTAGTAGTCTGTTAGAAGATCAAAGTGTTTTGAGGTTGCTATAGGGGTAAATAATACTTCTGAGTGCAGGAGTATTTTCAGGTTGGTTAAGTACTTTATATGCCACTATTAGCTTGTTGTACTGAATTAGGCAAGGCAGTTCTAACCACCCAAGATATTTTAGGTTGTTACATTGGTGTATCCTGTAGGGCATACCAGTGGCAAATCTGGCAATGTGATTATAGCAGCTAGATAGTTTACTAAGTTCAGTTTTGCTTAAGTTGGTGAGTAAAGGGGAAGCATAGAGAAGAGTCGATAGTAAATGAGAGCGTGCAATGGCAGTTCTAGCGGGTGGGGTTAGGAAAGGTTTGATCTTGTATAGTCACCCAAGCTTTTTATTGATGGTTTTAATAGTTTGATTGACATGCAAATCAAATTTAGGTTATTATCAACTATAACACCTAGGAGTTTCGTACTGGAGTCTGGGGAGATTGTGGTGCCATTCTTAGACTTTATGGAGAAGGATAAAGCAATGGACCGACTATTGGGGGAGAAAAGCAGCAACTTTGTTTTATTGGAGTTTAAAATCAGACAACTATCAGAGAGCCAGTTTTCAACTGTGTTAAAAGTATTCTGGGATAGTGTCCACAGATCTGACTGAGAGGTAGCAGAGCAAATCAGAGTGGAGTTGTCAGCATATTGTATGCAGTTTGCATCTGGGATGACGGTATAGAGGTCATTAATAAAAATGAAGAACAGAAGAGGTCCCAGTATTGAAACCTGAGGGACTCCCAGGGTGTTAGGTAGGAGGTTGGATACTTTGTTCTGCCATAGGATGGCCTGTTGTCTACCACTCAGGTAAGATTGGAACCATTGGAGAGCTTGATAATCTAGGTACGTTGTTTTCAGGGTATGAATTAGTAGCTGGTGATTAACCATATTGAACACCTTGCAGTAATCCAAGAAGAGGGCTAAGGATAATTTGTTATTGTTACTATTATTGTTTATGGCATTAGAGATGGCAAGGAGGGTTGAGGTAGCGCTGTGCTGAGGCCTGAAACCATGCTGAGAGTTGGCTGGTAGATTGTTCTGGATTAGATAGCGCAGCAGTGATTATGGATGCATTTTTCCATAATTTACAAAAACAACAAACTATAATAACAAAATATAATACAAACATGCATGTTTCTGGCATATCACAATTTTTTTTACAATATAAGTGAGGTATATAAGTCATATAGCTTTACAAGGGTAAGTCACATCTGAAAGACCAAAATTAATAAAGATAAGACAGAATAAGTAAGGTACATAGGTCATGTAGTTTTACAAAAGTGAGTTAAGACAGATAGTGGGATAGCCCTATATGGGATGAGCACTATTTGGATTATCATGTGAGAGATGAGTGGGAAAAATAGGAAAAGAATTAGTCAGGAGCAATACAGGGGTATATCCAGTTATCACTGAAATAGTATTTCGGGGTAGTTTTAAATGTGGACAGGTTGGGGTTTTTAGTTATATGTTGAGGAAGGTTGCTCCAGTCTTTGACTATTTTTTGGGAGTAGAGGGAGTCTCCGTGATAGTTGTGAGACTGGGTTACTTTTAGCATTAGTTTGTTGGATGACCTGAGGAGTTTACAGTTTGTGTTTGGCTAGACTAAGTTTGATAGAGCTGGGCAGTCGGTAGTGTTGAATATGATTTTATGGGCAAGTGAAATTGTTGTAGCACTAATAGGTTGGGAAGTTCCAGCCAGTTGAGCTGTTGGAGAACTAAGCAGTAGCGTGTTCTGTGGGGTTGATTGGTGACAAACTTAGCTATTCTGTTATAGCAGGAATCTAGTTTATTTAGGTCAGTTTTTGATAGGTTAGTAAAGACCTCAGCGCAGTATAGGAGGGTGTATAGCAAGTGAGATCTTGCAGTGGCCAGTCTAGCTTGTTGTGTAAGGTAAGACTGAACCCTGTAGAGAGCTCCTAGTTTAAAGTGGATTTTTTTTATTGTAATTCAGATGTGTTTACCAAATTTAAGTGAGTCATCTCTGGTTACCCCTAGCAGCTTGGTCTGATTGGTGGGTTCAGTTTTTCTTCCATTGTTAGATAGTATGGAGAGGGATGGGGTGCTGGGTTTGGAAGATTTGTTAGAGAAAATTATGAGCTTGGTCTTATTTGGGTTTAGGATGAGTTGGTGGCTGGTGAGGTACTTTTCAATGTCTTGGAAAGATGATTGTATTTTGTGTTGGAGTTCTTGTGGGAGTGGTCTGAACAGATAAGGGAGGAGTCATCTGCATACTGAATGACAGTGGTGTGTTTGGTGGCAATATTTAGGTTGTTGGTAAATATGATGAAGAGGAGGGGCCCAGGTATGGAGCCTTGGGGAACCCATGTGGTGACTGGTAATAGTGGGGAGAGGCTGTTTGCCCATTTAGTGGCTTGTTGACAGTCAGATAGATAACTGTGAAACCATGTTAGGGCTGTGGCATTGAGATTCTAAGTGGCAAGTTTGTTGAGGAGCAGCTGATGAGACACTGTGTCAAAAGCTTTTGACATATCTAAGAAAATGGCTGACACTAGTTGTCCTTCATTTTTGAGGTGGCGAATGGTCTCTGTAAAAGTTATGAGGGCTGAGTTAGTACTATGTTTAGGCCTGAAGCCTTGCTGGGCGCTGGAGTGTAGGTTGTTGGTAGTGAAGTGTTTCATGAGTTGCTGGCGGATACATTTCTCTGGGATTTTAGCTGTGGGGGATACAATGGCGATGGGACAGTAGCTAGTTATGTCTCTAGATGGGCTGCCCTTATGTAGTGGTATGATATGAGAGATTTTCCATAATTTGGGAACGTACTGTTCAGAGATAGTGCGGTTTATTAGTAATGATATGTGGCAGGAGATGGATGGAGCAGCTAGTTTTAGGTATTCGTTTGGAAGCTGGTTGGCAGCCAAGCAGCAGGGTTTTAACTTACATAGGAGTTTTTTTATGTAGGAAGTTAGAATAGGACTAAAGGAGAAGGAGTTTGCGACATTAGAGGTTGGGGAGGGGACAGTGAGTGGTCAGATTGTTTTGTTGTGTAAGCGATAAATGGTAGACTTGATTAAGTGGGAATTGAACTGTGAGGCTAAGGTATTTTTGTTGACAGGAGAGGAAATAGGTTCTTTTATTACTGATGACTTTTTTCTTAGCATGGTTTCTAAGTTGTTTGTAAAGGGTGAGATGGTTGTTATTTTTGGTCATATGATATAGTGACCAGGCCTTAGTCCTTTATTTCATTAGTTGTTTTGTTTCATTAGAAAGCCATGGTAGCTGTTTAGATTTTTGTTTTATTTTTCTGAGGGGGGGTAAGATTATTTAATATTTCAAGGAATTTGTTAGTAAAGTATTCTACAGATAGGTCTAGTTGCAGGTTCTTTAATCGGGACCAATCACAGTGTTGTAGTAGTAAATTGAAGGTGTCAGGAGAAATGCTTTTTGGTACTGGTGTATTTGTACGAGATGCTAGTTTGGATATGTATTTTCTTCCTAACTAGAAATGTAGAGGCATGGTTAGTGTGACTGGTAGATACTTGCTTGATACCCGTGGTTTGGTTTATTGGTTAAAATCCAGTCAAGTAGTGATTTTTTTATTGGAGTGTTTGTCAATATGGGTGGGGTACTTTATAATTTGTGTGAAGTTGTATAAGTTTATAAATGAGTTAGGGGAGTCGGAGGAGCAGGAGAACCAGTCTAGGTTGAAATCACCTAGAATGATGGTTTCTTGGGACAGAGAAATAGATGACCAGGACATGAGGGATTCTATGCTGTGCAGGTTGTTGCCTGGTGGTAGGTAGATGGCTATGATGTTTATGGATTTCTGAGGATTAATTTGGAGGCAAGTGATAAGGAGTTCAGCATGAGAGATGTCTGGTGGGGAACAGTTTAGTTTTTCTAGATTAAGTGATTCTTTAAACATAATTTCTACACCCCACCATGTTTGTTTATCCTGTCCTGTCTTATAATATTGTAACCATTTGTGGTAATTTCAGAGTCTTTGATGTGGGGCTTTAACCAGGTTTCAGTTATGACTGCAATGTCTGGGGAGTAGGAGGCAAGGGTGGCATGGAATTCAGGTAAATTGTTTCCAAGGCTTCTGAGATTAAAGCATGTGATAAGGTCAGAGTTACTGGTAATAGGTAAGATGTATAGGTAGTGGTGTCTGTGAGATTGTGGGTATGGAGGAACAGGAGCTTGGGGGTATTAGGTCAGTTGCATGGGAGTTACAGATGGGTCCAGGATTGGGATGGATATCTGACTGGAGTTTTACCTGTGTTAGAGAGTACAAAATTAGCTGTTTCAGTTTGGTTATAAGTTGGTTATAACTATAGAAGGACAGCCAAGTGTTGGTGTGTTGTATATGACTTGAAGGGAGGAAGTTAGTATTGAATCTAGGGTAAGTCTTGGTGATGGTATAGTGATAAGGTTTGCATGGGAGGTGTTGCTAGGTGTATGTGAGTGTTGGGGATGGGTAGCTGGTGAGTTTAAAGCTATGGCGGATAGTAGCATAATAAGAAGGAGGAGGGCGCATGTTATAGCGGATGCAGCTGCAAAATGCAAGTCGATGCTTTGAGGAGAGTTATGTTGCTCCTAATAGACTGGTCATCAATTAGAAAAATATAAAACAAGGAAACATAACTACTTTATAGTCCTTTTTAGATCTGATGCTGAGCTTACAAAATATGAAACTTATTTAGAAGTAAAAGAAGGAGAGAATTTTAAACTGAAATCTAGCAGTGCATTTGAAAATAGAAATCACTTTGCAAAGTCTCCCCAACTCTACCTTACTAATGCATATCAACTCTAACCCTGCTCCTGCCCCTAACCCCAACCCTACATATTACCTTAAAGAAATCTGAGAAATCCTTTCTGTAACATTAGCCCAAGACACTCTAGCATACACCACATATATCAGCACACATGCACAACTCTGCATCTATCCCCTTACCTAGCCCAAACTCCAGCCCTAACACTCTCACACGTGCTCCCACTCCCTAATGCTGAAACGTACAGTATATCCAAAAGTTTCAGCATTAACAAATCACCACAGACATCACCACACACACAACTCTACATCTATCCCCTTACCTTGCCCTAACTCCAACCCTAACTCAGAACACTCTTACACATGCTGCCACTCCTTAATGCTGAAACTTACAGTATATCCAAGGTTTCAGCACCAACAAATCACTACAGACATCACCACACACACAACACTGCATCTACCTCCTTACCTAGCCTTTGTTCTAACCCTAACGCACAAACACTTACAAACAGTCCTACACAAAACTTTGGCAATAACATCCCAACCCCACACTCACCTTCCACAATCCATGTTCCTTCTTTTGACATCACCAACACTCAATCAAAAGTGCACCGGAACAAAAGTGCAATCAACCAAAACATGCACTTGAACATATGTATATTTGACTAAAAGAGCACAGGCCTCACTCTGTCGACCAAACAAGCATTCAACAAAGTGAAGGTAACTCATATGTATACCGTCGTGTAGAGTATTTATTTATTGAGTGCTACCTGGGAAAATACTTATACTGATACCAGAAGATGAAAAATGTATGAAGTACAGCAAAACTACAAGTCATGCAAGGCTATGTCTTCCTGCACACAAGCCAACACACACACACACACACACACACACACACACACACACACACACACATGCATGCACTTTTCAACTTAAAAACTTAGCTATACAATCACATTTACCCCAGAAAGTGTAATATATAACCCCCAACACACACACACATGCACAACACACACACACACACACACACACACACACACACACACATATATACGTGTGCACTTTTCAAGTTACAAAAGTTAACAATGTAGTCATGTGCACCTCCACAAAGTGTAATGTAACCTCCCCACACATACACTCACACATGCGCTTTTCAGCTAAACCCCCCCAAACACACACACACATACACACACACACACACACACACACACACACACACACACACACACACACAACGTGCCATCCATCACCTAGTTTTAATGTCCATCATCTTTAAAGAACTTGTGTAATAATTCCTTATATGAAAATGTGAATTTAGTGGCAGATGAAAATTTTAGTGTATTACATTACAAGTCATAATATTGAGCAAAACAGAAATGAAAACATTTTTACAAAGGGACTGCACTCCCCCAGTAGCTCCCAATATGAGAGCTTTGCCCCCTCACCTCCTTATCTCTAAATGTACTAACTCTGAGGTCATACAAACTCAGAAGAATGAGAAAAGTCACATTACAAAACACTCTTAGCTGTCTGTTTATTTAAATACATCCAGTCTTGAAGTGAGTACTAAAATGCAAGAAAAAATCTGCTATGCAGCAGGGTCTAAACAAACAAGTAGTTGACTTTATATTTTATATAGCTTTAATTAAACATATGTGATATTACAATCTTGACAAAATGTGGCATGATAAACCTACGTGTTTTCACTGAGTGATGGTCAAGTGTGTACAGGTTTTGCTTATGGAACTGAAGACCAGAACTGGCTACAGAGGTAAACCTGGAACTCTGAGAGTTATCAGTTTCAGTCTTCTTGGTGAGGTGGCATGCACGCTTATTCTGGTAAAGGATCTGGCCACTAAATCACCAGGGCATTATTTATGGAAGTTTGTCCATTCATTTTTTTTCCTCCAGTTACCTGGCTAATCTAATCCAATACAGGGGCACAAAGGAACTGAAGCCTATCTTAATAGTCAGCGGAAACATGGCACAGAAGCTCATTCTGAGCAGGCACCGATCTACTGGGGGATACACACAAATACACAAACATACACACACATTCATATAGATATATATATATATATATATATATATATATATATATATATATATATATATATATACATTTTAACTTTCAAAAGTTAACTATGCAGTCACAGGTACCCCCAGAAAGTGTAATGTAAAAAAGTTATTGTCGGGCTTGTCAGCTCATTTTTAGATATATTAATTGCTATATAAATGTTTTTATGCCATTCACTTTTCTTCTGATGTAATGACTAGTGTTAATGTTATGTAAATTTCTTGGTGACATTCATATTTCACGTGCACTGTCTGTTGTTAATATATTGTCTTTCTTCATGTGGCCCTGGTCATGGCTGAAGAGGGTCTTCAGACCAGTCTACCTGCCTGGTTAACAAATTATAAATGAATAAATAAGTAAATAGTACAGAGGGTAAATGCATTTTACAGTATCTAATGAACTTCGGCTCATATTCTCTTGGATAACATGTTTCACAGAATGTACCAATGAAAAGTCAATAATCACTACCTCACAAAGTACAGAACCTTTAGAGTACTGCATAATGGGAGCCTGATGCCTACAGGGTGCTTACTGAAAATAACAGTAATGGTGGCTAAATGACAGATAGTGAATCTTAGTTCATAAAAGGTTATGTTCATACTGACCCTAGCATTAGTAACCTTACAATGACTGTTGTTGCTTAGCTGGACATCAGACGCAAGTCTCAAATATAATGGATTATATAAACCAGTTGCACCATCAGACTTTGCCATGATAAAATGAATGGCTTCAGGTTGTTAAGCATTGTTAGGAAGTATATTGATAACTTTCTTTGGAGACCTTAAAAAAAAAAACTAAAAGCTGTAGCCTGTTTCCACAATTTCAGACAGGGTCTAATAGTTCTTCAAATCAGAAAAGGAAGACCTGATAATTTTACACTAATATAAAAATAGTTCCATATGCTGGAATATAGACACCATGCACCCACACACAAAGAAGAGCTGTTGTCAGTTAATTGTTCTGCAGGAAAATATCAGTTACCTTTAGAAACAAAACAAATGTAACACTGAACTGAAGTAGATAATCAGTGAACAGACAGCACAGCTGGAGTACTGCTTTATGAACATGAATAAAATTTAACTTGCATCTGCTAGATACTGTTTCATGGTATCAGAATACCCTGTGAAATGTCACCAAAAACTTTCTAAGTTGTAAAAAAATTCTTCTTAAAAAGCACTTTCAAAAAAGATGAACTGTAAGGTACAGCCAGTGTTAATATCTTGTTTTTCAAGTATTTTCCATTACATTTGAATGAGTTTTTGGTTTCCAGTGTTCTAAACATTTAAATATGAAATGGTGTATACATATAACCTGAACAAATGTTCATACTTATAATTAGAAATCTAAAATTAATATTGTAAATCATAAAGTAATTAAAATTCAAAAATGTGCACTCTGACTAGAGAATTCAATCAGTGTGACCATTGTAAATCTAACATTACTGACAAAAAGAAGTCCCAGCATTTCTAAATACCTCCACATGATACCATATACATTTAGGAAGTATGGCTAATGGCTAAACAGCTCACATGCAGTGGTGCAGTGGTAGCATTATTGCCTCACAACAAGAGGTTCTCCGGTTCGATTTTTGGCTAAAGTGAATTCTGTGTGGAGTCTGCATGTCCTCCCTGCATTTGTGTGGGTTTTCTCTGGGTACTCCGGTTTCCTCCCAAATTATAAAGACATGCATCTGGAGCATTTCTCCCTGGGCCTCCACTGAAAATTGGCTTTGTCCCAAGTCAGACTTTCCCAGTAAACAAATGTTAAATAAATAAATAGTAATTGACTATGAACTATAGTGCATTTGCTATCCATCGGGTATAACATGTCGCTATTTCTTTTTTTTCATAGCAGCCAGTGCATAAAGTTACTGCTGCTCAGAACAAAGGATTACACACACCACACAACTTAATGCATAAAAAAAATGCAGCCTTCCTCAGCTCTTATAAGCAGAAATACTAATAAAAATGAAAAATGGACCATGCAGCACTTTACAGAACCTATGTATATTTGTAAAACGACAAACGCTTTTTCATATAAAGCTCCTTCAGCTGTTAAAATACAACCTGAATAAGCTTTACATGAAAAACATTTATTTTCAAAAGCCCAGTGCTCTGATACCCAGATGGCAGCATCCTAAACTGTGGTACTAATACCCCTAACCTGCCCACCTCCTGAAAGGTTTGCAAAAACAGAAGGACACCCCAGCTGCAAAATTGCTTAAAGATAATAAAGTCTATGCTGACCCTGGAACTAAACTCATCTGATAAGGTACTAAGACCCTTAACCTGCCCACCTCCTGAAAGGTTTGCAAAAACAGAACGACACCCCAGCTGCAAAATTGTTGAAAGATAATAAAGTCTGCGCTGACCCTGGAAGTAAACTCATCTGATAAGGTTTATATCACCTAAAAGCTTCTTGTTTTGTACTACTTAAGCAAGCTGTACTGGGTCTGAAGCACACATGGATGCCCCCACAATAGCCCGAAACTAATAAAATCATCCCAAATTGGCTACCCTCAACTAAATAACCTAGGGAACTCCAAGACCAGTTCCTTATACTTGCTGGTCCCTAACTCTAAGTGTAATGTGAATTTAAATAAGAAACATGTAGCGTTCTACAGTACAAGGTCGACTTGCTCTAATTACTAAATATAACACAACAGAGACAGGCCAGTACAAAACGCTAGCAAATAAGGGCTACATTTCAGTTAAAAAGCAAATAAAACTAGAAAAAGGAAAGCTCCCATACTGTTAAATGTACCCATCCTAGGAACCTCGTGGTCTGGGTGAAACCAACTGAAATACTACTACTTCTCCCTGGCCAACTATGACAGAGAAGTATTAAATACACCCAGGAAACCCGCCATTTTTCAAAAGCCCAGTGCTCTGATACCCAGACAGCAGCATCCTAAACTGTGGTATGTAATCTGCCGTTGTTTCTGAAGTAAATTACTGATCTCTGCTTACTGAAAACCTAAGGGAATTGAAATTTGAATGTGTAAAGTGATTATATGTTATTTCTAGCTCTTTGGGTTGTTTCATAGGCGTATGTTGTTGAAATCGTACTGCTGGTACTGTCGCTAATTTAATAGGATAATTCTGGGACATAGCTGACTTGTTTTATTTTATTCTGACTTACATGTAGTAGGAAAAACTACTGATTTAAATGAAATGTCTGTTACAAGGTATCTTAAATGATAAGGAAGCGGTCGCTAAGAGAAATAGTTTGTTTTTAGTCCTCTCTACTGTTTGTATGCATATAAATTAGCTAAGGAAGTGGTCGCTAAGTAAATCAGTTTGTCTTAAGCCCTCTCTACTGCTTGTAAGCGTTTAAATTAGCCAAAGTGCAACGACTGATACTATAGGCATTTCTGTTTTTTTAATGAAGTTACCAGCCTGTCGCTCATAAATTAGACCTGTTAAAAACTCTGTGTAAGTGCTCCTTGTCCTGTGAATAAGACCCAATCAAAATTGTATTAAGTGTAATCTAGATTATATTACTGTCTTTGACTGTTGGCTGATACGGAACTCAGACCTGAAAAACCTGATAATTTGCCTAAGTAACTTTATTTCTAGTTGAATTACTTCAAATAAGGAAATGCTAAATGTGAATTTGTCTGTTACCAGGTATTAAGACCCCTAACCTGCCTACCTCTTGAAAGGTTTGCAAAAACAGAAGGACACCCCAGCTGCAAAATTGCTGAAAGATAATAAATTCTACGCTGACCCTGGAACTAAACTCCTGATAAGGTTTATATCACCTAAAAGCTTCTTGTTTTGTACTATTTATGCAAGCCGTACTGGATCTGAAGCACGCATGGATGCCCCCACAATAGCCCGAAACTAATAAAATCATCCCAAATTGGCTGCCCTCAACTAAATAACCTAGGGAACTCCTAGACCAGTTCCTTATACTTGCTGGTCCCTAACTCTAAGTGTAATGTGAACTTAAATAAGAAACGCGTAGCGTTCTACAGTACAAGATCATCCTGCTCTAATTACTAAATATAACACAACAGAGACAGGCCAGTACAAAACGCTAGCAAATAAGGGCTAAATTTCAGTTAAAATGCAAATAAAACTAGAAAAAGGAAAGCTCCCATACTGTTAAATGTACTAACGGAGCATATACCCATCCTAGGAACCTCGTGGTCTGGTTAGGACCTGCTCCGTTTGCACTCGCTGCACTCGGGCTCGCTACATGCCCCACCCTGCCCCCAAATTCTACCCGCCCTAGTACTCCTACACTTATAGTAGCATTACCACACCCCCTCGTTATAGAATCACACCCCTCTTTAGAAATCCAATCAGTACTATCTAGGTATTAAAAGAGATATTCCCTTCTCCACAACTCATATCCTTGGAAATACATAGAGCATTGGTCTATATTTAAGCAATGGCATGGCTATTCCCCACACCCAGAATAAAATGAATTATCTCCATTACAATCCTATTTATCCCTTACATACTCACTGCCTATGAGCATCTCAAACATGGTAGTTTCCAGTACCCAAGAGCCCAAACAAACACACTAAGAACACCAAATAAACTAGACAACCTCAGATATTCTCCAACTAAGAATTCCCTACATTATCAACAGCTCCCACCCCTTAGAAGAAGACACGTCAATATAAAAAACAAAAAATACCAAAACCTATTTATTAAATTCTCAAAGTTGACCATTACATCTCATTGGATCCTCTTAATGGATGGGGACATACACCCTAACCCTGGACCTCTCTCAAGCATTAGCCAAAACCCAAATCCTGAACCTCTCTCAAACAATAGCCCTATACCAAACCCTGGAACTCTCTCAAACAATAGCCCAAACACCAGTAGTAGCTCTCCCCCTTACACTCAAATTATTAACAAACCTCCTAATTCACTCCTGGTTACCCATCTAAATATTAGGAGCATAAATAACAAAGTTCATCACCTTCATGCCCTTCTTGACTACCTTTCCCCAGACATTCTTTGCTTCACTGAAACCTGGCTAAAGCCATCAACCGTTGACAATGAGGTTGCTCCATTAGGGTATAATATACCAAGGCTCGACCGTACCGCTAGGAAGGGTGGTGGGGTAGCAGTTCTGTATAAAACCACACTTGAAATGTCCAATATTGTCCCACAATCAACACATTTCGATAAGGTAGAAATAATCATTACTAAGCTCAGTATCAATAAAAGTAAATGCATATAAATATAAATATATATATATATATATATATATATATATATATATATATATATATATATATATATATATATAGAGAGAGAGAGAGTCTGTGTCTATTTCCCCTCAGGTAATAACATAAAATTCTAGAAGACGTACTATGCTGGCTATCAAACAACTTTCCCCAAGAAACCATTGTCCTAAGGGACTGTAACATAGACTGGTCCACCTGCTCCTCTGAACAACCCCATTCACCATGTCAACCTCCATGGATTCACACAGGTTATCTTCTCCCCCACGAGAATTAGTAAACCCTCCAACAAAGAATCAATAATAGACTGGATACTTATCAATAGTAATCCACTCATACAATGCAGGGACTCTCCCTGATGATATAAGTGATCACCTCATCACCTATATAGTCAGGCATAAGGCTGACATTCCTAACCAACCTACCTATAAAATAATTAGAAGTAAGAAAAGCTTTAACTTCACCAATTTTAAAACTGAGCTCAAACAATGCAATTGGTCAACCGTAGAGCACCTGCCACTTGAAGAAGCGGTAGCATACTTTAATAGTAAATTCTTAGACATACTAGACAACCATGCACCATCTCGATCTATTAGGACTAAAACAAAAACAGCCCCCTGGCTTACAGCTGAAACCAAACAAAAAATCTCACTAAGAAATAAAGCCTGGGAAACACGGAGAGCCACAAAAACCCTACAAATCCACTAAAATTCAGACGATTAACGAATGAGATAAAAAACTGGTCCTGACTGACAAAAAAACTACTACTGTCACCTACAACAGAAACACCAAAATAAACCCCAAAAAGTTTGGGCAGGTCTAAATAAGCTCCTCCGACCAGGTAAATCATCCACCCCCACCCCCTCAGCCACAACAGAAAAAACACTAGAGGATGTCGCTAACACCTTCAATAAATTCTTTACAGAAACTATCCAACATCTAGCTAGTCAGCTATCACCTAGCTGCCCAAATCCAAATGATACTACACCCAGTGCCCAAATTAACTTCAACTTTCAACCTGTCTCAACATCATTTATCCAAAAACTCATTAAAAAATTAAAACCAACTACCCTATCGGCAGACCTCCTACCTGCAGAATAGTTACAAAAAGCTGACGATGCTGTAGCCTACCCAATAGCCATCTTAATTAACAGAAGCATCTCTGAAGCTTCCATCTCCTCTATATGGAAGATAGCCCATGTTATCCCCCTCCATAAAGGAGGCAGCTCTACTGAGCTCTCCAAATATAGACCTATAGCGATCCTGTCTCCACTTGCCAACTTATGGAGAAATGCATTCATAGGCAACTCCTGAGCTATCTCATCATGAACAATCTTCTTACAAACTCCCAACATGGGTTCAGACCATACCACAGTACTACCACTGCCCTTCTCTCCTTTACAAATGTCCTAAAACTAAACCGTAACAGTAACAAACTTTCCTCTGACATTTTCTTAGACCTTTCTAAGGCCTTTGACATGGTAAACCATCAAATACTTATACAAACACTGGAATCCATCTCCCTAGACAACCAGGCTCTCCAATGGTTCCAGACATACCTTAGTGGCAGACAACAGGCAGTCCTATGGAAGGGGAATCTATTCACCCTGTTACCCATCACCATGGGAGTTCCCTAGGGTTTTATTTTAGGACCCCTCCTATTTTCTATATTTATAAACAACCAATACAAAGTCAACCCAGATGCCACCTGCATCCAGTAAGCGGATGACTTGACTCTAGTTTGTTCAGCAATATGCCCAACAGTACTACAGACTTTATCCCAAACTACTTTCAACTCAATTGAGAACTGGCTCCTAAATCGCCGTCTTATTTTGAATCCTAATAAAACTAAGATGCTGCTTTTCTCTCCATCTCCTAGGTCCACTGTACAGACCTTCACCATCACATCTAAAAACGGCACCATTATTTCACCAGACCCCTTAACTAAGCTACTAGGAGTAATAATTGACAATGACCTCAAGTTTGACTTACATATATAAACCATATGATTAAAACAGTTAATAAAAAAACTTGGCTCTCTTTATAGGATTAAACCCTTCCTAACTCCTCTAGCTAGATCCGCTATTGCCCGCTCACACCTACCCTCCACCCTTCTCTATGCCTCCCCCCATACACAAACCTGAGTAATTCCAACTTGAACAAATTCACCACCTGCTATAATCACATAGCAAGATTTGCCACCGGTACAGCCTACAGAACTTTAAGCTTCTAGGGTGGCTGGAACTACCTAATCTTCTAAAGGTTAATCATCTAGTAAATGCTCACAAGATTCTCTACCAATCTGAACACACATCTGTTCTAAAAAACATCATCACTCCCTACCATAACCTCAAAGCACTCTGATCCTCTAACAGTTCAAAGCTAACAACTCTGCTGAGGAGGCACTGTTTGCCAATTCTGTTGGTAAAACATGGAACTCTCTCCCTGCCAACCTCACAGCTGAACCCTCTCTATCGCTATTCAAGAAAAATCTTACACTGTACCTTAAAACACAGTGGCTATGCCCCTGTTTTACCCTTGATTAATGTATAAACTACCGACTGTATACCATAGATCGTCCTCCTACGTCTAAGTGACTTTAACCTAACTACCTGGTAATCAGCTATTTACTTAGCAATCTACTTGTGTGACTTTGTTACGTTTTATTTTTACCCTTTAATGAATGTAAACTGTTGTAACTGTATTACCCAATCTTGATTTATATATAATATTGTAATGTCTAGTATTTCTGTAGAATTAAACTGGAGCTTTTCTCCCTGGGCCTCCACTGAAAATGGACATGTATCCAGTTGGACTATCCCGGTCAACAAATGTAAAATAAATAAAAATAAAAAATAAATAATAAACAAATATGCTTTGCTTCTCCAAATTGCTCCACATCATTTCTTCTCTAAATTTTATTAATATTTCTGCTTACCTGAGCCAGAGTTTACTACAGCAAAGTCTCCCTAGATAAATAAACAAGATCACATCGCTGCACTGCAATTTTACAAATCTTAGTAAAAATTGTGAAAAGTTCTATGTATCTTCAATCCCTGTTTCATGTAACACTAAGTTGTAATGGCACTGCTTACTTACAAAATCATAAGCAATAATCCATCTTGTCAAATCAAAATATAATGCCTGTAATTTCATGCAGACCAACAAATCAAACAAACTTAAATTTTGGTAGCTTCAAAGTGAAAAAAACAAAAAATAATAATAAATCATAATGTCCTGTTCCTAAATATCAGTACAGTCTCATGTAAACACAATACCTTATAAAAATGATGAAACATCACAGAAAATGGGCACCATCACTATACAGTAAATAAAAACAAAAGAAAATATGGAACTCAGCTTCGACCTCATTACCGACTTAGAAATAGAAGTAATATTTAAAACAATCCCACAAAAAGACAACAATCCTTCAACCAGCAATAATGTAGTTAAACCACACCAATAGGAAGTGCAACACTACAAAGAGTCCTACAGAAACAAAGAAAAAAAAAACAGCAAAAAACATCTTGGGCTTCACTTTCATGACCAAACCACACAGACCATGGGTAAACCAAGCATTTTCTACACCCAGCCATGGGTTAATGCTTAATTATACAATGACCCCCCCATTAATATTCCAAAACGTGCACGCTGATTGGTCGGTCGCCCGGACTTTTTCTATTAGTATAAGTCTTTACTTTTTTTTGTGATAGGCAGCAATGGAGAACAGAAGAGCTCCATTGCTGTAATCTCGCTATGTTAAACAAGTTCCAGCCTGACCAGCCTTTGGTGTGCTTGTTCTTTATGTATATAGATACACCTCCACCTTCTGCTCTTTCAGGTTCAGTGGGTGGTCAGAATGTATAAAAGACATTATTGCATAAATAGTTTCCAAATTCCCCAAAATCCATGAAAAACAGAAACCTATGCAGAGGCATACTCAGAAGCCGTGTTTGACCATATAAACAACTGTGTAGAAATAACGGTACCAAACCCAGATAAAACCGCAAAAACAAGCCACATGGGTGAACCCCTGATATTAATAGGTTGTATAACAAAAGAAAGAAAATCCTATTGAGAAGTAAGAAGGAATGTGCACAACACAGCAATAAGTCCCTCATTTGTCTAAACAAGTGATTCAGTGAACTAATCAAGTCTCTGAAAGCAGACTTTGAGGTAAAAATAACCTCCAAAGCTGAGGATAACCATAAGGCATTATTCAGTTAAGTCCATAATCTTAAGGCACCTAACAATGTGAGCAATTAGTTGTAGAGGGCATCAACTATACTCAGCCAGCTGACATAGCAAATCTGCTGACCAACAAATTCATCTCAAATTTCACTTCCCCATCACCCCCAGTTCTCCCCCAAGAAACATCTTCCACCACTCCACCACCAATTATCACCAAAGAACAGATTGCCACTGCGCTCTCTAAAGCTAAAAACACAGCTTCATTGGGGCCCGACAATATACCAGGTTGCCTCCTAAACAACTTAAATCAGGACTTATCAGGGCCATTAGGATCTGTATATAACCACAGCCTCTGGACTGGCTTTGTCCCAATGGACTAGAGAACAGCAACAATCATCCAAGAAGAACACAAATTCAGCCAACACCATGCCAGTAAAGCATTTTATTGCGATCTGGTACCTCGGCCTTTCGCCTTCAAAGGATCACAGCAACAGCAACAGTCATCCCTCTGCTTAAAAGGGGACCATCAACTGACCCGGGAAATTACAAACCCAAAAGTTTCACTAGTCTTATATGTAAGGCCATGGAAAGAATAATTAGGTTCCTGATAAATAATGACATAGGAGACTTCCAAATACTGGACCCAACCTACTTCAGCTTTGTCGAGGGCAGATCATGCATTCAGATTCTGATGGATTTCTTTGAGAAAGTCACTAAGACCATGGATGAGGATAAAACACTACATATCGCCTACTCAACCTATTCTAGGCCTCTGACACAGTTCCCCACTCAGTTATTATAAATATGCTCACAAAACTAATCCTTATGTCATCAGATGGATAGCAAACTGGATGATGGACAGGACACGTGGTTAAAGTGAGTGAAATACAGATCTAGCAAGAGGCCAGCTACTAGTGGTATGTATACTTCTCTGAAGTCAAGGAAAATGTGGAAGGCCTCTGGATGACAGCATTTGCAAATGACTGCAAGCTGGGAGCAATCATTGAATGCCCCAGTGATGTAGATATCCTTCAGGAGGGTCTAGATCAGAGAAATGGGTGGTGCTAGAACCATGGCTTAAAACTAAATACAAAAAATGCATTATCATACCCTTTGGGAAGTCAGATACCCCTGCAAATTATAACACCAATAGCATACCCCTTAGAGTAGACTCAGAGGTGACAGATCTAGGTACATAGTAGCTTAAACTCTGAATGCCATGTGTCCACAATGGTAAGGAAATCCTTTTATGTGGCACAAGTTATAATTAAAGGTATGGCATCCAGATCCAAAGAAATTATAGTCCTACTGTATTCAGCCCTCATTAGACCAATAATCGAGTACTGTGTGCCATTTGGCATGTACTTGTAGTATATATTCTGGATAAGTTCTAAATTTCTTACTCTGAAGAAAGCCATGAATCTACCTTAAAGAAAAACTAAGTACAATGCAAAATGTCAGACTGTTAATGCCAATTGCTTATAAACCACTGTTTTTGGTGCATATTCATAAAATAATGATAAAGTAAAACTTTTGGGAATTTATAATTTGACATTCAAGTACCTATGACTAATATTTATCTTTAAAGATTTAAGTATAATTCAGCAATAAATTATTTTATTTTATTTTATTTTAGTTTATTTTACATTTGTTGACCGGGCTAGTCTAGCTGGATATATGTCCATTTTCAGTAGAGACCCGAGGAGATAAGCTCCAAACAGTAAAAATAAATTCACATCAAAGTAATACATGTTTAAAAAGCAGATACATTTATAGTAAAAGAGATAAGAGATAAATATATAATATCTGTTTACATATTATTAAAGTATATAATTGCAGTACATTTCACATTGATTAGTACAAGTACAGTTTCAAGTAGACATTCAAATAGAATAAAAGCAAAATGTACATGTAATACATCTGGTAGTAAAGTTTTTTTTTTTTTTTTTTACAAAGTAATTAATACTATGATGGAGAAATAGATCGTTAGATGTTAGGATGAAGTATATGCAGGGTTCTAAAGGTACAGGTTGAGTCATATATCAGGAGCTAGATAGTCAGTCAGGATTAGTACAGGGGCACAACCACTGTGTTTTGAGGAAGAGCTTAAGTTTCTTTTTAAATAGAGTTGTGGAGGGAATTGTAGATAGTTCATAGGGAAGTAGGTTCCAGTGTTTTCCAGCAGTATTGGAGAAGAGGGAATCTCCAGCCTTGTTATTTGCTTTGTCAATGTTTACAAGAGGTTTGTGTGCAGATCTTAGAGACTTTAGGTTATGGTAAGGGTAAATTAGTGTAGATAGAATAGGTGTTTTGGCAGGTTGATACAGTATTTTATGAGCGATGGCTAGTTGATTAATTTTCAGTTGCTGCTGAAATTCAAGCCAGCCTAGTTGCTTTAAATTAATACAGTGGTGGATTCTGAAAGGGTTACCTGTAGCAAACCTAGCTATGCTATTGTAGGTATTTTCTAATTTCATAAGATTATGTTTTGACAGGTTAGTAAATATGGGTGAGGCATAGAGAAGGGAAGAGATTAGGTGGGAGTGGGCAATAGTTATTCTAGTTGCTGGAGTGAGGTAGGGCTTGATTCTGTATAGAGAGCCTATTTTTTTATTAATAGTTTTCACTGTGTTGCTGATATGGGTGTCGAAGCTAAGGTTGTTGTCGATGGTGATGCCTAGCAGTTTGGTATTAAGATCTTGGGATATAGGTGTGCCATTTTTAGATAAAATTGTAAAGTCTATTAGGGGGGATTTATTGGTAGGTGTGAACAGGAGGAGTTTAGTTTTTTTGGGGTTAAGTAGGAGACAACGTTGTGTAAACCACTGTTCAACAGAGTTAAATATGTGTTGTGTCAGAGAGTGAAGTTCTGATACAGTTGTGGCTGAGCAGATAAGTGTGGAATCGTCTGCGTATTGTATGCATGTAGCTAGGGGAACTGCTTGGTGGAGGTCATTTATGAATAAAGAAAACAGGAGTGGACCCAGTATGGACCCTTGAGGGACACCGATGTTAACTGGTAGATGGGTAGATAGAGTGGAGTTCCAGAGTACAGCTTGATGTCTGTTAGTTAAGTAGGACTTGAACCATTTAATAGGTAGAATGTCAAGTGAGAGAGATTGAAGAATTTGTATGAGTATTTGGTGGTTGACCATGTCAAAAGCCTTGGACAGGTCTAAGAAAAGTGCAGAGGAAAGGGTGTTAAGGTTACGTTTGTTGTTGATGGTGTTTGTAAAGGAAAGGAGGGCAGTGGTGGTACTGTGACAAGGTCTGAAACCATGTTGGGTATTAGAAAGCAAGTTATTTTGGAGAAGGTGGTCAAGCAGTTGCTTGTGGATACACCTTTCCATGATCTTAGATAAGGGGGAGAGTAGGGCTATGGGGCGATAGTTGGAGAGTTCAGTAGAATTTCCTCCCTTATGAAGGGAATAATATGAGAGACTTTCCAAAGTTTAGGGACGATCCCTCAGTGATGGTTCTATTGATTAGTATGGAGATAGGGTAGGCAATGGATTTGGCTGCTAGTTGTAAGTATTCTGTGGGTAGTAAGTCAGCAGAGGGAGTACATAGTTTGAGTTTTTGGATGAGGGAGAGAATATAAGCTGTTGGGACAGGTTGGAAAAGAAATGGGGGTGGTGGGTTTGAGTTAGAATTAGATATAGTTGCATTTTGACTAGAGAGGTGACTGGCAAGAGTTTGAATTGTTTCGGTGAAAAAGGTATTAAAGTCATTAGCAATTTGCTTGGGGTTCTCTATGTCTGTACCTTGTGGGTTGGGTGTGATAGATTGACCGGGCTGAAGTAACTGATTAATGTTTGCCCAGAACTTTTGTGAGTTTTTCTGTTGTGTTTTCTGAGAATGTAGGTAATAGTTCTTTTTGTCGGTCAATATTGCTTTTTTAGTCTCATTTCTCAATCGTTTGAAGTGTTGGTGATCAGCAGGGTTTTTAGTTAAGCAAGATTTGTTCCAGATTTTATTTCTGAGATGGATTTTTTGCTTAGTTTCTTTAGAGAGCCAAAGGGCAGATTTAGTTCTTATTCTAATAGACCGAGTGGGGGCATGGTGGTTGAGTATGTCTAGAAACTTAGTATTAAAGTAATCAACAGCTTCATCAAGAGAAAGGTGTTTTAAGGGTGACCAATTACATGCTTTCAGTTCACTTTGAAATAGATCCAAGTTGAAGTTTTTCTTGGTTCTAATTGTTCTAGTAATGGTATGAGTGGGTGGATTTGCTTTGATCCTGATAATATAGGTTAGTAAGTGATCACTTACATCATCAGGGAGGGTTCCTGTTTCATAAGTGTGGGGTTGATTATTGACAAGTATCCAATCTAAGGTGCTTTCTTTTTTATTAGATTTGTTAATTCTAGTCGGTGAGGTAATAGTTTGTGAAAACCCATAGAGATTAATATGGGTAGTAGGGTGTTTGTTGCTGCAGGATTGCCAATCAATGTTAAAATCACCCAGGATAATGGTTTCTTGGGGTAAGTTTAGAGATAGGCAACAGAGGATGTTTTCAATGGTAGAGATGTTATTTCCTGGAGGGACATAGATGCAGATAATATAGATAGATTTGACTGAGTTTAGCTGAAGTTTGGTAATCAGAATCTCAGCATTAGAGTCCTGAGGTGGTTTCTGGTGGAAAGTGGTTATTTGAAAGACAGATTTGAATAAGACAGCTACTCCACCACCTTTTTTAGATATCCAGTCAAAACGTAAGATATTGTAGCCAGGCGGGATGACTTTGTTGTCTTTGGTTGAAGGTTTTAGCCAGGTTTCTGTTAGACAGATAATATCAAAGGAATAGAGTTCCAAGAGAGCATGAAGTTGTGTTATTTTGTTGTTAATGCTGCGTATGTTGAGGTGAGCTATTAGGAGTGAGTTGGCTGTTTTTTTAAGTAGGAGGTTGGCAGTGGGGTTTGGTTTGAAGGATAGAGTGGTAGAGGAGGTATTTGGACCTGGGTTTGGGTGAATATCTCCATCCTTTAGGGAGAGGAGTAGTGTTAGATTTCTAGTGTTAGTGTATTTACTTTGCATAGGTGGATGGCTTCTAGGATTGGGGAAGTCATATTGAATGTGGGTTGTCCTATGGTATCTGGGTAAAAGATAGCTAGGTGTGGAAGTAATGTTGATGTGGTGAGCATGAGAGGCGATAATTGAAATGGTAGATTGCTGAGTAGAGAAGGGAAAGTGTGACAGTAATGGGTGTTCATAAGAGGTTATCAGGTGTAATAGTATTAAATGTGGGAGAAGTGAGAGTATAAGTAAGTAATGTTGGAGGACTAGGGTTGGGAGTTTGTACATTGCAGAGGTGAATATAAAGTTGTAGTAGATAGTACAAAGGTAAAGGGGTGTGGTAGTGTAAGGCAAAGGGTGTGGTGGGTGAGAAAGTGAGTGGTAGAAGAAAATGGAGGGAAAAGAGAAGATTGGATAAGGTAGTGTTGTTGTGATAGGTGAAAATGGTGAAGGGATGTGGTTAGGTAGGTATAAGTGTAGGACCCCTGGGGTGGGTGGGAATTGGGGGTAGGGTAGGGGGAGCAGAGTGAGCCCGTAGGGCGAATGGAGCGGGTACAGACAAAAGGAAGAGAAGTTAGAGAGAAAACTATCAGTAATGCAGGTAGCTACAAATTAGAAGGTAGGACATGAGTGGTAAGGCTGAGATAGTGGAGGAGTCAGAGGAGGCAGAGGGTAAATGCTGGAAAAGACACAACCTGAGTATGAAGAGGATTAGGCCAAGAGCCTAATAAGTTAGTGGGTATAAAAAGGTAGAACAGGGAGAGAGGGAGTGATAGATGGATGGGAGAAAGGGTACCACCTAGTGGGCAGGTCTGGTGTTGTAAGTAAGTATGTAAAGGAGCTAAGTAGTGTAGAACAGTGGAAGAAGAGATCTATATCAAGAGAGGGTTAGGGTAGGTGGAAGAGGTGTGTTGGCTGTTGGGTAGATTTAGAGTAAAGTTAAAGGCAGCTGGCTGCTCAGGCTCACAGCGGACTTTGGAGCCCTGAGACAAGTAGTAGATAGGGGTCTGTTTTACAAGGTAGACAGTGCATAACATACTTTTTTCCTTTCTTGATAGAGGGTGCAGAGAAATGGGAAGCTGGTTGATGAGGCCACTGGAATTGGATAGGGTTCTTAAATCACCAGATAGGCAGTAGTAATATCAGGAGCAGGTAAATGTTGAGCTGGGTATTTTTTCCTTTCTTGATAGAGGGTGCAGAGAAATAGGAAGCTGGTGGATGAGGCCACTGGAATTGGATAGGGTTCTTAAATCACCAGATAGGCAGTAGTAATATCAGGAGCAGGTAAATGTTGAGCTGGGTATTTTTTCCTTTCTTGATAGAGGGTACAGAGAAATAGGAAGCTGGTGGATGAGGCCACTGGAATTGGATAGGTTTCTTAAATCACCAGATAGGCAGTAGTAAGGCAGGTAAATGTTGAGCTGGGTACAGGGGCAAAGACGCTAGGGCAGAGCGGACAGCAGCCAGGGACCTTTGAAAGGAAACTACTCAGTTTCCTTTCCTACCTTTTGTACTCAGTTTGCCACTACCTTCCCCGAGTATAAGTAGTTTTCATTGTAGCATGTTTCTGGTGCCAAAAACATGCCTTTTCTGGAGGAATATGCATTTTACATCTGATGTAATAGCAGCTTAGTGCAGATATATTCTGGGCATTTATTTCAGCCTTGACTCTGAGTAAAAATGATATATAATACAGAAAATAGTTCATAGGTTCATAGATATATACTAGGCTAATGACCACCAGAGCCTGTATAAGCCTAGCCATCCAATCTCACTGTGTCCCTGTATATCATGGGCATATATAGCAGGTATGTTAGTTAGGTAATTTCTAGAGGTTATGTAAGGGGTTATGTTAGCTTCAGCATTACTGTCTGCCTCTATCTGTCAGAGACATGGCAGCCAGACAATGGATGAATTTCCAATTTCCCATTCATTGGTCAAGGTTACTCTAAAATAGGGTTGATAATAGACTACTTTACATAGATGTGGTGTCTGTTCCAAAGCATGGGAATCTCCTGATACACATATCTGTCTCACCAATGTCTTATCTATGTAACAAGCAACATTTAAATCATTGGATCTAGTAGTTCTGATGCTGTTCATTTTATAAATGTGCAAAAGGTCCATCAGAGCTGGATCCGAGGATGCCTTGTATGCCAGCAAAAGATTGTCTATCAGTAAAGCATAAGAAATATAGTATAAAGACAGGGCTTTGAGGTGATTCATATATGACAATGTGCTTATATTCTGGATTCTCCTTGTAAGGAACCTTTGTGAATATTACAACTGTTGCATATGCTTGGTCAAGTACATGCCAAAGGGGCATTATACTCAATGATGGGTCTGATAAGGGTTGAATAAAGTGGAACTATGAATTCTTTGGACCTGGATGCCATGCCCTTACTTCTAAGTTGGGCAACATAGAATTAGTTTCTTACTACCTTGACCACATGTTGGTCAAAGGCCAGATGACTGTCTACATATGTTCCCAGAATCCTACCTACTGGAGCAACTCTTAGGTGTATCTTATTGATGGAGTAATTATCCTGGGTGGCAGTTTTCCCAAAAGGCACTATAGTGCATTTCTTGTCTTTGACTTTCTGTCCGCGACTTTAGCACCCATCATTTGTCTATGTTAGACCTTCTTGTAAGATGTTTTCATCATAGGGAGACTTTATGATAGCTCCCAGTTTGTAGTCATCTGTGAAATTTGTCAGCCAAAGACTCTTGACATTAGCCTTTACTCAAAGAAGTAGATGCCAAATAGGAGCGGTCCCAGCTTGGAGGCCTAAGGTACCCCACTTGTGACCAGTCTTTTACTGGAGGTGGTATCACCAGTCCTGACTTCCTGAGTCCTGTCTGTAAGCTAGCTTGCAATCTAGAGAGTTATATATGGGTTTATGCATAATTCAGTGAGTTTGTCAACTATATTCAAGTAGTGTGTTGTACCAAATACCTTAGCCAGATCTAGGTAGGTGGTTTGCACCATTTCCCATCAGCCATTGCCTTGGTGACCTTCTCAAAGAACTCCACCAGTTTTAGTAGGCATGATCTTCCCTTGATAAAGCCAAACTGGGTTAGGTCTAGTGTTGGCAGTTGTAAATGTCTTTGTTGAGCATCTGCATAATAATTCATTCTTTCGCTATGCATATTAGACTACTCAGACTAATAGATCTGTAGTTTCTGTGGTTGGTTGATATTCCACCCTTATGAAGTGGGATAACCACTGCAGTCCACCATTCACATGGAACAAAGCCTCTTTTGAGGCTATAGTTGCAATTGATTCAAATCATCCTGACAGATCATGTTTCCAGCTATTTAGGAGGCATCCTGAGATATTGTCAGGGCCATTTGAGGCAGTGTTTTTGGCCTTAGCAAGCGCCACCAGGACCTGCTCCCTGCTAATAATTGGGGGTTGGGGTTATGTTAGTGGGTATTTCAAGGAGGGAGGCAGGGGAGGAGTGGAGGTGAAGTTTCAGCTGAATTTGTCAGCTAGCAAATTCACTATGTGACTGTGCTCAGTGAAGGTGGCATCACTGACCATCAGTTTGGCACACTAATTTGTCCTGCCTTTGAGGTTTCAGACATAGCTGTAGAAAGCCATTCGGTTGTCTTTAGCCTGTGAGGCTATCTTGACCTTGCAGTTGGTATTGTTAGACTTAATTAGTCGTAGTTTCCCATTTAGCTTAATTAGAAAGCTCCTGTCATCATACTATTACTGTCAAATGAATGCAAAATGGTGCATTCAGTACCAGTGTATAACAAACCATACCTCATTTTTCCTTTAAGAAATCAAAATATATCTTTCATCAAATTTGCTTATGTTTGCCATTCTTCTGTTAAGGATTTACATGCAGCTCATTGCTAAAGGTTGACCATATCACATTGCCACTGTCAGTACTGGGAGGTTTGGTTTTGGCATTTTTCTAGTGACAAAATGTCTCTTTACCTGAATAAAAATATAGAGTTTTGACATTTCTTGCAATTTATTCCAGACATGTACTTTATTTTCCACACTGAAAACAAGTCATATTCCCATTCCTAAAGGAATACAAATAGAATGCAACTTGGCAACCTAGCACATTCTTATGGCTATGCAAGCCTACTGGTTATGGCTATCAATACATAATTATTTTTCTGAAATTGATTTGAATTATGTAATAAAAATGTAGAACAACACATTTGCATATTCATTCATAAATTAAATATAGGATATGCCTGAGGTGCAGAGAGAGAAAACAGCTCCATGTTTAATCTCTATATGTCAGTTCACAATTCCTCACATTTTTTTTCTTGATTTTTCTGTATGAGTCCTTGCATGAAAACATTGCTTTCAGAAACAAATAAATTGTTTTACTTCTTACAAAATAAAAACTATATATTTATATCACTGCATATTATGAAATTACCCCCAAGAAAAAAGGAGAAAGTTATACTTGTTTGAGAAAATTATACTTTTTTTTACTTTAAAGCTAAAGGTATTTGTGCTGGATATGCTTTAAAATTATAATAATATAGTAACATATCAAAAACCAAAACATGTGCTATGTCTTCATTGTTTTCCTAAAATACCACAAATATTACGCTCATCTCCTTTTGCACACATATTGCCCTTAGAATATGTCCCTTTTCACAGACTGTACCTTATTTGACCATAAATAAGTCATCTAAATGGTTGCCAACTAAACTCTATGATATTTCTTTGTGCACATTTCCTCTATATACACTCACACTGTCACCCTAACAAGACAGATCAGCTGTTGATCATTTGTTTATCGAGTAGCAGAAGTATTAAGTCACTTTCAAACACAGTCTGCCTTCCAACTGCCCAAGACTATCCAGTCTGACTGGACATCAGTATAATGCTTGATTCTGTTCATTGGAAAGGCATAATGTCCACAGTAGTGTACTCATCTTGTCTCTTTCATGTACATGTACCAGCCCTCCTTAATAAAACATATTAACATTAATTTAATGCAATCATGCTTAGTCCTCAAAGGTAGCTCCTTTGTCGATGTGTACACCATTGATTTTGCATATGATTAAGTGAACACAATAATTACCAGACTAATGCACTTCAATATGTTGACCTCAAACACATGTACTGTCCCTCCCAGTAAAGCAATCAATTGATTGTTAACTGTGATCAAGTAAGTGTAATATTCTTGTCCTCAACCCAGGCAGTTTCCCTACCCCATGACCAAAACAACCAACTTTAACCGTGTTTGAAACTGGTCATGTGAAAGAAATAGTAGCCACAGTAACGTACCTCATCTTGTTTTTCTAGCACACACGCTTAGCCCCTTAGCAAATAATTTCAGCAGTTATTTGACTACTATCAATTAGATACAATATCACTTTTCTTTACACACGGCCTGACTCATCATCCTCCAAAGATAGCCACATTTTGATTGTGTGCACCTCTGATATATGACTGTATTGAAGTGAAAGAAGTATTGGCTATAGTGATGCATTTTAAATTACCTTCCCTGACAAGCCATATTAATGATCATTTAGCTGGGATCAAGTAAAACACTATTGATTTTCATAAAAAGACTACTCCTCAAGAACCAGTTTTTGACTGTGTATACCTCTGATAATTTGAAGGTGATCATGTGAAAATAATAAGCACATTAATGTATTTCAGACTTCTTCTGTCAACAAGCCCTGCACCTCTCTAAGAAGCCCTATAGATGACCATTTAACTGTGATCAAGTAACTGTACTGTGCTATCATACACAACCTTCTTCCCTACGTCCACCTCCAAACTGGCCACTTTCTGGCAGTACACTTAGAATATTTGAATGTGATTACATAAAAGAAATAAACATCTTTATAATATTTGTAATATGATACATGCAGTATCCCATCCTGACAAACCATAAAGGAAATCATTTTACTGCTGTCCAGTTACTGCCCTTTTGTTTGACATATAGTCTTCCTCCCTACTTACCACTCCAAAAATAATCAGTCTCTGATTGCATGCACCTCATATGTTTGGTAGTGATCATTATCTGGTCTCCTGTCAGAAGAAGCACATATCACTTATTACTGAACATAAATACATGGATCATTTTTTGTGGGCAGTATGTTCTCTTAACACTGCCCACAAATGTATCTAGTATGCTGGCAATATAAGTAAACATCCAAGAAAAACTGTCCCAACGATTACATTATCTACTTCCTATGGTAATCGCTAATAAAATAATTAGAGATCTTCAGATAAACATTCAGATTGGCTACTCTAAGTAACCAATGTCAGTGTTTATCTCACATAGTAACAGGAGGCAAATTGGTTTTAAATTTAAGATAATTATTTCATCAGTACATTAATCATACTGCTAAACTAGCTATGCATTATGTATTCTGAGATTGGTACAGTATTCCTTTTTTAATTTTAAAATTATAGTTTTTATAATTTTGAAATAAAAAGATAGGGGAAAACCTACCTCAACAGCTACCTTTCCATCCTCGTTAGCAGATGTCGAGATAACTCACTTCCCATAGTTAAATAGTTAACCTTAGAATTAATGAGTGCTATTTTTATACACATATCTTGTATTTTCTTTAAATAGGAAAACACATGAAACAAATCAGTTTTCTGAAATTTTGTAATTTTTTTTTATTCAATAGGTACAATATTCTCTCAAAAACTAATAAACCAACCTCATAAATGGAAACAAATCAGATTAATGAATAATAAGTGGCAGTAGAGAAGGTGATTATGTTTTACAGGTGAGTTATACTTGTATATCCCAGTTGTGGCTTCAGTACTTATGAGAGAACTTGTGCACTTCCCCTCCTGTTATACATATAAAACATATGAAACCTCTGGACCACACTTTATTTTCCGTGTGTTTGTCTGTGTGCAGGTGTGTGCATGATAGATAGTATGACTCATTTTGGGTTTCATCAAAACAGTAACTGGCTGGTTTGTTTCACTTGTTCCCCATTTCATTAAAACCTGTCCCTTATTAACACTGAGTCCACAGAACAGTGGAGGTTAAGGAAGTTTCTTGGAGGTAGAATGGTTAGAGATGCAATTGTATGGGAGTGCAGTGGCCTTACCATCCTACAAAATGCTGTTTTTGTACTTTTAGCATTTTTGATGGTATAAGCATTCAATATTTTTGTCAGAATTAGTTCAGATGAAATACTCACTAATACACACACACACACACACACACACACACACACACACACACACACACACACACACACATATATAAATCTTTTGAAGGAGTATTTGCTGTATATGAAATATTTTATGAAATGTGATTCAATAAAATGTGTTTTCTGTCTATTTTTCAGTCATATATATGAGTGTCTATGTCTGCAGGTCAAACCAATGAATGCTAATATGCAATAACCCTTCTTCAGGCTGTGAATAACAATGAGCGCTCATGTTAGTGAACAGTGTTCTCAATGGGGTTTTTGCTGGCAGCCTTTTGTATGGGATTGTGGTGCAGTGGGTAAGGGAATTTGCCCTTACCCAACTGTTGGGTTATCTCAGAGTTGGTATATATAATTAGTATGGGGTGTCAGGGCACAGCACCCCATATGGGGGGGGGGGTGATGTGGGGCTTTCCCCAGTGTAAAAAAAATTGTTTTAATTTTTGTTGTTTTTGATTGAGATTCAATCTAAAATGATTCAATCTTTCTTTCTTCACAGCTATGAGCGTTCAAAAATTTGATGAGACACCAATATATTGCATTTGCATACTAATATGTGGAATACATGATCAAGCAGGCACAAGACAGCCAACCACCAGACTCCCAACAACTCCAACAAACAGGGTATATTTAAAATAAAAGCAAATGACTCATTCATCCATCGAAGGTAGTCTATCCTTAGGGAATATGATGATGATAAGAAATCAGAGGTTCTTAACACAGCTGAATTAGGAGAGAGTCACTTTCACCTGCCTGCTTAGAGCTAATATAGAATATTTGATAACTGAGATTAAAATTCTGCAGATTGGCATAAAAATTTCAACTTTTTATAGCACATATGGGCATCAACCATGCTAGGAAATGCGTTATTCTCATAGTACAGCAGTGAATATTTGTTTCAATCACCTCAATTTAACTAACAGTAAATTCATCTTTAAAGAAATATTACCATCACTGTGCATCATACAAAAATTTAGTGAAAACAAATCTGAAATTAATATAAATGACATGATATCTGCATCAAATAATTCACTGTGTAGTTAATATATTTAGACAGATGTGTGATGAGCCTTTTTTAGATTGTCTCTAACAGTCCTGAATATATATGTATATGCTACCTGAACAGGAAGCATAGTGTTCCCACACAGTCATTCTGGCCTCCTTACATTTGATAGATCCTATTTAAATTATAAGCCCACATTAAATATAAAACTTATGGTGGTAAATGGATCTGAATCCTTCATTCAATTTAGCTAGATGTTTAGAGTTTTTAATACTGTAAAAAGAACGGTCCCATTCCACAGTCATAGCATACTTCAGGTTCATAAATGCAGTATTAATTCAGCCTCTGATATTTGCTATGAGCAAGGAGCATACCCCAGCATCCCATCTCCTGTTATACATACAGGGTCACATGTAGTGTTAACATATTTAACTATGCTTGGAAAACTTGTTTATTGGCCCAGTTGATCCAGGTCTAGTGGAGTTATCTGGGTGTTCTAGTTTCACAGTGCTCTGTTTTCTTCTTGCATGTACTGATATATTTTAGTTTTATGATTTTCAGATGCAGTATCTGTTTTTCTTGTATCTACTTTTTAACAACTTGTATCGAATGATCCTCAATGATCGTGTTACAGTTTTGCTAATTCTTTATGGTTTAAGCTTATATAATACTTACTATTTCTGCACTGTAAAGTTTGCGCACTTTTCAATGTACTATCTTTGTCACATAACACAGTTAGCCATAAGGGGTATAATCATATCTGTCAATTATCCAGAATTTCACAGAATACCTAGATTTTTGATTCATGTTTTTTGGTCTACTCCTCATAAAATATGTTTTTTTTCAGGCAAATAAGGGAGGACTTACGTCACTAAATAATGACAGACATTTGAGTTTCAGCCTTTATTTCCTCCAATTTGTTAAGTTTATAAGAGAAATATTAAAACTCTGTCCCTATTTTTGGGCCTTTGTCCCACAATTACTTTTGGCTTTGTCCAGATTTTTTGTGCTAAGAGGTTGAGAGGTATGGATATATTCTTTCTAGCTCTGCATTACATAACCTGCATTTGTCTGTACTTCCCTCTGTTAAATAGATTTTTGAGAGATTTCATTCATTGCTCACTATTTCAGTTGCCATTATCAGCCTTTCATCTTGACTTACATGAGGTATATATAAAAGTATGTGCATACATGTATATGTTTGTATACCTATATACATAAAGTACCTATATGTATATATGTGTATATATATATATATATATATATATATATATATATATATATATATATATATATATATATATATATATATATGTATATATATATATATATATATATATATATATATATATATATATATATATATAGAGAGAGAGAGAGATAGAGATATATATGCATGTAGTATATATATATAAAAGTAAAATAATTGCTCTGCATAACATTAGTGTACCTTTTCTTGAAAAAAGTAATTGCCACACACATTGCTGACACTCCAATATGCATGCCTCAAAAAACAAAACAGAAGCATAAAACTCCACAATCATTGATTTCTGCAGGGGGAGAAGCCCCCACCCCTACCCCACATCCTTCCACAACCCCTGATACTTATATTTACCATCTCTGAGATTGCATAATAGCGAGGAAAGGAATATATTGGCTGAAACAATGTTTATGAATCCCACTTCGAAAGTTGTAACATTTACTGACTTGCAACATATAGGACTATGGTCAGGTCTCAGATCATAACAGGATTATTATACCTTCAAGACATGTATGCCAAAAAATTTATCTTGAGAGCAAAGTCTGAGAGGTTAATTTCTTAGCATCCTTCTTGAAAACACATAATAAAATGTTGTCAATCATAAATCTTTGTAGTGCATGGAGCATTATCTGCTCCATGGAACTCCAGTTACAGAAAAAAAGTGTAGGAGCATAAAGAATTTTAAAAACTTTGAAAGACTGTAAAAGCACTTAGCATTGTCAAACATCCAGCAACATACCTTTCAGCTAAGAATTCTGGTCAAAAGCAAAAATAATGAGACAAAGGATCAAAATCAGCGACAGTTTTTAAATATTGGTCTTATTCACTTAAAAAGTTAGCAGAACAGCAGCTTTTACATTAATATGCATTTTCTTAACAATAAGAAATATGGAACTCTAATGTCTGGAATTATTGACTAATTATAATTCTCAATAATTTACAATAAAAAACAATTACAAGGGACAGAGCAAAAACAGGAGACAAAGTCAGGGACAATTGAGAGGCACAGACAGCATGCAGAACTGAAGCTGTTTTACATTCTGTCACTGTTCTTTGCCAGCTAGCACTGTCAGATGTCAGTCCCAAGAGTGAGACCCATTCACACCAACACTTAGGTGCTTAACAATTGTTATGCACCCCCTAAATACTGTTACAATTGGATCTCATGCTAGCGAAACTGTTAACAAGTTTATCTGTTTCACAGTATCGGAGCATAATGTTGATGCTTCATGCATTACAAAATTATTTAACTTCCTTCTGTACTGCACTTATGAATACTGCTTAATTAGACTAATTAAGTGTTATACATTATACAGCCTATCATAGCCTTTTCTGCTGTCTTGCATATAGAATGTGTCCCACCAGCATGAATGGATAGCACAGCTGGATGACAGAAGGAGAAATTAAGCTTATCTAGTTATGTAACCACCTTTCAAAGTCCACAGTCTGTGTTTTTAAACTCAAAAATCAAAATCAAAAGCAATCTTTCACCGTACGTAAAGTCAGCAAATAATAATGTCAGTGAAACTGTAACTCACAGTAAACTTCTAGGCATTATGATAACTGACAATCTCAAATATAACCAGCATATACTGCACACTGTTAAATCTATACACCAGAAACTAGGCTTCCTTTATAGGATGAATGGATTCCTCACAGATACTGCAAAAATACCTCTAGGCACCACCTTCTTACTGCCAACTCTGTTATACTTCGCTCCAATCCTAATAAACCTAAGTAATACTCAAAGAAAGAAACTCACTCTTGGTACAATCTTCTTCTTTTTCTTTCGGCTTTTCCCGGTCAGGGATCGCCACAGTGGATCATCTGTCCACTCATGATTGGCAGTGGAGTTTTATGGTGTTGAATTGCCAGCCCAGTGCCCAACCTTCCACAGAAGGCACACACACACACACACACACACACACACACACACACACACACACACACACACACACACACGTAGGGCCAATTTAGAGGGTCCAATCCACATACTGCATGTCTTTTGGATGTGGGAGGAAACTGGAGCATCCAGAGGAAACCCACGCCACCACAAGGAGGACATGCAGACTCCGCACAGAAGGCACCCCAGCCGAGAATCGAACCAGAGAACCTCTTGCTGTGAGGCGGCAACACTAACCGCTGCACCAAATAGCTAAATTTGCCACCAGTCTCCCTCATAGGACCACCATTGTTATAGCTTAAAGATGGCTTCAACTGCACAACTACCTAACATATTCACAACTAACTACACCACACAAACTCATTTATCATCCAGAAAAATGCCCTGCACTAAAACTAAAAGTGATATCACTGCCCTACAGTACAGCAAGGGACCTCTGTTCTAGTAATAAATTCTTACTACTCACAGGTAAGTCAAATAATGTTGCAGGAGACTCACTCTACCACCAATATATTGCTAAACTCTGGAATAGTACCCCCACACAAATAAAACTATCCATCAAACTCAATAGTATTAAATCACTACTTAAACAACATCTTAACCAGTCCTGGTTCTGCACATGCTCATCACCAAGTTAAGACTTTGTGTCCACTCCATGATATTCTCTAAATACTCTCCTTAAACAGAATGCTCTCAACCTCTCACTGAAATAACAAGTCAATTTTTATACATAATTGCTGTCTGTAGAATCCACTAGTTGCACATAGGCTTTCTCTTTAGTAACTTCTAGCTCTGTAAAATCTTAGAATGCGTAAATGGAACTACTGTATGTGTATAAATGTAAGCAGAAATGTAAATACTCTGTGTTTAACTGGAACTAAGTGTAATGCAATGTAAACAAATGGAGCTTTTCTATTTGGGCCTCCACTAAAAATGGGTATTACCTAGTCGGAATTTCTCAGTAAACAAAGAGAAAGAAAGAAAGAAATACCTGCCATCTTCCCTTCACCATGGCATCAGCTCTGTTCTCTTTCCTGAACCCCCTCACCCTCTTTCCATGTAACTCTGTTTCACAATTCCCCCATAGTCCACCTTCCCCAGATGTCTCTTATCTTCCCCACATAGAATCTTTCCCTTTTCTTACTTGTCTAACTCATCTCCCCCTTGCAGCCCCAGGTGTATACGTTCTCTTTTCTCCGTGTATTCTCTTTCCACTACAACTCCCTCCTTCCCTCTTCCTACTGCGCATTCACCACTGCACCTAAAACCTCTTGCTTTTACTTCTGCAATCCATATTCTCTTTGATTGTAGCCTCCCAGTTTACTCTGTAGTCTGCTCTTCTTGGCTATCCTTACCTAATTACTACCCAGTCATATTCCTCCCACACTAACCTTAAAATGAATAACAATGCTTATTCTGTATGAATTATTTTGTGTAACTTTTAAATTAGTGATCTGCAGATTTTATATGTTGCCCTGCATTTATAATCGTGCTCTTTTTCTGAAAGTCTCTTCATGTTCATATCCACACTTCAAATAATTTTACGTTCTGTGAATAGTTCTTTATGTAATATTTAAGAATCTATCTAGTCCTGTTTGCTTTATATATTTTATCTGTACATCTATGGCTTGGGTTTGGCTCAAACATTTTTTTCTATTAGTTAACTAATCTGATTAACAAATAAAAATAAATAACCAGAAAATATTAACTTCAGAAATGTATTAGTGTTTTAAAAGTTTATTTAAGTGTATCACTTGACCTTATATTTTCCTGATGGTAAAAGGAGACATTAAGCCCATGTGACCTGCACTTGAAGTACATTTAACCTTTAACCTTCCCTGTATGCCTTCTCTTCTCCTCCCCTTCTCATTTCCATCTCCACTACATTTGCAGTGCCTTTGGAGATTCCCTCTAAACCACCTATTTAGCTCATCTGTTCACAAATAATTTCTCCCAATTTTAGTCCGTTTTCAGATCTTTATTTGCATATTCCCACTCCCAAGAGTTTATTCCCTCTAATGTAAAATGTTTATATACACTTTGTATTGTATAATCTCATGTTGCTTTCCAAGGACTTAACCTCTGTCCTAAAATATTTATTTTGAATTTTTAAAAATGTATATCCTGTATGACTATTGCTTTGTACTGCACATCTTTTCCAAATATTCAAGCTATTTTCCATAAAATTTTAATTTTATTAGGCATAAAAGTTTTGTCGAATCTTGTTTCTGTGGTATGCACACAAACTGCTCTTGACTTATGCATCCTTTATATATTGTGAAAATACATGCAGTAAATAACCTTTTGAAAGAGAAGCACTCCTTGCCTTCACATTATGTACATGTATTCATCTTATCATTATTATTTTTTTTTTTTTTTAGGATTTCGTCATGGCTCTTTCAATTTTGCTCAGAGGAACAGTTCACGAGAAACTGAAATGGACATTTAATCTATATGACATTAATAAAGACGGATGCATAAACAAAGAGGTAGGAGATAAACGGCTGCAGAAGCTTCTGTATTTATTGTGAAAAGTCTGAGTGAATACTGCTGTACAAGGTTGTTACGACTTTTGCGTTTACAGCTGGGTGCATTTTTTAGTTGACTGTGTTAAATGACAGCTCAGCACAGGAATACTAGAATATCCTGGCTCCTACGTTCTACATTAATTCTGCCAGTAGAACTGCCTCAAGACTACCTAAGAGTGGAATACTGTGTTAAAGTCATTATATGTTAATTTGACAATTCCATATTCTGCCTTTGCAATGGAATGTTTGCTGTGGTATGTTCTTTGGAGGTTGGTAAGTGTCCCAGTAAACTTGTGATTAATGTGCACTTTCATACCCTGATGAATTGCATTCTGGCTTTGTCATACCTCAGAACTGTACATAACTGTCTACCATGGTACAATTCTAGTCATATATTGCACCTAGTCTCTTCCTGTGTTTAGCATCAAATCTATTCCACTATCTCCACCACTCAATGTCTTCTAAGTTTCTCCCACTTTATATACACAACACCTGCTACCGCTTTTTTCAAATACCACCTGAGGTAGAAGAAAATGACAACTTAATTAAAACACCAAGCATGCAAATAGGCGATGTGTTAATTAAACCTGAATCTGATATTCAAATATATTTTGAATTCTGGACGTCACTATGCTTTCCTAGACCTTCCTGACAAGAAAGCATGAGTGGAAGCAGTGTGTGTGTGTGTGTGTGTGTGTGTGTGTGTGTGTGTGTGTGTGTGTGTGTGTGTGTGTGTGTGTGTGTGTGTGTGTGTGTGTGTGCTTGTGCAGTGCATATTGATTCATCAAGCTGTAGCATCATCTATCTGCAGCTCAGTGAAAAAAATAATTTGAAATTCATTACATCAAACCTAGGAAACAAGAGGGGGTTAAGTCTGTTACAACTACTTTCAAGGGTCTCCAAGTTTATGAAATGGGCACTAATGTGTGCTACATGTGGAGTTAGATCAATTAGAGCTCTGTTGTTATATTGACTGAAGTGAGTTTGATGATTTGGCTTGGTCATGTCTGTTATAATGTAATGAACTGGCAACTCGACCAAATGTATACTATATGTATATGTGTGAGCATATAACGAGAGAGAGAGGGAGAGAGACGAGGGAGTGCATATCTATATACCATAAACAGAGTGTCTAAATCCAAATTAAATCCTAGTTCCACAAAGCCGGTATAGAAAAATAGCAGTTTTCTGCAGCTTTTCAAGTCATAATTATTGTGTATATATTTCTCAAAGCACAATTCCCAAGCAATCATTGTTATACTAGCTGTTACCCCCTGCATGTACACACATAAACACACACATACAGTATCCAGCATACAATATAAATATGTTATTTTAGCCACAAGGTTTTTCAAAGGTGATAAACCATTACACAGAACAGTGTACACAAAGGCTTATCAGATTAATGTCTTGTATAGATTTCTATACATACTACAGTACCTTAATGAAACAATAAACATCCTATATACCTCTTGTCTTCTTTGTTATGTTTACAGAAATGATGGTACTGCAATTACTGATGCAATTTAGTGTACAGAGACAAAAATGACACGGCTGTTTGCTTTTTGCTTTTTGCTAGGAGATGATGAGCATTGTGAAAGCCATTTATGACATGATGGGAAAGTTTACATACCCTGTTCTAAAGGATGATGCACCCAGACTGCATGTCGATGCCTTCTTCCAGGTAAACAAGCACTTGTGAATGTACAGTAGATAGTTTATATACCTCAAAACCAGGAGGACTTAGTTACAATCCTATAAACCCTTAAGTATAAGTTTAATACTTACTCAGGTATCTCATAATATTGCAGACATTATGTTTGCAGATTTTGATACTATCCATTTCTGATGTATAAAACCTCTGGATATTGTATTTATTTTCTTACCGTTTAGCAACCCTACTATACTAAATGGTATTAGACCCTCCACTATCAAATAATTTCTATCGTCCCAGAAGCCCACAGTATCCATTACCCTCTGACATTAAAGTACCTGTTGGTTGAAGCCACTGGAAGCAGATCTGTTTCATCTGACTTGTTATGACAAAAAGCTATTCTCTACATGTGCTAAGGAAAGATGCATCCCCCCACCCACTGTGTTTCAAACCTCAGCATATACAACATTTGCCTACTAACCCTTCATTCCCAGGGGGAGCCAACCTCATTTTAAATCAGAATAATTAACATTCTGCTGTTGGGGGTTTCATTTTTCTCACCCGTCTAGCAGGAGTCAGACCATATGCTGTTTAAGCAATAACCGACGACGTGGTTTGGGATATTGAAGATTTACCCACAGTTGGTGTGGTTTAATCATGAGGGCGAAGCCCGAGTGATTAAATAAAGCCAACCGTGGGTACATTTCAATGTACCACAACCACGGAGTCGGTTATTGCTGTTATACAATGATATTAGTTAAGAAAAAAAATACTTACTTTTCTTAAATAATGTCTTTGTATAATGGCGCATTACTGTCCTTCCACTGTTTGTGGTACACTGCTTCCTTGTTTTGATGTACTAAGCATGCGTATGGGAATTGCGTCCCACACATACCCAGTACATCAATGCTGTGAAACAGAAGCAATGGAGAAAAAAAAGTCTCCGTTGCTCCCTTTTTTTTTTTTTTTTTTTTGGTTAAAAAAAATATTTTGAGCACTTTATAACAATGGAAAAAAGCCCGGGTGACCGGACCTTTTTCCATTGGTATATTGTGGAATTTACAACGGGCACGCTGGCCAATCAGCATGCACATTTTTGAATATTAATGGGGGGTCACTGTATAATTTTGAACAAAGGATGGACTCGCTTCTCTATCACACAAGGCATATTAAGCTATTTGCTTGTAAGCATGCATGTAGCAATACTTCAGCAATCATATGTTTATTTTACTGCATATATCATACACAGATCCAGGCATCTCTACCATGGTACATGACTTATTCTGTTTAGGAAATCATTTCACTGAATAGACAGGAGGCCGGTAAGGATTCTAGTTTGGTTACTTAAAGAACAAATTGAGTGCATGCTTATTTCCCTTCTGTTAAATTGGGAATACTTGAATATTTGCAGAATGTATGATCATTTCAGTAATGTACGATTTTGTTGCCATGTTAATAGTTATTTTCCTTCTGTTCTTAATCAATGATTGCACTTCCCAATTCCTCACTAAGGAAAATACGCTGTAAAACAGATGCAGTACACTGCTGCAACAGTAAAGTTAAGCATTAGCTTTCCCTCAGCAGTGTGCTTTACCACTTCACAGGAAAGATACTAAGTTAAAACTCAAGAGAGAGAGAGAGAGAGAGAGAGAAGCCAAAGGTTTAGTTTGGATTTTTAATAAGGAAGCTATGGATGAAATTTAAGTGAAAGAAAACTTGTAATAATATGCATCATTTCAAGAAATCTGGTAATATTTAATTACACAAAGTTCAGAGAGAGAGAGAGATGCATTTAGTTACCATCTATATTCCTTAAAAATAATTTGTTTTTAATTAATATGAGAAAATCTACTAGTTCATCTAGGGACTAAAAAGTTCTGATGAGTTTTTATTCTTTCTGTTGTAGATTTTAAACAATGTCATGGTGGGAGGATAGTGAAATAGGGCAGTAATTTTAAGTAGTCTTTGTAAGAAATTGACTCAATGCAGAGGTTTAAGTGTATGCAATTAACACCATGTTAAAAGTATGTTTTAAACTGTACAGGCTTAATCAACTTATTTGCCTCAGTTTTTGGTCCTGAGTGCTGTTTTACTATCACAAAGTAGGTGTTGCTATGATACTAATCACACCATGTCTTTTACAGTATTACGTGCAGGAGAATTTTGGAAGTTGATTTGAAACATTGATTTTCAACATTTCAGGTCAACTTCAGTACAATGCTAACACGTTAGCCAATTCTGCATTAGTTCTGTTGTATTATAGCTGTAACAAAATATTACTCCAACAATATTTATTCATAGGGAAGTTACTTGGTATCAGAACAGTAAAACCAGTTGTTTTAAACAATTCTCTTTGTCTTTGTGTGCAAATAACTTCACAGACTGGGTTCACATAGCTATGCAAAGGAGGATAAGGTATCAAGATTTTGCTTTAGATAATATTCCAACAGAATGGAACCAGAAGTGGGACTGAGCAGACTGCTTTGGGAGTTTTTCAAACAAACCATCCAAGTATCTAGAAATGTTTCTTTGAACTGGTTTGATACTTAGTAAAAGAGTTTTATATTACATACATACAAATATACACACACACACACATGCACACATAGCATCATCACGGTAGTATTTGTTTTCTTATCTTTTTCCCCAGCCATAACTTCCATGTACACAGCTAAGCAGTGGTGAGAGGGCTAAGAGAGCAACTGGGCATTCATTGAGGACATTCCCCCACTTCCACAAAGTATGTTCTCTCCAAGTAGCCTTTCTAAGAAACTGAACTCAATGCAGAGGTTTAAGGGTATGCAGTTAACATCATATTAAAAGTACGTTTTAAATGTACAGGTTTAGTCAACTTACTTGTCTCAATTTTTGATCCTGAGTGTGCTGTTTTACTATCACAAAGCAGATGTTGCTACGATACTAATCACACCTTGGTTTTCATAGTATTATGTGCAGACAGAATTTTGGAAATTGATTTGAAACATTCGTGTTCAACATTTCAGAATGGCTTCAGTACAATGCTAACATGTTAGCTGATTCTGCATTAGTTACCACCAGAAAATGTCCATGAGACTTGCTAGTGACAACATTGCACATTGCATGCATTGGGGCAGGATTAGGTGTAGGACATGAAACAGAAAAAAATCTGCCATAGCAACAATATGATGGGATGCCTCAACCTTTTCTCTGTCACTAAATATTAGATTAAATCTTTGAAAAGTCAGCTTCAGGGAGACAGGGGTTGAAGATGGACACACAGAGCAGTTGATGTTCAACTATGGGGGAGAAAGCTAAAATATGTAAAATAAATCATCACTTCAGAGTCATATTCAGAACTACTTTTTTTCTGGAAGGGAAATGCACTACTGTTTTTCAGACCCACTGACTTACCTTTGATTAGCATCACATTTTTACTATACAGAGATTACATCACGTCTGTCATTATTTTACTATCATTGTATTTTATTAATAAAGTATTGCATATTATAAGGGACACAACACCTTACCAGTTGCTATTTTGTTAGCTGCAAAGCTGCTAAGAGCCAGTTATCAAAAGCTCAGCTCACCAGTTGTGACACTAGTTTCATGAGCTAAGTATACAATGTTGAAGAGCTCACAAAGTGGGGTGTAAACTAATATGGGGTTTTGTTTGAAAATCAAGTACTGTCTTACTCTAAGTGTGCATAACATCAAAGTTAACATATTAATGTAGTGGTGGTTTGGTGGTTCAGGATAGATCTAGGCCCAGTGTAAAAACATTTAGGGACTGAGGAAATGTTTTGTCAGACTGCCATTTAACAAGACTGCATTGATAATCAGGGTACAAATGGAAGTAAAGACTTCCTGTAGTTTAACACGTGCATGTGGCAGAAAAGCATCTAAGTACACTTCTTAGGACGATGACCAGCTTTATATTATATGGAAAATGCATTGCTGCATTTTGAGGGCTGATCTAAACTGCTGTAATGTAATATATATATTGTCTGGATTCCAGAAAGAGAGATTGTTTGGGGATGGGAGAAGATAAATGATTGTCGGTTTTCAGTATAGCACAGATACTAATGTACTGATCTGTTAACAAGGTTTCCCCTGGTGCCCCGGGTTTGATTTCCTCTATCCCCATTTGCACAATGTACAACTCTGAAAATGTCTCTTAAATAAATAGTCCCCTCTGGTCACCCTGGAAAGAGCCATGGGTGCTCAGAGGGCTTTTCCAGTTAACAAATTAATAAAATAAAATGCCTAAATTTGTTAGATACTTTTTTCTGGAGTGTTGGTGAAGGTTTCAAGCTGCCATTTTTCCATATGTCAGGTAAATATAGGGCAGGGCAGGTTTGCAAACATAGCTGTATACATTCATTGGAACTTTTGACTTCCTTAGATGTCAGCTGCCTTGAATAGGGGGAAGGTAGCACAGTGTTTCCTCTTCTACCAAGCACTTGCTTCTGCTGGGAATAATAGGAATTAGAAACAACTAGCTGATTCCCCTAATCTTAGTAAACAAGGTTCAAAAATAATTTAGAAAAAAGATATAATGTAAGGCAGACATAAGTGTGCTGCAAGTGATAATAAACACATTTATTTATTTATCTGTCTTTGTTTACCGGGAAAGTCTGACTGGGTAATACCCATTTTCAGCGGAAGCCTGGGGAAAAAAATCTCCATTTGCTTACATTGCATTATGCTAAGTTCCACTTAAAGAGTAGTTACTAAAGAGAAAGCCCACGTGCAAGTAATGGATTGTACAGGCAGCAGCTATGTATAGAAACTCTTTTGTCATTTCAGTAAGAGTTTGAATGTATTCTGTTTAAGGACAGTATTTGGAGAGTATCGTACAGTGAACACCAAGTACGGCAGTAATAAGTTTTGTAGTGCAGGGCATTTTTCTAAATGATGAATAAGTTTGTGTACTGTAGTTAGTTGTGAATATGTTAGGTAGTTGTGTAGTTCAGGCCAGTTTAATTGTGTTAAGCTATGACAATAGTGGGTCCTATGAGGGATATTCATAGAAAATTTAGTTACTTTATTGTAGCAGGAGGCAAGTTTCTTTCCTTGAGTATTGTTTAAATTTGTTAGGATATAAGTGGCATATAAGAGAGTCGGCAAAAAGAAGGTGGTGGCTAAAGTTTTTCTTGCAGTATCTGTAAGGAATCCATTGATCCTATAAAGGGAGCCTAGTTTCTGGTGAGTTAGATTTAATGGCATGCAGTATATGCTGGCTATATCTGAGAATGTCATCTATTATAACGCCTAAAAGTTTACTGTGAGTTACAGTTTCAATGACAGTATTATTTGGTGACTTTATGGTAAAAAAATGCTTTTGATTTTGGCAATGTTTTGAGGTAAAAAGCATTAACTTAATTTTCTTGGGGTTGAGCAGGAGGATCTGGAAACAGCTGTATAGATAAAGCAGGTCCACTTATGCTATGATGATGAGGTCATAAGAAGGCTGAAACATACATGCCCACATCTAGTGGGGTTTGTCTTTATTGGTCTGAATGTATCCATAAAGACTTATAAACTTAAAAAAAAAGTACAATGGCATTTAGCTAAAAACACATTTAGAGCTATTATGCTCCAGTCTTAAGCTAGAGCATGCATTACCCACCACAGAAGTGCTAGGAAACGGTAACAGCTTTAAATGCTGTAAAACACTTCCCACTGCTAGGCAGAAAAGGTAGACACAGCTTCTAGATGTTATTTGTGTGGCAAAGCTAAGTATGCTACAGCTTTCAAAGCAAAACACTCCATGCTCTTCCTTACACCTTTTTTCTCTGACCTTTAGTACATCTGGCCAATAAAAGCTCCATGGCCTCCAAAGAAGTATGATTGGATTTCTACAATCATAGCTACTTATTATGTGTGCTTGATCTAGATTTAAGATTCATCTCTTGAGCTTTGCATATTTCTTGACATCCATTTCTATGAGAAAATACTAAATTCCAGAAAGAATTTGTGAATAGGAGTTTGTATTAAATGAATGAAATAAGGAAGTATATGAAGGAATGAGAACGTAGCTCACTGGTAATGTTTCAGAATGGGAACAAAGTCTATTGACATGGATGGATTCAAGTAGTAAATATGTAAGATGGTGTAAATTGTTAAAAACATGTTTTGATAAGGATTGGAACAACTACTGAATTAATTCTAAGGACAGCAGACCAGGTAAGGACAGCACTGAGCATCATACTGTTCTGCATTTAAATACAATTTTGCAGTTCTTTCGGCGACATAGGAAGCAGTGAAAACACATGGAATTAGTTGATATTAGGACAAAAGCTGGCACATTTCTAGGATTCTCTCAAAAACTGTTTAGCCCTAGAGTAAACAGGAATAGTAACTTCTGGGTGACAAACTTTATTTCATGGTGATGTGGATATTGTTAGATGTTGGAATAGTGGCAAGGAAAACTGCACACAAAAGAATTTAAACTGTTTTAATGTTAGCGCTTTTATCCAAGAAGTTAAAACCAAAGTAAGCCACCACTTTCTTATTGCCGACTCGGTTATATGCTGCTGCTATCCTAACAAATTTAAACAATACTCAAGGAAAGAACCTTGCCTCCTGCTACAATAAAGTAACTAAATTTGCTACCAATCTCCCTTATAGAACCCAAGATTGTCATAGGTTAAAGCAATTAAACCGGTTTAAACTACACAACTACCCAGTGGCGGCTGGTGACTTCCAATCAAAGGGGGGCTGCAGGAGACAGCTGAATGGGTGGGGTCAATGGGGAGGGGCTATGCTCAAAACCACAAAAACTAACTAAATACACTGCCCTGGGTGCCAAACCGTCATTATGAGAGTCCAATCAAGACAAAATGAAGTGTAGAAGAATAAAAATATTTCAATGCATTGGCTGCATGACAGCTTACTTAATATCTAGATGGAAACAAAAAGGTTGTGAGGCATGAAAAAATAAATTACTTTTTAAATACATTAATGGAATGCCAGTCAAAATCAAGTATAAGAAAAACAAGCAGCACTCAGCTCAAACCACTTCTTGCACTGCAGTTCTAATTCTAATTTATATTCAGCTTTATTAAAGTACCAAGTAACATGCTGAAATCTCTGATGCCTCCACTTGTAAAAGTGTTTCTTATCCAAAAAAAGACCTGCTGCCTGACAACTATCTACTTGTTTCATGGGGAAAACATGATCGAAGTAAAAAATGAAAAGCAAACAAGAAATAAGATACATTGCTTAAAAGGATTACTGTACAGGTTATGGACCACATGATTGGCATTCTGTTTAGTTTACGGGTAAAGCCTGCAGAGATGACTGGAAGTCTCCAAGTGTAATGAGCTTCTTAAAATAATGTAATCCTGTCCTTTATGACAAATATTGTCATATGTATTTCAATACCCAAGGCTTATACATTATCTAGTTAAGTATTCTCTACATGGCAACAACAGAAAGGCTTTCAATGTTGGCAATTCTTTAACAGTATGCTTATTAAAGCTTACTTGCATCTTATGATCTCAGCCAAGCTTACCTGATGGTCATTAAAGTATTGCTACTTAAACACAGAGCAACAGGCACTTTGAGTAATAAGCATAAATCAACAGTACAAAACATATGACAGAAACCAGACCATTCTGCAAAAATCAAGGACAGATGAAAAGCCACTCTAGTACTTGTGTCTACCTTGGATGGGGGGATACTCTGCACATTTACACTGCATAACTACTCCTTGCCTTGCTTCGACACATCCAGAGTCACTACATGGGGGAGTGGGGTGCAACAAGTATGTCACAATTTGAAATGTCTCTGGCTGACTGTGATGGCCCTGACACATTTGTCATACCTCTCGACCTCAGAGCAAGAAATCTGGACAAAGCCATACAAAGAAGTGGGACAAAGGCCCAAAAATAAGGACAATTTTTAAATATTGCTCTTATAAACTTAGAAAGATAATAGAATAGGTCTTGCATTAGTATGCATTTTCTGAATGGTATGAAATCTGAAACTCAAATGTCTGCCATTATTTTCTAACTTCAGTCTTTAATGATTTGTCACTAATTTGCCAAAAAAACACAATTTTATGAAAAATGGACCAAAAATGTGATGTAAAAATATAAAATAGCCACACAATACAGCTGGGAACCTGTCAAAGAAGGGACACTTTAATATTAGTACTGCTAACTTGAGCAGTTGATAAAAGAATCTACATGCATTTCTGAAATAAAAGTAATCTATAACTCTGATTATTACAGTTATTTCTTAATTGTAAACCCTCCATGTTTTCTTCCAAAATTGCTATTTTGTGGAGGGATTATTAGGGGGAAGAGCAAAATTTTGAGCCAAAATCAGGGACAGTTGAGAGGTTTGGCTATGTCTAATTCTATAAAGCAATTTATTTGCATGTACCTCTCAACCTGTTAATGCAATAAATCTGGACAAGGCCAAATATATTGGGGGAACATATAAACAGTACTAAAAATTGCTCTTTTATAAACTGTGACAGTTGATAGAACAACAGATCTTAGTTTAGCATGCATTTTTCTGAAGGTTATGAAGTCTGAAACTCAGTGTGTCATTATTTAGTGACTTAATTCCTAAATGATTTGCCAGAAAACCACAAATTTTATGAGGAACAAACCAAAAATAAGAAGCAAAAATCTATTCATTCTTTGAAAATCTGTACAGTTGGGAGGTATAGTTCAGCTGGGGCTGTCTTTAAGTTTGCCGCCCTTCCCCCTCACAAAATCATGGTCAAATGGAGCCTCCCCCTGCAGCCATTCCAATGATCCATTACTTGGCTATTTCACTCCATTTACCATAAACACTAATGTGCATACTGATTTACTTCTATGATGATTTGTACTTCATTTGAAAGTTTTATTTTGCATTTTACAGCACAAACACTAAGACATCTGCTAAACAAACTTAGCATTAAAACTTCTCTGCCCTTGAAACTCACTTTCATTGAAACAGCATTGAAAACCACATTCAAAGAAAATACATTTTACCAGTGGCAGATAAAGATGAATTCTGGGCTGTTTTCAAATCATAGGCCCCTTGCATATGAAACATACATGTGCTCTTTGATACACCTTCCTATTGTTTTGAACATTTTTCCAGTAAACAATGAAACAAAATGCATGCACCAATAATGACAAAACTGCCCAATTCAGAACATTTCCATCATAAAAGTCTACTCAAACTTCTACAGTCCACCATTATCAGTAAATATGCACAATTCTACAGTCCACCATTATCAGTAAATATGCACAATTCTACAGTCCACCATTATCAGTAAATATGCACAATCTCTGAAGAAGTAAAAAAGTCATCTAAATAATTCCACATTAAATAAATCTGTAACTAATGAGGTTGTTGCGAGCAAATACCTTTATATTTCATGGTTTCATCGAAAAATAAAGTGTCTGATGCCCCTGAGGAATAAATTGCCTATATTACATTAAAAATGATAAGCTAGTAATATTGCAATAGGAAATGGATAGCAAACTGATAACAGGCTCATAGTTAATATCTTAATTTTTTCAGTACGGCAGCATTCACCCCTTGTGGGAGTGGAACCAACAACCTTCTGCATCAAAAGCAAGTCATAACCTGTTGTGCTATTAACAATGCAAGCTGACTTAGCATAAGCAGCACTAAACTTCTCTTCCCCTGCAGCTCTCAGCTCCTTGTACAATCTACTCAATACTCAACTGCATCTCAACTTCACAGCACAAGAAATCTGGAAAAAGCCAAATTTATTGGGGGGGGGGGGTCAAAATCCAAAAACCAGGGACACATTAAACATTGCTTGTATAATCTTGGAAAGTTGCTAGAATAAAATGCTGTGTTACCACCATACATTTTACTGCCAAGGTCCCTGTGCAAGAGTCAGAACAAAATAGCACTATGCCAAATCACCTGCTTTGTGAAAGAAAAATGCTGTGTTACCACCATACATTTTACTGCCAAGGTCCCTGTGCAAAACAGTCAGAGCAACATACCACTATGCCAAATCAGCTGCTTTGTGAAAGAGAGGAAGACTGAAATTTAAATGGCTATCATTTAATGAATTCAGTTCTCACCATAGCTGTCAACCTCTTAGCACAAAACACCTGGACAAACCCAGTAATGAGGGAATACAGCCCTCAAACATATTCAGTGAAATCAGTTCTTGCCATAGCTGTCAACCTTAGCACAAAAAACCTGGACAAAGCCAGAAATGGGGTAATACAGTCCCAAAATTAAGGACAAATTTAAAATATTCATCTTATAAACTTAGAAAACTGCTAGAATAAAAGGTTGTGTTACTATGTATTTTGTGAAGAATATGAAGTCTGAAATTCAAATGCCTGACAATTTTACTTCTGACGGAACAAAAACAATTTTCAGCAGAGGCCCAGGGAGAAATACTGCAGACACGTCTTTGTAAAATGGCAGGACACCAGAGCAAATCCACACAAACACAGGGATGAGATGCAGATTCCACACAGAAGGCACCCCAGCCAAGAATCAAACCAGAAAAACCTATAGCTGTGAGGCAACAGTGCTACCACTGCACCATCAAATATGTAAGGAATTAAACATTCAGAAACCTGAAGTCTGAAATTCAAATGCCTGTCAATTTTATTTAACATTTGTTAAGCAGGACAGTCTGACTTGGAACAAAAAAACAATTTTCAGCAGAGGCCCAGGAAGAAATAATGCAGACATGTCTTTGTAACATTGGAGGACACAAAAGCAAACCCACACAAACACAGGGAGAAGATGCAGACCCAACACAGAAGGCACCCCAGCCAAGAATCAAACCTGAGAACCTGCAGCTGTGAGGCAACAATGCTACCACTGCACCATCAAATATCAAACATTGCAACAGTTAGAAACCACAGATATTATGAGGAACAGATCAGATCAAATATGAGGCAAAAATTTGCAATTATTTTGTAAATGGTGGTGGGTAGGGAATTCAGGTCCTTAACACCTGCATACAAGGTACAGGGTCCAAGCCTGAGGTATTCCCTACCACACCACCATGAGTTTGTTCTAGCCACCAGTATATACCAACTGGGGCATCACACACACACACACACACACACACACACACACACACACACACACACACACACACCTACCTGGGGCGATGTAGATCCCTTCGTGCCATTAAATCCATAACTGTTGGAGCACCACAAACCTGCCCGCGCATTACGTCTGTTGGAGCATCAAATCCACCACACGAGATGTTCTTCCCCTGATGAGACTCCAGCCTGCCGACGTTGCAGTCCGAGCCCGATCCGTTCCCAGCGACGGTCTATGCACTTACAACTGCATAGACTTCTGGGAACTCTGTTCTTAAATATTTCCTAATCCGGACTGCTGCTGAAACAGTCTGCACATGCTCCAGACTGTCACAGCAGCAGTCTGGACTAGTGCGCATGCTCGAAAGTCCGCGATTTTTAATTTTCTTTTTTATCTTTTATTTTCTTTCTTTTTTATCTTTTATTTTCTTTCTTTTTTTCTTTTTACAGCTAGGGGGGGCTGCAGTGCGGCAGTCCAATAGCACAGGCCACCCCTGCAACTACCTAACATATTCACAACTAACTGCAGCACACAAACTGATTCATCATGCGAAAGCATTAACATTAAAACAGTTTAAGTTCTTTTGTGTGCGGTATTCCTTGCCACTACTCCTTCTTGGTTTTACTAGTGTGTTTTTGTTTTTGGCTCTTTATTGTTAGATGTTGTCAGTTTAGCACACTTATAGAAATTAATAAAATGGGAGATAAATAGGTAATGGAACCTATATACTAAAGGCAGACTGTACTTTTGCACTGGGCAAACATGTCCTTAAGAGGTTGCTACATGAACATAGAATTAGCAATATGAATTTCAGTTGTAATAGATTGTCAAAAGGAGTTTAAAATGATGTGCTGATAAAGGATAAAACAACTGAGTTAAAGAATTTATGGAGAAAGATAAATGAAATGTTGAAAAATTGAAGACGTGTAGCATGCTGTTGGTCCTAATGCAAAAAAAGTCCGGGTAATTAAGAATCCCAAAACCCAAACAGGCCAGCACTAAATTCCACCAAAATACTTTAATAAATGTATAACTGGGCTAGAGTACCCATAAATTAATGTACAAAAATAATGACACCCAAAGGGTGACAAAGCATACCGGTTTCAGCATCAAGCCTTCATCAGTGCTATCTAACAGATAGTATAACAATCACTATATATAAAACAACCAAACAGTGCACCACACAATTATCCAATCACAATTGTTCACTGAGTTCTGGAGAAAATAAGCCACCTAATATAATTATCCACATTTGTTCTTTGTAATCCAATAAAGAGTGTAAATTTTCTGAAGAGGTATTTGGTTTATATATTTTATCTATAACTGTGAACCTAAACCTGGCAGAAGGATGTAATACCTGATGTTTATATAAAGCATTAGTATTCCTATGGTATTTAATGTCACTCATATGCTCTGATATTCTAAGTTTGAATGGGCGAGAAGTCTGCCCAACATAAAATGTAGGGCAGGTACAATTAACCAAATAAATCACCCAGTCACTACTACAGTTTCCAAAAACACTTATATCATATACCTTAGGACAATTAAAGGAAGTGAATGACTTTTGTTTAGGGACCATACTGCAAAACCTGCAGTGTCCACATGGAAAACTGCCCATTATTGGGCCTCCCTGTAGTGTAATTTGCAAACTATTCTGTACCACCTGATTACCCTTTGTGTAATGGTTAAACCAGTCTCCCATGTTTTTTCAACTTCTGTATCCAAACCTACATCTAAATGGCAAAAACGGAGTTAATCTATCCTCCATATATAAAATATCCCAATGTTTGTGTATGATGTCTTGCAAGTGTCTGGTATTGCCCCCAAATCCCATAATAAATCTAAGATGGGACTCAGATTTTGAACTTTTGTCTCTGTATGAAAGAGTCTGTTGTCTGTTAATATCATGGACTTTCTTGCTGGCTAAATCAACATCATATTAACGATAACCTCGTTCATAAAATCTATGGGCCATATCACATGCCTGAAGATTATAATTTTCCGCAGTAGAACATATTCTTTTTAGTCTTAAAAATTGAGACTTAGGGATGTTCTTAATGACATGGGGAGGGTGACAACTGGAAGCATATAGCAAATTATTAAACTGTGGGTATTTCCTGTAAACATTACTGCTCAAAGTACCATCTTCTAATACTTTGACCTCCACATCCAAAAAAGTTGTCACACTCTCCCGATGGTAATTCAATGTAAATTGAATTCCCCATTTGTTTCTGTTGAGATATTCAATGAACTCAAATAAATAATGCTCATCTGACCTCCATATTCGACAACAATCGTCTAAATAATGGCGCCAAATATCTATCTCCACTAGAAATAGATTATGATTGATGTCATAGATTAAATGGTGTTCAACATAGCCCATGAAGAGATCTGCATAAATGGGAACGAAAGACGCTCCCATGGCAGTACCCTCCAGTTGTAGATAGCAGACATTGTCAAAATAAAAAACATTTTTATTGAGCATGTGCTCTTTTAAGCATAAAAGAAATGTGTTAAAACCAGGCGGGTAAATGGAGACTTTAGAAAGCCAAAAATCCAATGCTAATAAACCAGCCCAGTGTGGAATATTTGTATAAATTGCACTAACATCTAAAGTGCACAATAGCCAACCCTTTTCCAACTGTATATTGTTTATGATATTCAAAAATTGTGTGGTGTCTTGAATCTGCGCTCTGATATGTGTCACCAATGGCTTCAAATATTTAGTCAAATATTCAGATAAGGGTTCTGTTAAGGAACCTCAAACAGGTACTATAGGTCTACTCGGAGGTTTCTCATATTTTTTGTGCATTTTGGGTAGCATATAGAAAATTTGCTTAGCAGGATTCACCACCATAAGATGATATTTATTATGCTTGGATATAATGCCTTCTTCACAAGCTAAAGTTAAAAAATTGTCAATTTCAGCTTTGAAAATATTGGTAGGATCCAAATCCATACGTTGATAATATTGCTGATCTGAAAGTTAACAAACGGCTTCATTATGATACCTATGCCAATCCCAGATGACAACTTCTCCCCCTTTATCCACCTGGTTAATAACCACATCCTTATTCTTAGGTAAGAAACTTTCTTACACTGTGAAGGACAACAACGAGGAAAAGAAAAGGCAAACACTACTAAAAACTCCTGTTGTCCACCACAGCAGTAAAACTTGATAATAAAATCAAAACTTTAATAAAAAGAATATAACATAATATAACATAAAACAAACAGTCCTCAGTCTTCCGATAAGCGCTTTCGGCAAATATCCTTATTCTTGCTCAAATTATTGTAAAGCTGGACGTTCCTCCCTAGTAATGTTATCCTGATTATGTTCTGCATGATTAACATTTTGGAAAATGGACACATTTTTGTTCATAGGAGGTACAAAAGTGGAAGTCCTAAATCTGAAGTTATGTAAATTCTCATCATATGGCTCAGAATCTGCAAAATATAATTTTAAATTCAATTTGCGACAAAAACTAATAATGTCTTGTGAAAAGAGAATTCTGACACCATGAACTTGGGGACAAAACCCATACCTTTATTCAACAATTTTTGTTCAACTTGTGTAAGTTCCAAAGATGAAATATTGTGCACATTCAAACAATCATTTATTTGTGTGTTAACACTGCCAACATGGCTTCCAAACTTGTTCCTGTTTCCTCTATGTTTTCTCCCTCCCCACCTGGATCTCCTAAAGGCAAACCAACATTGCCCTTTTTGACAGGTGGAGAACTATGTAAAACTGTTCCTTCACTATCTGTGTTACAGAAAAATTCATCTCCTGATGTATCTGATGTAGATTTAGTATTTTTCAATATAGATTTCTTTAATTTCCTTTGAAATTAGGCTGGAATGAAACTGATTTGTTATTGGTAAACTGGACTGTTTTCTTAAGTACAAATGGTTTATATGTAGATTAGTCCTTAACATCACTCTGAAACATTTTAATCATTCTGGCTTTCAAATCCTGCTCTAGTTGTATCAAACAACCAGGAAAGTAAGGAAATTTGCTCTTGATATCCATCATGATCTTTATATTCCTGCAATTTTGTGCATAATTCACCTACACTCTCAAAGATATAATTCTACATTCATAAAATTGTATAAGAATCTTTACAAAACTCATAGATGCTGAATGTTGTACTTGTTGCCATTGAGTTAATAAAGTTTCGTCAACCCCCTTGACAAATGGTTGTGGCCTAACTCTCAGACCTCGTGGGGTAATATTATCGTTTGAGTATGCCTTAAATCATCTAAGATGCCAAATCTGAATTCTCATTTCTTTCATCTCATTAGTTAACTTAATGAATAAACCTTTACAAGAGTCCAACTGGACTGAATCCCCAGCTCCCCATTTGGTTGATGATATATAAGTATCAAAAATGTTTATATCATCTCTATCAGCCAAAAGGCCTCAAGTAATATTGGTCAAATCCATATTAATGCTCTTGTAATATCTATGTATAACAAAAGAATAAAATTCAAACTATGATTAATATAAATGAAACACTTGTGCAAAAATAGCTAAGTGACTTAGAAAGCAATGCACAAAAATCCAAACACTCAATTTAAAGTGTAATAAATGTGAACCCATAAAGCCTTAAAATTGAAACTCTCACATACCCTATATCAATGTGTTATCTATCAACCCCCTACAAGATGTTAAACATGTGAGCATATCAACTGGCCACACTATCAAGAGAATATCTAGAACAAAAAAATGTTCTACCATGCATACAAAATGTATTTCACATTTATATATCTCCTATAAGGCTCCAATACTGACACTTTATGTGTATATTCACCCAAAAGCTGTAGGACAGCAGCATTCGCTTCTTCGTCCAACACTTAAATGAACGTTTCATGTAATCAAAAAAGTATTCATGTATTATTTAACACATCCTCTGAAAACACTTCAATATAGAGCCATCCACCTTGATAAAGGGCTTCATTGCCCTTATCTTGTAATAATCTCCAAAATGAAAACCATAAGTCCCCAAACACTTCCAGATGTCAGCTTTCGCTTCTACATCCAATAATAAAATTTGTTGATCTATAAAAGGATGTTGGCATATAAAGTAATGAGCCCCTAAAACTAAGAGCCCATATAGCATGCTGTTGGTCCTAATGCAAAAAAGTCTGGGTAATTAAGAATCCCACCTCTGTATTTTAGTGATATTTATATATCGGGTATTACAGAAATGAAGGGCCACAGGGATCATGTGTCTGAGATACAGTGATGAATAAAAAGATATTCCAAAGTGACAATGAAGAGCAGAGATGGTGTAGCACTCTACGCAAGAGAAAGGACTACACATAATGGATACATAGATGATTTGATACCAAGAGAAAGGAACTGGATAAGAAATCATGGTGCTTTATAATACTATATAGTTTCCAGGTGAAAGAAATTAATTAATATGATAGTTTATCAAAAATAATGTATAAATTGTTTCATAGGAGGAGCCTATCATGATTTTTTTAATTGGTCAAAGACTAAGTTAGAACTTCCAACATTCAGGAAAGGGGGAGAAGAAGAAATTGCTATTGTTACAGAAGAGAACTAAAGATCTAAATGAAAAGGTAGAGATAAGAAGGTGTAGGCGATATTAGATACAGACAAAAAAGGATTGAATTTTACAGGAGTGGCCCTCCAGGTACAAAAATAGACTGTTGGGACAGGAAATGAAATATGAGTTTTAGGCTACTACAAAGGAAGTACTTGTAGCAGTCATGGCAAAAAGACAAATATGATTCAGAGGATAGACAAACAAAATAAAACGTGCCTTGTTACCTAAGGATATAAGAAATGCACATAAGAACAGAAGACTGTGTTTCTTGAGAGAACAGTTAGAAGGGTACAAGAAAAGCTGTATATTGGGGGGAAAATAAGAGCAGCAAAATTACAATGAGATGCTGAAGTCCAGTCTAAGGAGAGAATCTCAGAAAGAATAAAGAGGGGTGGTACTGTTTGGTAATGCTGCTGCAAAGACAAATAAAAAGCCAGAGTTGGTAGATGCTGATGGGAAGTTGCTAGATGAGTCAGGAGTTTAGATACTGTGTCAAAAAAGGAGAGAGAATAGATTGCATTTTTGGGAGCATAAGATAAGTGTTGAGTGAAGTGCTATAAAAGAATGCCTGAAGACTGTAGTAAAATAATCAATGAATATGAACTAAGAGTTTGGTAATATAATTGGCATAATATATCATAATATAACATAACATAACATAACATGACATGACATGACATGACATGACATGACATGACATGACATAACCTAACATAGCATAATATAGCATAACATAACATAGCATAGCATAACATAACATAATACAATAACCCAATAAAGCAATTATAACATTCATCAGTTCAATCAAAAATTGTAGCTAATAACCTAACACGGGTGACTGATTGCCATTAAACCTCAAATCTCCTCCTCTAGATATCCCACCCTAAGATTCCCAGTATCAGAATCAGGCATGCTCTGTTGCAACACATTTCTTGGCTTTAACTCTCACTCCATAACAAAGTGCTTACCCATTCCATAAAATTCCCCTAGTGATTTGCCCAAATCTGCTCACTATATCTTTGTGTAATTTTTTTCAATGCACTTCTGGCATATACCTCCTGTACATTGTGTCATTTTCCCCTCACAAAAGCTGAAAAATCTAGTTTCTGGACTCTTCCCTTCCAGTTACAATCTTTCCAGTACCTTCACCACACTGGCTAGCCATTTCTGCATACTGTTCAACAGTTAAATCCCTATATTATTTTATGAGGTCTCTCAACATGCACAAAGTTGTCTAGATGTGACTAAATCAAAATTCCATACATTGATTGATATCCTCTGTTTCTCCCTAGAGGCAGTCTCCTAGCTCTGCAGTCCATCATTTTTTTAAGTCTGACCACCATTTTATGTTATCTCTTAATGGTTTCCTTACTACCAAGTGTTTTTTCCTCATATGATATTTCCAATACATCCCAGTCCATCACATTGGTAACATAGACAGTTTCTACATTTTATGGAAAAGCATAGTAAATCAGACAAAAACAGGCATTAGGAACCAGGTGATGTCACACTGATGTCACAAAATGGGTGGAGTGTGGGTGGGAGAAAGGGCAGGGATAGGCAGGATTACTGGTGATGTGAGGAAACTCTGGTTTCACCCACAACGAAAGGTGGCAACCCTATTCACCTAGCTAGTGCTATGTACCCTGGCCAGCCTGTGCTCAGCAGACCTGTTTTACATAAGTGCAATACCCAGTGTTAAAAATAGTTGTTACCTAAGGGCTAAAACAGAACCACCTTCCAAACCCAGGAGGGTTAAACCAGCAATGGGTGCTCACTCCCATTCTCCTCAGCCCATCCCTTCTGGTTCCCATGTCACTAATTGAACACGAATCATCTGGGTTGCAGTCATATTTTCATCCCACTGTGCCACAGGGCAGGCTCCTAACTTTCCTGTTTTATACATTTAATTTATCTGCTAGAAAATTTGGTAGAAATAACTCAACAGGGGCTTAATCATTTCCTTCCTCCCTTCTTGCTGTTCTAGCTCTCTCCTCCTACCCTGGTATCTCTCTGTCCTATCCTTGAGACTTTTGTAACCACTCACTCTGACCTTTCCCTGATATATATATACTGCTATACCCTTTCCATTTTTAGCGTACTATCATTCCTGATAATACCTAGAACCCTAAAATTATCGTGTCCAGATCACACCATCTAAACTCAGAATTATTACAGCCACTAGCTTGGCCATCTTCCTGCCTTTACTTCTGAAACTACTAAGCACTACCTTGACCCTGCTACCTTTACACACCATCTTCAATCAGTTTTCCTTATTTACCTTATTTTTACTTTTACTCATGCCAAGCCCTTCTACCCCCTTATTATCCATCTTTTCTACCTATTCCTTCCTCATTAGCCTTTTACTATAGCAACTGTTTTGTTTGCTTCCTTTAGTTCATAGGAGGATACTTGGCTAATAGCCCTTGGGCCATTAGGGCCTTTACAAGCCTAGCCATGTAAAAAACCCATGCACCCTAACAGACCATAGTTAGATGGTCATTTTTAGCAGAGCAATTCTATGATCAGCACCAAATATCCCTGTGGACATGGGTGCCACCTCTAGGGTGAATTTATAGTAACCCATCCAATTGTCAAGGTTGCACATAAAGAGAGTCCTTGAGGAGGTCTGCTTCATGTGAAGTGGGAGCTTATTCCAGAGGATCAGCAGTCTCTTGGAGATATAGCTGTCTCTCCAATATATTTATTAATGTCACAGGCTAGGTTGAGATCCCTGGAGTGAGTGACTTTTGTCCCATTTGATTTGCAGATACAAAGCATTTCCATTAGGGTAGAGTCAGAGACTGATCTGTAGGCCAGACACAGGTCACTTGTCAGCAGTCTGTATGATACAGAATACAGTGACAGAGTTTTCAGTCTTTTCATGTTAGTCATGCTTTGGAGGCTCTGGATTCTCTTGGTTAAAACCTCTGTAGTCTCTCCAGTTGCTGCAGATGTCTGGTGAGGTATGTACATAACAAAGCATTGTACTCAATTAGTGGTCTGATAAGGGTCAAGTATAGCAGAGTTATAATCTCCTTAACTTTGGATGCAATGCCCTTATTTATGAGATGCACAATGTAGAAGGCTGTCTTTACCATTATGGACACATGGTGATCAAAGTTTAGATTGCTATCAACCTGTATTCCCAAGTCTCACACCATTAGGTTTGAGCTTAGAGGGGTGCTATCTATATCATAATTAGCAGGGGCTACTTCTTTGTCAAAGGGGATAATGAGGCATTTTTTTTTTTTTGCATTTAGTTTTTTTTCTGTGACTTTGGCTCCAGTCATTTATCTGTGACAGCCCCCTCTGTAATATGTTTGCATCATTGGGGGACTCAATGATTGTGGCCAATTTGCAGTCATCTGCAAAGTTGGTAAGCCACAGGCCATCTACTTTCACCTGGACCTCAGAGAAATAGATTTCAAACAGTAGAGAACCCAGCACAGATCCTTGTAGTACCCCACTGCTAACTAGTCTTCTGGTTGAAGTGGACTCCCCAACTTCAACAGTGTGCATTCTGTTGCTGAGCCAGTTGGCTACCCATCTGTTCCTCAGTGATCCCTGAGTGGGGGATTGTGTCAAAAGTCTTGGCTAAATCAAGATAGGTGGAATGTACTGCTTTGCCCTCATCCATGGCTTTGGTGACATTTTCAAAGAAGTCCACCAGGTTTAATAAGCAAAATCTACCCTTGACAAAACTAAACTGTGTGAGGTCAAGAGTTTGAAGGTTGCCTGCATCCCTGTTGATAAGGTCCATGATGATTCTTTCCATGGCCTTGCCGATAAGGCTGGTTACCTTTATTGGTCAATAGTTACCTGGGTCAGTTAATGGACCCCCTTTGAGCAAGGGAATTACAGTTGCTGTTTTCCACTCTGCGGGAACAAAGCCAGTTCTCAGGCTGGGGTTAAAAAGAGTGCCAAGTGGTTCTGCTAGGTCTTGTTTTAGATTGTTTAGTAAGCAACCTAGCAAGTTATCTGGTCCCATAGAGGTCATGTGTTTGGCCTTGGAGAGCCCATGTATGTCATGTTCTTTGGAAATACTCAGTAGAGGACTGGTATCAAGAATGCATTGGGGTATTTCAGGTGGGGACAGGGGCTGAAGTTATTGCAAAATGTATCAGCTAGCAGGTTGGGAATTTCCACAGGTTCAGTGTGAGTGGAACTGTCTAGTATATGTTCAGCACACAGTTGGGCAATCCCTTTTAAGTTTTGGACATATTTAAAGAATGCCTTGTGGTTGTCTTTAACTAGGGATGCTAATTCAGTCTCATAACTAGCCTTAGAAGACTTTACAAGATATCTGATTCATTTATTCAAGCTGTGGAGGGTATTCTTCCTCTGCTGAGTAAGTTCCTTCTTGTTCTTAGATATCAGTTTCTTTCTTTTGTTATATGACTTATTTATACTTGCAATTCACCAGGGTGGCTTGCTTTTTTGGAAGGACCTGGTTTTAGTCCTGTCAGGTACAGCTAAATCAATACATTTGTTTAAGTGGGTATATAGGGCATTTGTGTACTCTTCTGCTGCATAGGAGTCATTGTTAGCTGTGTTAGCAAGGGCTTTGAAACTTTTTATACCATCATTTAGCAGGCTATGGTTTGCTTTATTGAAATGTTTCAGTTATTTATGGTCTGACCCTACCAGGGAGGGAAACACACAGGGAATAGTGCAGTGACCCCCCCCCCATGTTGATGACTACTAGGTTTTGAGCCCCTTGTGGGGGTGCAGACCAACTATTCCAGAGCATTTGAATTAACAAAATCCAGGAACCTCAGAGTGATCATGTTTTTGATCATATAAGTCACCCAGTCGATGGAAGGATAGTTGAAATTTCCCATGAGCAAGGTGTTTGGCTGTATACTGAGTGACTCTAGCAAGTCCAGGTAGGCAGTGTGCTTTTTCTGGTTCATGGTGGAGAACCTGTAGCTAGCGGTGATGTGGTAGGTTATTTAGCCTATAGTTATTTGGACCTGGAGTAGCTCAATAGAGTTGTACTGTTATACCAGTCTCGAGGTGTATTTGGATTTAATGAAGATGGATACACCTCCACCTTTGGTTCTTTCATGCTCATTTTGAGTTCTGAACATATGAAAGGCACTGTAGCCTTTACCAAGTCTCAATGACTGCATAGACATCAGCATCTTCCAAGGTGAGGAGTGCTTCCAGGGAGTGCAGTTTACTGTTTACGCTCCTAGCAATAAGCAGCGTGACTTTGAGTTTGTCTCTAGTGGATTTCTTTATGTCAGAAGTTGTGTTGTTTTGACATTGTCTAAAAGAGGCACTATGGGTGAGGTAAGTGTCTTTGCCAGTATCCAGAAGCCTTGAGGAGACAGGTCAAGGCCATCTCTGGCAAAGCAGCATGGTCTGTCGACCATGTCTTCCCAGGTTGTCAGATACTGGATCCCCCTGGACTGGCCAGAAGCTAAGCTAATTATTGAAATCAATCATTTTTTGTCTGTATTGTAACATCATCCTAGGTGAAGTAAAATGCTGCTTAGGGCTAGGGTCATACCCGCACAGGTTAGGAGAACCAGTGAGCAGAGGTCAAGAATATCCGCAAAGTACAAACCAAATGAAACAGAACACTTGACCACCACAGCTGAATAAAATAAACCAAAATTTAATGGACAAATAAAACCTAAAAAAAGGTTAGTGCTTTCATGGCAATAGCCACTTCATCAGATCTACAATATTCAATAAAATCGCCACCTTTATATACTTTATTAACCTAAACAATTTCAATGATGTAAATGATGTGATCTGAGCACCGGCTTTAAAGTAATAGAATCATTCAAATGAGGGCTCTTATCTGCATGTAAGTAAATAATCCATCTGAGTGCATTACATTCTGTTCTCATCTTTAAATCCCATCCCCTTAAATTAACTTTAATCAGCTCCAGCACCGAAAATTTAAAAGAATGAACAACACCACATGCATTAACATGTTTTGCTAAGGCATTACTTAATTTGTAATTCTTTATATCATTATTATGTTCTAAAATTCTCTCCCTCATGGTACAATTCATCTTATCTACATAAAAACTACTACATGCCATGAACTGTGCCAAATAAACAAAACTACAAGGTGGACTGAATACATTTGCACACACTGCATGAATGACAGGTAAAGATACCCATCCGTTCAGAGCTCCTATGTGCAACAATAGTATTCTAAATGAAACATTTGATGTTATGAAGAATAAATTAGTAGAAAGAGGGTACTTAATGAGATTTGAGATGCAATAATTGAAGTATGTACATTTGGGGAAACATCTGTTAGACCTTATTTTTCAGAAGAGAGTCGCAGAGAAGTAAAGGGAGCAGCAGCCAATGAATGTGTAGTGCCAAGGTTTACTCTTAACTTACTCTAGTGATGTCAGTATGGTTTGTGAAGTTATGAAGAAAAATTGGCCAGTGTTGATGGTGAGTGAAGAGACAAATAAGGTGTTAGGCAACAAACCAAGATTTTCATTTAGAAATAGTAGATCTTTAAAATGTCAATTGTGCTATAGGAGCTCGGACCAGCTAGGTACCTTTCCCTTTCATTCGTGCAGTGCATGCACATTTATTTGGTCCACTTTACAGGTTTTACATCCAGTATCTGGCTACAAGGTGAATTTCCATCACTTTACAGACTGCAAGAGCAGCAATTTAGTTTATTTGGCACAGTGAGTGTCATGTAGTGATTTTTACATACGTAAGACAAACTGTACCTTGAAGGAGAGAATTTTAGAACATAATAATGATATAAATAATATGAAATTAAGTAATGCCTTAGTTAAACATGTTAAGAAATGTAGTGTTCATTCTTAAATTTACTGTGCTGGAGCTGATTAAAGATAATTTAAGAGGGGAATTTAAGGATGAGAACAGAATGTAATGAACGCGGATTATTTACTTACAAACAGATAAGAGCCCTGGTTTAAATGATTCTATATCTTTAAAACCGGTGCTCAGATCGCATCATTTACATCACTGAAATTGTTTGGTTTATAGAGTATATAAAGCTGGTGATTTTATTGAATCTTGTATGTTTGATACAGAGGCTGTTGCCATGAAAGCACTAACCTTTTTTACGTTTTATTTGTCCATTTAATTTTGGTTTACTTTATTTAGCCGTGGTGGTCAACTGTTCTGTTTCATTTGCTAGCATCATACCTACCTGGGACACATAATCTGAGAGGTCAGTCATGTCTTTCTTCATATAGTCCATGGAGGTACATCTCAAGTCATTCACTCCAACATGTACTATGACAGAGCCATAACGGTAATTGTTGAGTGACTTGAATCCATGCATGATTTGATGGATCCCGGTACCTGACAGGCAGCTGACTGTGACCTTCTCCTTGTCCAGCCTGGTGAGGAGGACATCTGTGTGTCTCACTATTGAGTTGCCTATGACTTGGACATTAGCTTTTGTGATGTTTAGCCTTAGGAGCTTAATTGTTGAGACACTGATATGTGTGTTGTTATGTGCAGTGGTGGATTCTGTTTGTGTACCAGTATGTGTACGTTGCTTGCGCATGTAAGGTCTCTGGTCTTTTGATAGGCTCTTAGTGAGTACCTCTGCATATGTGGGTTTATGTATCTTGATCTTATCTTGTATGAGTCAATAGTTGTGTGTGTGCTGACAACCTGTTTGATGTTTTGTTTATTGTTATGTGACAGGACTGATTTTAGTTTCATGGTATAGTTACATCTCTGAACCAAAAAAACAACCAGCAGACAGTGGAAGCCATAAAAATGTATATTGTATCACTTTAGTCAAGACATCAGTATACAAAAGTAACAAACCGGTTTCGGCTTATAATTAACTAAGCCTTCATCAGTGTAAAGACACAATAAAAATCACACATTTATATACTATGTCACTAGCCAATAAACCAATTAGAGGTGTTCATTTAATCCTGGGGCAAATAGCCCTCCCAGTTTAATGATCCATTTTCTCTCTTTGGCATTAAGTAACTCATGCCATCCAGATTTATTATATTTCATACCCAAGATTCTATCAATAATCATAAAATGAAAAGATGCTGTTTGGTGAACTTCAGTATGTTTATATAAGGCATTTGTATGTTTTTTTTATTTTTAATTTCATTTAGATGTTCTGAAATTCTGTGTTTAAATGCTCTAGACGTTTGGCCTACATAAAAAGCTGAGCACTGGCAGGTGGCCAGGTATATAACCCAATCTAAGCTGCAGTTTGCAGAGTACTATTGAGGGGCAAATTGTCAAAGGATGTTATTCTTGTGGTCATTGTACACATTGCAGTAGATTATAACAAATGAGTAGTTTCACTAGTAAAAATACCAGTATAGTATATGATATTTCCTTCTTTGAGAACTGCGACTCAGACTGGGTTATATACCTGGCCACTTGCCAGTGCACAGCTTTTTATGTAGGCCAAATGTCTAGAGTGTTTAAACACAGAATTTCAGAACATCTAAGTGAAATTAAAAATAAAAAACCTACAAATGCCTTATATAAACATACTGAAGTTCACCAAACAGCATCTTTTCATTTTATGATTATTGATAGAATCTTGGGTATGAAATATAATAAATCTGGATGGCATGAGTTACTTAATGCCAAAGAGGGAAAATGGATCATTAAACTGGGAGGGCTATTTGCCCCAGGATTAAATGAACACCTCTTATTGGTTTATTGGCTAGTAACATAGTATATAAATGTGTGATTTTTATTGTGTCTTTACACTGATGAAGGCTTAGTTCATTATAAGCCAAAACCAGTTTGTAACTTTTGTATATTGATGTCTAGACTAAAGTGATATAATATACATTTTTATGGCTTCCACTAACTGCTGGTTGTTTTTTTGGTTCAGAGATGTAACTATACCATGAAACTAAAATCAATCCTGTCACATAACAATAAACAAAACATCAAACAGGTTGTCAGCACACACACAACTATTCACTCATATAAGATAAGATCAAGATACATAAACCCACATATGCAGAGGTACTCATTAAGAGCCTACTTGAAAACGTCGACTTGCCAGAATGTCAATGTTCACAACAGCGAGACCACAACTTTGAAATATCATAAAGCCGAACTCCTGGTAAGTCGCATATTAACTCCAGGAAAATAACCACTGGACCACCAATCCCTTTAATACAAACCCACCAACATGGGGGGCTTTGCCTTCCACACACCCCCATGTGGAAGGCTGTGCCCCCCACATGCCTGCTAACTAAATATACCAACCCTGAGATCACCCTACAGTGTAGAGCAGGGCAAAGGTCACCATGGTGGCCCAGTGGTTATTTTCCTGGAGTTAACTTGCGACATTCCGGGAGTTCAGCTTTATGAAGTTTCAACGTTGTGGTCTCTCTGTTGTGAATGTTAACGTACAGGTAAGTCGACATTTTCAAGTAGATCTGTTTCATCATGTGCAGTCCTTTTATTCCAAGGATAACTCATTAAGAGGTGTAACATTATATTTCTTCCTCCTTTTGAATCTCCTGCTTATCAACTGTCCTACTACTTTCTTTATTCTTCCTATGTAATCTTTTATTTCCCTCCCTCTCTCTTTCTCTCCCTGTTTTTCTTAGTTTGTTACACACTGACATCCCCTTCTTAAGTTCTATTCACCCAACCCTTGCTTGTGTTAAAAATGTATCAAGAGTGGATCATGCTGGGCATAAAAGAAATATACATGTATGTGAGACTGTATTGTTGTAATTGATAAAATGTATACATTTTAACAGTGGATACCAGAAGGGAAGGGGTTAAACTTAAAAATAGCCTGAAATTAAATGACTTGGTGTAGGCCATGAAGATTTTATTTCACAGGTCTGAATGCAGCCAGATATGTAATGGCTGTAAAAAGCTGGGGCTGGGATCCCACTCTTTTGTCCTTAGTAGTCAACTAATTGCTACCCTGGGGTGCCAGAGAATGGCTTGTTAGTCTCCGCAGGAAGGGTGGAAGCATTGAAATTGTTTTACAGTTTCCAAATGCTGCAATGTACCTTAGCTAAAGTTCTATGTGTGTATTGTGACACATCAGTGTCAAATCCTGGCTCAGTTGCTAGTGAGGGGTTAGTGTGGGAACCACAGAGTCAGGTGACCAGATATCATTCTGTAGCCAGCACTGAAATTGTATTTAAATACTTGTGGGAGATGTGATAGATGCACTCTCTCTTGGACCTGACAACAAAGACACTCATCCATCTCATCTTGCCTTGTTTTAGTAAGTAACTATGGAATTGTAATTCTTCAGTCAGAAAATATAGTGAGATTAGCTAAATATCCTTTTTCTGTATCTATCTGAGTCTTTCCATCTGTGTTGTTTTTTACATTTCCTGTGGATTGAATCTCTGGTGTTTGTTGTAAATAGATATTCAGTATTTTCTTGTTTTCTTTTATATTATTTATTATTAAATATAGCTATACCTTTCATTGCAGCTGGTCCATTAGAAAATATTTAACCTTTGAGAGCACTTCCATTAGTGGCACTGTGGCTCCACGTTCCTGAAAGCTTTGCTGTTTGGTCAAATGCTACAATTTGTATAAATTTTAATTTTACTAAGTGTAATTGGGTATCCTTGTAAAAGCCTTAAAGTAGCTGGCTTTGAGTGTAGAAAACTTTATAGTCTGGGTGGAGGTGGCAAAGCGGGTAAGCTGTGCCAGCCTTTCCCAGATGTGTGAGTGTGTGTGTGTGTGTGTGTGTGTGTGTGTGTGTGTGTGTGTGTGTGTGTGTGTGTGTGTGTGTGTGTGTGTGTGTGTGTGTGTGTGTGTGTGTGTGTGTGTGTGTGTGTGTGTGTGTGTGTGTGTGTGTGAAAATCAAATCTCAAAGAGAATGTGTGTGTCAGCTATTATGAACAGGGGCATTGACAGCACTGATTAGAGAGAGAGGGTGGTGGGAGGCTTGGTTTGGAAAACCTGGCTAAGGACTCAACTCTATAGCTGAGTCAGTTATTTGGGGCCCTGGAGAGAAAGCACAGGCCCAGGACTACAGGGTGCATTCCCTGTGTGGTCTTAAGGGAAATTGTACTTGATGCACAGAGCTGTGCCTGAAAATACTGTGTGTGTCTATTTTTCTCACCATGAACATTCCCCACCAGGGTCAGTGGTGAGGACTGAGGCTCCTTGATCAGTGGCTCAGAGAACACGTTACAACCTAACACACATTTTCCTCCCCCTCCTTTTGCCTGTACTGCTCCTTTCTTCTGGCTTAAGTTTTCCTCATATAGTTCCCTTCTTGCTGCCTTTATATTTTAGAATAACCTGAGTATTGTACTTACCTCAGAGGTGTGGAGCTTCAGAATAAGAATAAGTAAACTTTGGGAATATGCAGACCCAGGGTGCATACAACCATACACATATACCATTACACAAAATGTATTCTTTAGAACTGTTTTCAAGGCTTGAAACTAACATTTTACAAATTGTATGCATTTGATTTTTACAGTTTCTGCCATTTATCCATAACTATTGTCCAGTTTATTGAGGTATTCCTTAGTATTAGTTTATAAATGTATACCTCCTCATGGGCACAGTACTGTCTAATCATAAACCACTATACAAAGTTAACTAAAAGAGTTGAAACAGATTACCTTATCCAGACAACTCACGGTACTAAGCAATACCAAAATGTTTCTCCATCGAACACTGTTAATACCTTTGCCCATCTTTTCCAACTTCAAACTGAAGTATGGCCACATCTAGCCCTGAAAAAAAAACATTTAGTAAGATTTTTTAATTAATTCCCTATTTTTAAAAAAAGTGAAGTTAACCAGTATCTTAGAAATATCCCCATCTACAGACAACCAAGAATATATTGGCTTCACTCCAATACTTAATGACATATAATACCTTTACCAGCATTGGAATTTCATAGGTTCATAGGTAAGTACTAGGCTAGCTGCCCTTGATGGCCATTTTAAGCTTAGCCATTTTCCCTTTTTGTGCTGGAAATAACCTATCCATCCATCTACAACCCCTTTTTTATTTTTTACACATACGGCTGGGGTGTCATTTTAACAGTGAAAATCATCTAAAGCCAAGTTTCACACCACCAGATGGCTAGCTTCCCATTTGGTTATAGATTGGCCTTATCTCATATCATGTCATTAATAATCTCATTATAAAATGGCTCATTTCCTCATCTCCAAAAACCTTAATTTATCATTTTCATACTTAGGATTGGTCCAGTAGAGCTCATCGACTCCTACAGATCCATCGCTTTTATTTCTTAACTTTCCAAAAGAACCCTATTGAAATGTTGGCACTCGAAATGCTGAGTGCTGAAAAGCCAAAAAAAAGACTAAAAACAAAGGAGAAGAGCGAGTCTCAAAAATCACTTTTCTCTTTAAAACTTCTTTTTGAAGGGGGGCAAGCATCTCTTGCACCCCCACACCCACCACTAGAGAACACACACACACATACATACATATATATATATATATATATATATATATATATATATATATATATATCAACTCCGAGATTACCATACCTTCGAGAAAAGGGAATATTCTGAGAAATGATATATGTAAGTCCGTTCTTTCAGCCATTCAGTCCCTGCATTTCAGGTCTCACCTTAGCAAGTCCTAACATTTCAAATGGTTACCTTTCCCTTTCTGAAATCCTGGAGAAATCTTTCTTCTCAGTATGAGGAGTATGGTCATCTTTCACAACACTGCAACTGCTTTACTTTCCCTAACAAATAACATTTACAAATCTACAGACTCTAGTTTCCTAAGTACATGGAACACTTTATCAATTTGACAAATGGATTAAATTCATCTTCCCATAAAGAGTCGCTTAGTGAATTGTAGGCTCTTTGCATGGACACAGAGGTTATGCAGTGATTCTAAAACCACCGTCTGGACTGAACATTCAGCAACTAATTGCACTGGTGAAACTATCTAATGATCTGAATTTCTTATTCCTCAGGATTACCAACAGAGGACTAAAGATCAGCTTTTAGAAAGAGAGGTGCATGCCTTTTGGCTCATCCAAGCAGCTTGTCTTCATTAGCAATGCTTTCAGTAAGTGCTCCATCCAAAGGTACAATTGAAAAGATCACTGTATCTGAGAATTTGGCTTGACTTTTACCTCAACTTTTCACATGTTGGCAGAACCATAAGCGCAATGGAGCTTCTGCTAAAATTTGATGTAAAACATTTGATTCTCTTATCAAAGAAGGAATAGTTGGGGCTGGTGATGGAGATCTTCATCCTAGCCTGCAGTGCAGACTTCTGGAGATATCTACATCTAATGTACAGGTACTTCAGAATACAATAAATATGCTATAGCAGCCTTGGACAAGTGCCTTATAGCTGGCATTATTTATCTTGATTTTGCCAATGCATTTTCGTGATAGAATTATGTGTATTTTAGAACAAATTAGTATCACTAGACTAATCAGGAAATAGGTACCACTAGTTGATGAGTAGATCATGCAGGATTAAAATTAAGGATTGTTGTTCTGATTCTAGGTTTATTAGGGCCAGGGTTCCTCTGGGGGTTTTCTGGGAGTCTCTGCCTTTCGGTTTCTTCATGTCTGCTTTTCCTAGTAAAAGTGATGTACATCGCTAATCCTTATGGACTTCCTTTCTCATATATGCTCGTGCATAACTTCTATGACTGCAAATCCTTAGAAATAAATATATATATATATATATATATATATATATATATATATATATATATATATTTATTTATTTATTCTGTTGCCAACTTATCGGGAACATCACTATGCAGCCATCTCTCATGCTAGTATGCTACCTATTAAGTAAATAACGGACATTCCTATTATTATTTGTATGTATAAAAGCATCATGCTAGAACATGTCTTCCCCGGTTCATTTCAGAATCAAACCTAGAAATGTCGCATATAAGCTGCTGTGTTAAAGTAATTCAGCCCCCTTCTCATCAAACACCAAAATTTGCTTGCCTCCATCAATCATACAATTTCAGTATTTGCTCCTAAGCTCTGGGATTAACTGCCCCCCAAAATCAGAAACACTGAAACCCAAAATGAGTTCCACATACCTCTAAATTATTTCCTAGGGGGGTAGAGCTTTTGCTGCTTCTCTGCTCATTCACGGTGTAATCATTGTCCTTGTCACTCATACTCATACACTGTTACGTCTGTAAAGGTAATGATTAACTCCTTCTCTTTCAAATGAAGGTTAATTGCTTCACTACTCAAGCCTAAACTTGCACCAAAACACTCCTTTGTGAACGCAGGAAAGAGCTTAGTTGTTTTACTCTTCTCTGTGTTTCTTTTCAGCATTTTATTTACAATATGTTAATTTTACGCTTACCTCTTTTACTTTTTTGAACTGTAGTGAAATAATATATGAGATGTGTTATTTGTTTTCTTTTATGCTTTTCTGTATTGCATCATGCATTACATACAATGTTTAAATTTCCTGTTTAATAGTTGGCTCCATTACTGTACTAAAAATAATAGCATTTAATGTGTTTTTCAGTTTCACTGTACAGCATGTTGTGTAGCTTAATTGCTGCACTTCATACATGCTTAAACTTGTGATGGCTCGATATTGTTATTGCCTGCATTATTGTTATTGCATGAAATATGACTGTATGTCAGTCTGTTGTTGTTGTTTCTTTTCGGCTTTTCCCGGTTTGGGGTCGCCACAGCAGAACTCCGGTCCGCTAATGATTGGTAGTTGAGTTTTACATGCCGGGTTACCAGCCCTGACGCACAACCTTCAACGAAGGTACTCCCATTCACGCATGTCTCCACGCATATGTCAGTCTGTATATACCATATATACTATATGTGTACTTACACAGGCAAACTGTTAAATAAGACTCTATATTTAATCATAAATGTGAATTATCATCGAAATTCAATATATCATACCTAAATCATTGAAAGTTTGATAAAATAAGCACACACACCCCACAATGAAAATGACACAAACCCAAACACTGCAAAACAATGGGGAAAAGGGCAAAATCCCTTACCCCACTATCACCTGATCTTGGCAAAACAATATCAGTTCCACTCAGTAGTAATGTAGGTGAAAGGCATGAAACCTCTGTTCTCCTTGCCTTATGCTGCCATCATCTGATGGATAAGCATCATTTATATGTTTTTTTTTTTATGTAAAACTCATCAGTGAATTACATTTTGACAATCTGTAGAAATCCCGTAAATACCATTTTTACTTTGTTAACATTCTGTTCTTGCTGTTTGGAGCCTTGGTTATTGATAAAGTGTGTCCGTCCTGGATCAGTCTACTACACCACTCAGTTAAGAAAATAAAACAAAATTAGATTTGTGCTAAACAAAAGTAGAAGCTCTGGAATGCCAACTTTGGCAAATATAACAGAGCATCAGAAAACCTCTAAAAATATAAATGAAAGGCATTTTGTGTGGGCAATGAAGATACATACTGTATAAACTGATATAAAAGAGAGAAGATTAGCAGTGCAAGTAACAAATATGTGCATTTAAAAGAAACAAGTTAATATATTTCTCAACTGAGGAGGCATCACAGGTTAAGAAAAACATGCAACATTTAAGAAATTTAAGGGAACAAAAAAGGATGCAGATTATAATAATTATTCAGAAGGAAGCTGTCTAAATATTGAAGGTCATCTCCTTCAGGCACACCTTTAGCAAAGAGACTAATAACTTCCAGTCTACTACACTAAACCATTATGCTAATACAAATGTTCAGCAATCAATGACCCTACAGTTAGGCACACAGATTCTCTGCTCACTAGGCTGGACAAAGACAGGATAATGGTAAATTGTCTTTCAGGTACCAGGATCTCTGACATTTCAAGGGCTCTAAAGACCTTTTCACCCAACAAATATGGCTGCAACATGACAGCAGTCCACAAAACCCTGAAGGACATGCAGAGGGACGTGTTGGAACTCTCCATGCATGCTATATGGACTTGAGTGGAATCCTGCCCTCTCCAAGAATGATGCTTAGGTACAAAACAAGGTAACTGGCTTCAACAATTGGCTAAATAGTTGATGTCATTCCACAGGGATCCGGTATGTGCCAGCATGGGATAAGATGCTTGACAGTTCTACTTGATTCATAAAGGATAGCTTGCACTTTTTTTCAAAGCATCTGCATACTAACTAAAGCCCTTGCTGCCCCCACAGTGCCATTTTTAGGAAAAGCCCAACTAATGGACATTTGAACATTCCAGTACAGCTGAAACAACAAATCCAAAACTGTATCCCAATAAGGTGTCACGGTTCAATACCAAAAGTCTCAAGAACAGTTTGCCCAACCTAGGGGCTCTCCTGCATTTAAAACACACCCATGTTTATGTAATTTCTGAGATTTGCTCTAAAAGAAAAGAAAAGAAAAGAAAACACTCTTTTCATACCTGAGTTTTGCTTCTACCATTCCTTCAGGTCTGATGGCAACCGTGTAGTGTCTGCATGTATTTTCAGAACCATATCACCTCCAGACAAATTCCCGGAAACCCATGAACAAAACTCATAAAACTCCAAATCACACTAAACAGGGCCAACTATCGGCTTATAGCTTGTTACTGAACACCATTTATTTAGCTTCACAATCATGTAATGTTTGCAAATGTAAAAAGTGAATATCCTATTATCAAGAGCTCCATTATTTTGAGACAGTTTAACTTCTCATCAATAAACTGGAACACCTATACTTCCAATCTAGGGTATGCAAAGAATTTCTTAGATTTAATAAAGAAAAACTTCCTGGACCTGATTGTGGACAAATTCACTAGAGGACATACTACCCTCAATCTTATCCTAACAAATATAATTACTTCATGCACTATTCCCCTGATATTATTGTTCGGGTTAAGCTGAACCATAAACTAGTGAGTTTAACTTTTAAAATGTTTAAAACTGCTGCACCAAATATCTAAAAATTCAAGGATTTCAAACATATTAATTATATGATAAAGTTTCAAAATTCACTTATGGCAGCATCAGCCCCAACACTGCCACAGCAGGTACCTTCTTCACAAAGGAGTTGTATTCCCAGTTAGATAAATATATAGAGCTGGAAGACCCAGCCAGATCAAAATGTAATAGGAAATTCAAAAACAAAGCCACTTTAATGGTCTATCAACATTAATAAACTTTACAATAAAATAACTATATAGCAGATCCAAAACCCTTCATATCAAGGATAATATCTGAGATATTACTAAAAACTTGAAAAGTACTATTAGGCCTACTAAAGCAGCCCATGAACATATGTTAGCATATGAAGCAAAGGAGATCTATATTTTTTTTTCTTTAGCTTCAAATGGAAATTAAGAAATGATACCCAACATTGGTCTAAACTTACTCAAAACAGCAACACCTATTCAGACGCAATAGACATTGCCAGTATGCTAGCAAAAAAACTGAGTGCAAATTTTACCCCAAAGACATCCATCCAAAGTCCATATACTGCTTAATCCCTTAAATCACCTATCATCACAAAGGAGCATGTACAGTGGTGCTTTCTAGGACCATAAATACTCCTTCCAATGGGACTGATAATATTCCTTGTTGTTTAATTAAGAGTTCTAAGCAAGCCCTAGCAGAGGAACTCCTCAAAATCCTTAACATATGTTTAGCTGCAGGCTTTGCTCCTGAGGTTTGGAGCACCACAGCAGTGATGTCACTCCATAGGGTGACCGTACCACCAACCCTGGCAATTATCAGCCCATCAGCCTGATGTGTCTCATCTGCAAAACTATGGAATGCATTGTAACTGACATCATAAACTGTGTCAAAAATGTCATTAGACTAAACCCACAGCTGCTTGTTTTTTAAGGGTAGATCCTGTCTAATGAACTTGGTTTAAATTCCTCAAGAGGGCTACACAGGCTGTCAACAGCAGTCATGCAGTTAACATGGTGCACCTTGACCTTGCCAAAGCATTTGCCACCAACACCCATGCTGGCACTGTAAGTAAGATTAATGCTCTAAAATAGAACTCTGTGTTGTATGACGGAGAGCAAAGTAGCTAAAAGAGAGAAAACAACTAGTGTGCATGGCATCTGTGTCATCAGAAAGTATAAAGGTGACTACAGGTGTCCTACAGGGCTCAGTGCTGGGACCTCTTTTGTTTGCCATTTATTTTTTTCTGACCTCTGGCTAAGTTTGCAGATGACTACAACTGGGAATTATGATCAAGACCCTCTCTGATGCCCTAACTTTCAGCAAAAACTTACAATCATGAAAACCTGGTGTACTAAAAAGAGTTTCAAATTAAATGCAAAAAAGTGCAATGTTATCATATTTAGCAGAGAATCCTTTCCTAAGTAAGCATCATAGAGAATACTCCACTTCACAATGAGAATATTTTGAGTGACCTTGGAACATGGGTTGATAATTCCCTCTTTTCAATTATTATGTCACAACAGTAGTCAGGAAATCGTTTAACTAAGTACAGCTAATTGCCAAAGGAATGTCGTCCAGAAATAAAAAGGTCGTTGTTCCCTTATATTCAGCATTGATTAGACCAGTCCCTGAATACAGTACTCTCTTTGGAATGTGCCTCACTAGTCATATCAACTAACTAGGAAGACCCCAGAAGTTCCTAAGAAAATCACAGGCATAAAGACCCTAAGCTACCATTAAAGACTGGAAGCATTTTCCCTATATTAAGTATCTTATAGATTCATGAAGGAAGATATGTGCCTTGCCTTCTGTGCCATTATTGACCCAGTGGTCCTGGATCGCTCATGTTTCCACAAGTCAGATAGTTCCACTAATACCAGAATAAGGGACCCAAATCCTCAGATAGGCTTAAGTAACACTAATAGTATGTGACATCAAAAGGCGCTACTACCATTTGTGTATGTCCAGGAAGTTATTAAAAGAAAGGAGTGCAGGAAAAAGTGGAAAACAGAAAAGACAGATCAGGCTAAGAAGGAATATGGGTTGGCTAACAAAAAGGCTAAGACAGCAATCACATTAGCAAAGAACAATCCATCAGAGGCACTCTACAAACTTCTGGAAAATGATTCAGCAGATGCCACAAAGAAACTCTATCAGATTGCAAGGCAAAGGCAGAAAAATAAATAAGATAGTCATCAGACACCCGTTATAAGGGATGCCGGTAACTACCTGCTCAGCAGTCCACAGGACATCAAAGGCAGATGGACCAAGTACTTCCAGCAGTTTTTGAATGAAGAAAACCTTACAGAACATGTACTACCTCAAACACAGCCTGTAATAAAAGAGGAAGGAGAGCCCATCTTATAAGAAGTAAGAAAAGCACTAAGGAAAATGAAGTCATGGAAAGCAGCACACTCAGGTGAGGTCAGGGCAGCTACAATAAAGATGTTGGGTGAGTTAGAGGAAAAATGCCTCCTGAGGGTATCCCAGATGATTAGCGAACAAGCATTCTAGTGCCAGCATGCAGGAACAAAGGGGATGCTCACAACCATCAGCAGTACTGAGTTATCAGACTCCTGTCACACCAGATGAAAGTGCTGGAGCTGGTGACTGATGCATGAATAAGCAGCATAGTAGAAAGTAAGATGACAGATGAGCAGTTCAGATTCAGATCACGATGCAATACAACCAACTGGATGTTTCAGTGGGACTGGTAGTCAAGAAGAAACTAGAGATGAGCATATGTCAAGATCAGAAGTAGGTTTGAAGTCCCAGAAATGCTAGCATTACAAGCATACTCCGAACAAGAAATAAACAGAATTTCATGCAAACTGAAAGCACCTATGAGTACAGACAAGACAGTTATCATTACAGTAAATGGAGGAACTCCAGGGATTGCAGCCAACTGTAAGGGATACAGTATGAACAGAAGAACATCAAAGAACCAAAAAAAAAGGCACCTGGCACATTTGTACAGCAGACCCACACACCCACAGCTTTTCAAGGGATGAGCAAAAAAAAAAAAAAAGCAAAAACACTGTTCTGCACTTCTCAGTCATGTCCCTAACACTTTCACACTACTGCATCCATGGATGGAATGTGCGACAGAAGACCTGAGAAAGTCAGGCCTGCCCATCAAAGAAGGTAGGAGAATGGCACTGAATCAAAAACGATGGTGACAGATGATGATTTAAGATATGTACCTTTATTTTTAGTTATATGCCTTTAAGATTTGCAAAAGGAAGTGATGTCATTGTGATGTGGACTTTCAGGCATTTAAAAAGTGTGCCTTTTTTCTTTGTTTTGTATATGGCTCGATAAAGCCCTTTTTGGGTGAAAGCGCTTGCCTATTGTCTCAATAAATCGATTTACTCTTGGATTTTACCACAATTGTCCATCTTTTTGTCAGAATTTGTGGACTATTTGCTGCCGAGCTGATTTTATGCTACAACTGGTTTACAGCCTTGTTTTACTCTCCTGTGGTTTATTTACTTGGATTATTTTGTTGTTCTGCACGGAGAGTATTTACTTCCTGGTAACTTTGTTTTTGCTTTTATACATTAATATAGTGCCCAATTTATTTAATGTTTATATTGTAACTTTACAAGATCTTTTCTATGTATCTTATTATCAGTTAGCCTAGTACATCCTGTACCTATACTGGAAAGTCACTCTTTTGTCTGCATTTGTAGTGTGTTTAGAGTATCTACCACTGTTTAATCATATGTTAACCTACTCCTGTTAATGCTTTTATATTACCGTTTTTCATTATTGTAATCAATATGTTTCTACATACATTTTGGATATTTTCCCTGAGAAGGCACTGAAAAATAGTATCTTCCAAGCTGGACACTTTCAGCAAACAAAAAAAAAAGAATAAATAAACAAAATATTCTGGCCAAAGGGATAAAAAGATTAGCTGTCTGTGTATTATAGTTAGGCCCCTGGAGCAGCCCCACTCTATTCCATTTCCAGTATTATCAGATCTTCCCCGTACTGATTTAAAGTATTTGGGATCCCTAGTTCCATAGTCTCCTCTGGTAATCTATTTCTAACTACCTGCTCTTTAAAATAGTTCTTCTAAGCATCTGTTCTAAATCTAATTCCATCGGGCGACCTCCATGCCATAAGTTAAAAAAACAAAATGTTATATAAAGGAACTGATTTAAATGGTGTGAGTGGGTTGTGGGTCTTGCAGCTGTGGATAATTGGAAACAGCATTTCTAGTACTTATGACTACATATAATGTTTCAAAAAAGAATATGTATGCAAAACTGAAATAGATAAGTTGGAATTTATCAGTTCTGACTGACAAATATTTCAGCTTTGCTTATGCAACCATGTTACTGCATGCCTTTTCACTTTCACACCATTTGTTATCAAAGTAATTTCCCTGTAATGTGTAAAGTATAATGCATGTAAATTAGAACAAAAATGTTAACATTGTTTGTTTTCTTGTTCTGTCACTGTGTCTATGCCTATGTTTTAAGTAATCATTTAATAAAGGTGTTTAAAAAATCATTTGCCTGTACCTTCCTGCACTGGTTTAAGAATATTCATATCTTCGATTCCTAGAGGGGGGTTCCTTAATTCAGTATTAAAAGATATCTTCTTTCTGCTGTAAATCCCAAGTGCCTTGTTACATTTCTTCTTGTGGTGCACTACTCACAAATTCCTTCATCTGTGCCATTGCTGTACTGCTTATGTTTCACTGATGTAATTTGTTATGTAGCCTTTGGGATCATCTACCGATGAAAGTGCTATTTCATTAGAGTTGTTTGAAACAGGTTATTTGAATTATTTCCAATGTTCTGAAATCATGCCAAAGCAATTTATTCATTGTCAAAAATGAAATATTACTTTTTTATTCCTCTAGCAAGCATAGATGTCAGATAATCAGGAAAAAATAGCAGCTGTGTCCACTCTGTATCACATGACCTGCGAGGGGAGCCTACTGTAGTGGAAAGCTGTCAGAATTTTCCTTTCGTGCACCTCAGTCTTGGCACAGATCTGAATTTTCTCACACACACACCCCCACACACACACACACACACACTATGGTGTGCATGAGCCCTCACCTGGTGCACACTGTGATGTCACACACCAAGTACAGAGGATGTTCTGCAACCCTGCTCTACTCAGTTTCATGTCATTCACAGAGGGAGTACAACTTCTAAGATAGAAAACATATGAAACTGAAGCACATAACAAAAGTATATGTGTTTGACTTAAAGGAAACATCATGCATTTAAACTGGAGGAAGAGAAAATCCAGACTCAAGTGGACAAAAGTATGCTTCTCAAATGTTCCTAAATTCACAGAATGTTCTGTGTACTGTTGCCCTGTCCGATAAAATGTCTGATTTATTGTCAAATTACTGAGGATTATACTCCATCAGTAATGCCAGCCATTACTGTCATTCCTCTTATTATTCAAAAATGCATGTTGACGCAAAACCTGTTGTTCTTTTAACTTTTTAAGTGAAATTACAGTAATATTTAAAAATTGTCCCTAATTTTGGGCCTTTGTCTCCTGCTATATTTTTGGCTTTGTCCAGAATTCTTAAGCAAAGATGTTGAAAGATATGAACAAAAGGAATGCAGTAAACACCTATGAACAGATATAGTGAGAGCACATTTGTCATCTCTGACTTCACAGACTTACTCATGAATGTCTGTAGTGGAGACAGTTTTTAAATAATCATTAGAATCAGCCATGTCCTAATGGAGTAGCATCTGGCAAACACATTTTTCAATGGAGAGATCATCATGACCTGAGGACAGAAAATGAATTTAAGAAGATATATGATAACATTTGCTTAGCCATTCCAACACATTCTGTCCCCTGAGAGCAAAGACGAAAACTAACTGTCATAGTTTCCTGAACTCATGCATGGGGAATCCCCTTACATGTGGGGTGCATAGAGGTTTGGTCCTCTACAAAACATATGCAACTATTGTTGCACATCTGGGTATGAATGGATGTCTCCTTCCTGCATTCAGTCCCCATGAAGTAAACATGGGGATGACTAGATTGGTTTACGAAAAATTCTGAACCCAGATTCAGGAGGAAAATGGGTTATTCATAAAAGACAAAAATGGACCAGCACAGTTGTGCTGGTCCATTTTTGGATTCACCCTTAGTTTTGGTTTGGACCGTGCACTTAGTCCCTCGTGCATGTGTTTGGTTTGTTTATTCATAAAAGACACCAGATTCCTGGAGAATACAAAATAGAATTTCTTATGGATAAGTACTTACAGATCATAAGTCCTGTAAGAAGAGATATTGGTAACTAAGAACAAGATCTTCCAACAGACTAAGTTCATGGACACTGAACCAGCTGGATGAAATGCAAAGTAGGCAAGTGCAACAATCATGAAGTTCACATCCCAAGAAAGAAAATAATTTTAGCAAAGCAACCAAACATGCAGAAGCCCTTTAAGGAATCCTTTCCCAGCCTTTTCTAAGTCACAGGTCTGCACTCCAAAAGGTTATATTGTGCAGAGTTGCAAGCAGCACCCAGTCTGACTATGTCAGATGTTTGAAATAAGTTATGATAACCTGCAAAATAATCAGCTTAGGGTGCATAGGATATGCCTTTGCCCAGGCAAAGTACCTCTTTTACATAGCTAAATATGTCTGATAAGTGGAAGGCTTCTTGGTGACTTTAGTCACCTCTAAAATTTCAATCTGTAAGGTCCATCAGGGATTCTAAATGAGAAACCAAGCCCTGAGGACCGACCATTTGTCACTCCATTGGAATAGGAATTCATTGGCTTGTACCAGAATAGCTTCCATTTAGTGACAAGAAACTGAGAAGGAGAGAGAGAGAGAGAGAGAGATATGGAGACCACAGCATTCTTTGCCACCATGGGTTGACAGGAGTGAGTTCTGGTCCTTTCTCCTCTGAATTTTATGATAAAGTATGTAGTGAGAAAGAGAGAAAGAGAGAGAATGGTGCGAAGGTATACAGGAATCTCTTGGTCATGAGGGGCTAATCATGTCAATCAGTTCTCATTGCCTGTAAAACCAAGTAGAACATAAGGAGAACAGCATAATCCCATGTGATGAACAAGTCAATCATCAGATACCCCACTCCTGGAACACTCTGACCAGACAGAATTCCCACATCCTTAGATCCAAGAGTGGACTGGAGCATTACCTCAGAGTATCCAGCTGAGCATTCACTTGTCTTAGAGTGTGGATGATACCTTCAGTCTGCAACTGGACATTAGTCAAACCTACACTGCCTCAATGTACATGAGGTATTAAACTGTGCCATCATGTCTGTTCACTTACCACAACATGACCTAATTGTCTGAATATGAAAAGAGGAACTGAGATTTCAGTTCCCTTCCCCGAGCTTTGAGAGCAAGAATCATGGTCCTTATCTGTTGATGATTTATTTGAAGTTTTCAAGCCTGGGGAGTCCACTTTCCCTGAGCAACAAAGTTGCCAAGCTGAGTACATCAACTTTCTAGCAAACTGTTGTGTCAAGACCTACTACAGGGAGGACCACAACTCAGGATGGTGTGGTTCACAATTCCAAAGTCTGGACAAATGCAGTCAGATATACACGCTGAACCAAACAGAAACTGCACCACTGGGTACTACCATCAACCAAACATCTTGGATCCCAAGAAATAAAATTCCTAACAAATCCACAAAGTGTTTAACATGTTAATGCTACACATAAAAAATCAAAGCTTTTCATCTACAAATCACTAGGACTTCATCAGAATACAAATCAGAATTAAAGCCACCTCTATTTATACATCATTTAATCATTAGGGCGTTCATAAAAGTATTAACCATTTAATCATTTGCCCATATAAATCCCTGAATTGTGCCATAATAGTAATGAATAAACAACATCAATAAATCAATTCTAAAAACAAAAATATATATAAAGACACACTCGTAATTTTAAATTAATGAATTAACTAACCAAGATTCAAGATCCTGTACCAGTCTGCACACAGTATATAAAGTAATGCTCCAGATGGGTAAATATGAAACATCTTCACCAAGTGTTACTAAAACATTATTATAAAATATACTCAAAATAAATATATTTGAAATGAATATATTTGAAAACAGGATAATACAAAGTCAAACAATAGAAGTGAATAAAAAATTGAAAATATACATCTATAAACTAGCCACCCTAAGCTTTAATCTGGGACTATTGATATGCAGTCATTAAGTCCAAGTATTTTACCTTCATCTAAAGTCAATTGACAATATAATTCATGGCACTCAATTTTCAATTTCCAAGGTCCCCCTCCTGCGTCTACGGGTACCTCTTCTAATACAAAAAACGTATATCTTGCTTTCTTGTTTTAGTATGTTTGTGTAATGCACTAGTTTCACTGCATTTTTGAATATCATATACTGTACATGTTTGTGAATTATTTTTCTTAAGACATCTTTCTGTTTTCCCTATATAAAATGAAGGACATTCAGCATAAAGTGCACGTGGATGACACCCTACTATTATATGTGTAATGTTTATTGTTATAAATAATTCTATCCCTTGCCACTAATATTATATGCTCCTTATTTATTATATACCCCCACTGTTTGTACAAACCACATTTGTAGACACCAAAAGGGGTAAATTCTAACCCACCATTTATTTTCCCTTCTTTCTCTACCATATTGTTTATATTGCTTCCTCTCTTGTCTGTAAAAACAGATTCAAGTCTAAAACAAGATCCATAGTGTTGTGATGACTTTGTAGCCATTGGCATCTCACTTTCCACTTCAATACCTGCACCATTACGAATGTGAATAGAACTGTGCTGATTGTTGCCAAGGGGCACAATGGTCTAAAGGCATTTTTCTCAGAATAGGCTAGAGAGGACTTCCTGCAATCATAGGGGCACTGAAGCTGGGTGCTCTACCAAGGAGTTTCTTAATAGTGCCACTCACCAGCAGCTAAATGTCCAAATATAGTAATGCATGAAGTTTCCCTGAGGCCTCCTTCACCATGGCTATCATACTGGTAAACAATCTGGATGAAGAGGACAAACCAAATCACAAAGCCTCATAATGAAAGTGATGTTGTTCACCCAGAATGAAATGAAGGAATTAACTGTGTTAACCATAGACATTGTTGTGCTATAAAGTGTCCATCATATGCAGGAACAACATTCAGAAGTCTTCTGTGGAATGCTTAAAGAGGTTGTTGTTTCACTCCACAAAGTGACTTATAGAGGGCATCAGCCTTCTTTGAACAATGCCATATATGCAGCCTAGAATCATCTGAATTCAGCTCCCAGCCTAGAATCGTTTGAATTCAGCTCCCTCTTCTTCAAAGAAAGCAGGTGCCCTCTACACTAGAAATGCATCTATAGCTCACAGTCAAAATGATACAGAGCTGACAGGCGGTAGACACAATATAGTTACTGTCCTAGGAATACTTCAGACAGGAGCACATGGAATAATGAGGATGACTGTGGAAGGCTAGGAGGTTGACAGTCATATCTGCAGGCAAAAGGGCAAAATAGCATCCAGAAAAAAATAACTACTCTTTCCTTCATGAATACTAGATTCCCTACTGAGTACTTATATCTCTGCAATGGGTATATATTACTGGCACAGTTTTTTTCTAGAGTATCTCATAGATCTGCTTAGTGGTTACTATATACTTGTCACAGGTTACCTTACAGTTCTGTGGATCACTTACTTTGCATTCACTTATTTCATTCCTGTGTACATTTTATTTATTATGTATTGCCACGTTCCCTGTTATTGTTGGTGCCAAACATGACTAATTGCTGAAAAGAATTCTCTCTGGACCATCTTACCCACCCAGTTTAAAAAAAAAACATAATAAAATCATATATCCTTAGTATTGCTTTTTGATGTCTGGTTTGGTGTACTGTGCTGAATGGCAATCACAGGCTACTTCTTTCCTGCTCAGTTCTTGCCACCCGCTCATAAACTCTACACCTGGCCACTGGTGTTATGGAGGCTAGTCTACAGTGCTAACAAATGCCTCTTCTTGAATTCCACCCACTGACTGCCCCCCAAATTGGATCTACTTTTATTTTATAAAACTCATTTTTGTACCAGATATGAATGTTTTTACAGACTGCATTTCATGAAGTGGAACCATAAAATCACTACTTAGAACTGAAATTTTAGAAAACAGACAAATTCATAGTACTATTTATCAAATACAATTTTTGAACTTTATAAGTTTTCACAATTTTCACTCAAAACATCTGCATAGCCATTTTTATCACCTCATGAACACAAACAGGGTTGTTTTAGAAACACAGCTCAGGAAGCATTTTACCATGCTCTTTGTCAGACATAAAAATTCATTTTGCACACATTTCTACTGCTGCCTTATGGAACATTTCTGTTGAACCATGTTGGGGTAACATTGCTGAAAACTATGAATGTTATAAACTACCATTTCATGTAGCAAAGGTAGTGTTGCATATTTTGAAGAAACTCACATGGAGCCCAGACCATACTTGAAATAACGTTATTTAATAACACACAAACGGAGAATTGATTGACTGCTGTAGTTTTCGTAGAGGTGCACAGGTTTGGTTTTATGGAGCTACATGCTTTGGTCAATACACCATATTATCTCAATTTTTAGTTTAGACCTAGTAAGTAAATTGTTAGGATAAAATTGTTTAGTGAAACTGTCTATAGTTGAGGTATCTTACATTGTACTGGTACACAAACAGTCCTACTCGCACAAAGGTTCCGAATCCTTGTCATTAGCAGTACTAGTGAATAAGGACTGACACAAAAGTAGTTTTCTAACCATTTGTGCCTTGTGTAATTCTGGCACTTGTTTTTGGCTCACTGGCACAACAGATTAATTATTCTGTATGCCAATAGCACCAGAATTAATTATGTCTGCTTCAGGTCTCAGTTGTTTAGAATGTCTCCTGTAGAAATTCTCTGACTCAACCCCTCAAACTTGATGCAAAACTAGACCTGTTTTATCCACAGTAATTCATGGAATCTGTGCTGGACTTCCACCGGTGGGATCCCACACATATATTAAATCCACTTTGTTGAATTATATGGCCTTGCATGTGATCCTGGAAGGTCTGCAAGTTATTTCTTTAAAGCAGCCCTACTAATGTTTGGTTTAATCAAGTTCATTTCAGTTTGGGTCTGATATATATTTAAGAACAATTCTACAAGTATCTTTAATGCAGTACACTTTAGAGATTTTCTTCTCTTAACAGAAAAAAGCCAAATGTTACCTTGAATTTTTTCATTTCCAGCTTGGCATTTGATGTTTTTCATACCTGCCTGGATAGTTTACATGAATTTCTCTGTTAACTTGTTTGCAGCTGGGTGACCAGGTGCACTAGTGCAGTGAATGTTTCCATATTCTTTAATAAAATAATAAAACTTCTGATTTGGGCTCCACTGTCCTTGGTAATAAGTCACATAAACCATAATCAGAGAAAAGTCTTTTCAGATGCCTAATAGTAACTCGAGAGGTGATTTCAAACATACAGAATACCTCAAGTCATTCCAAATATGTATCCACCACTATCATTAATAAAGTGTTCATAAGTAGCCTTGGAAAATCTATGGGTAGTGTTTTCAAACATCTACCTGAAAATTCCACTGGGTGTAAATGACTTGCAAAGGCTTATCTGTAACATCTGATATACCACATAAGCCTTTCGCAAACTTTTAAAGTCTTCATCTAGCTTTGGCCACCAGTTAACCCTTGTAGCTAGTGCTTTCATTTTAATAATGCCAGGGTGACATGTATGGAGGTCTTCAAGTATAGCTTATTTTACTGATAATTATTACTCAACTACTTCATAAGGCACAGACTTCTTCCACTGGAAATTCAAATCTTACTCTAAAATAACATTATCATGTTCTCATCAAGGTTCCTCACAGCAGAAGTTGGACAACCTTCCATCACAAAACAAAACTCAGAATTGTGGATTGGCACTAGTTACTCCAGAGGTCTAGCTAGGGTTTCTAGTGCCCAGTGCTGTCCCCTAAACATCTTTAGGTTGAAGGTCCATTCCCTGATCTGCAGCTCCTTGCATAAGCAGTAAGCCAAGACTGTTCTTCTTACCCAGTCTACTCTCCTCAATCCTAAGCTGAAGAGCAGAAATAGGTCTTTTACCCCTTCCCCAATCTGGTACACCTTGTATAAGGAACAAGCTTGATCCGTTCTTCCATATTAAAGCAAAATAGGGTTTAAACTGCAGCAAACTGCTTGCTATATTAGTAACAAGCAGCTGCTACAGTTTATATCACACAATGAGCACTAAAACACTTGAACTGTGACTGCAAGATGCAATACCAGGATACAAGTATTAATTGCTGAATGCTGGTAATCAGCGATGCACTTACACTGAAAACTGATCTTAATATTTTTGTGCCTGGCTGCCCCTTCCTAGCAATGCTTCTGAAATACTGACACTAACAAATCTATTTAGTATCATATACATTCTGAAAATGTTGCTCAATCAAAACATTCACACAACTTATTCTTTCTGTGTCTGTATCTGAATTTCAGGTAATTGAATGACAGAGAGTATGTTAACAATGCTATGACTCCTGGAAATGTGTACTCTATTTGTTAATTATAGGCCAATAGCATTATTATTGCACATCTCTGAATTTCTGCTGCTACCACAATAGGCAAACTCACACCCTCACTAAACAATGTTAACAAATGTTCATGGTTTATAACCAGTGTGAATTTTCTAAACCAGAAGTATTCATGAAATTTCTTTATTCCAGTAACATAAAGAGTTCTTGATATGTACTCAATTGGTCTTTCACCTCGTGAAGACATGGCATGTTGAATCACTTCACCTATTCCATAAGCCATTAACTCTGGATTAGACAGAGCCAACACTATTACAATTCAGTATTTCTTTATATTTTCTGAAAGCATTTTACCCATATAATTACTGTTGCCCCAATGTATGACATTTCAGCAACCTGTACAGTGGTGCTGACATTGCTTGTTAGTTAGGCATAATAATAATAATAATAATAATCATAATAATAATAATAATAATTAGTCAGACAAGGAAACACTTATAACCCATTCATATTTGTTGAAGGAAGGTTGTCTTCAGTGTAAATAAAGTACAGTGATTGATACTCATGCAACACACTCTGCATCACAAACCTACTTTGTTGATAGTTTAATATTAACAAACCTGAGTATTCACCTTTTACCACAGATTAGGCAAACCTCTTACCTGATTTAACACAGCCAAACTCTTAGACTGTTCTGGTGATGTAGAGGAATAAAGCTCTGATTATGGCCAAGCCAACCTGGGTTCAGTTAGTGGCTCAGGCAACTGACAGAGTGGCACAGCTCTCAATCATCCCAGTTTCCATGGGAACACCCATTCTTAAGCTTGATTTCCTGATGTGGGTGCTTTTCCCCACTAGATTTGCAGTAAAGCAACATCTGCTGCTCTGGCTGTAGGTGTCTTAGCCAATCAGAGTGTCATTTTACTGTATCTCATTTGCATGTTGCTTCATTTTATTTTGTTTCTTGTTGCTTACATATGGAAGCACGTACCCGATGTGTTTTAGGTCTTCAGTTAGTTCTGCAGCATCTGCTAAGTCCACATGTGAGTAACAAAAATGGAGCCTGTAGATAAATGGTTCATTCATTTTGAAGAGCACAGCCAGGGAAAACCAAGAAGTAACAGAATAGAGTATCCAGAGGACAATGAAAAGTTTGAAGAAGAATCCCTATTCCAGTGCCATTTGAAACTCAAGGAGACTTTTTTTTTTTTGAAGGAGACAGATGAGCTTGAGCTGTGTGGCAATTGGTGTCATACTGGGAGCACTATTTTGGCACAAAAAGTCTGAGGTTTGCCATCGCTCATCAGAACTCATCTTGTGGTTGCTTTATTTGGATTCATCCTGCTGAATTTCAATGCTCAACTGCAGTGTCTGGTAACTTTGCATTTTGTTTGCACTTTTCCAGCAAATGGATGGCAGACAGAGAGAACCAAAGTCACTAACCATCTTTTAGAAAACGCATTCTAGCATATATCCTGTTATCCTAGCATGTTTTTTAAGTTTATAGCAGCCATATTAAAAATCCATCCCCAGTGTCTGGGCCTTTGTCCTCCTCATTGTTTTATGCTTTGCCCAGATTTCATGTGAGGTGTATTCATTGTAATTGAACATGTGTGGACATGTCTGTTAATGTGCTTATTTGAATATGTATATATTTAATTAGGTGTCCATAATTGTCCCTGATTTTAATGTCCTTTGTTCATGAGTCTCTCATCTGGAGGTTGAGAGGTATGCAGAGTGGCAGGGAAGGGATGGATGCAACCATCCAAGGTGAGGGGGCACATACTGATATGCATCCTCAGGAGAGACGTGGTCCAAAGTAAGGAGTTGCCCTCAGACATAATCAACTAGCAGGATCTATATTAGAACCACAGAATGTCAGTTCAGCAAACGGCTTTTACATCGAAAATGCCATTCGTCGAACTCACTCTTGTGGGGGGCTGTACCAACTCCAAGATCGCACTACAGTGAGGAAAGGGCAAATTTTCCAATCTTCACTGTACCGCAATCTCACTATAACAGTTTGTTGAACCACATTTTCAATGTAAAATGCCATTCGCTGAACTGACTTTTCATGGTTCTAATAGACCCAACTAGCATGGGGGCGCAGGGAACTGGAATGAGTAGATCATAAAAGAAAAAAAAAAAAACTCCCCTCCAGATGGATGCACAGACAAGCCAAGCCCCAAGACACCCTTAGAATCCATGACCAGCCCCAGCGATAATGCAGTAAGCCCAGGGGGGAGTTGGAGAGTAGCTAGTAGACCCAGTGTGGATACTGGGAATTGGGGGCCAGGCCAGTAAACATGAGGTCCAAGGGGATAAAAAAAAAAATAGCCAAACTCTCACCAGTGTATGCTTTACGTTCAACAGTAGTACTCTGTAAGCATTTCTTATGAAAAATAATGCATGAAGCATTCATTCACTTATAAATGCTACTGACAAACCGACACTATTTCCATGTCCACTCTTTTCTCCTTTGCAATAAATGTAGACCAGGTACATATTTTTATTCTGAGAAATTATCAAAAACATTGGCAGCTCATTGTTGCTATCCCATGTTTGTTCTTATTTGTTTAATATATTTAGTATTTCTGCCATCTAAAGTATTATTGTTATATTTTTCTTGCAATTGTAGTTTACTGTGAAGCTCATTTTATTTGGCCAATGTTCCAGAGTTGTGGCATTTATCCTCCTTATCTTTAATGACTTGTGCAGATCTTTACTGTTATATCAGTAACAAAATGTTTTACCTTTTTCAGGATTTGCCTATATTTCACCTTTTTGTACACCTCAATTATATATATTTCTTCTGTGATCTCCATACTTAAAGCAATCTTGAAAAATGCTGCAAGTGTTAAATTTGATTCATAAAGTAATTTTCTCTAACAAGCTTCAGTGTGAATACCACTTATGAATGTATCTCTTTGTACTTTGTCCAAACACAGACCAGAGTTCATAGCATACTGTTTCAGTTCAGCAAAATAACGCATCACTATCTCATCAGGCATCTAGCTGCAGTATTTGAAATTAAAGCTTTTGCAGCTAGCAACAGTTTAAGCCCGAAATTTCCTTCAGCATATACAATTTATCATCCAATGAAGTTAACACTGAATAATATCACCATGTGCTGCTCTGAAGGAATGAATTTTGTCCCACCCCATCCCCCCACACATGCACATGCAAAAAATTATATATCTGTGTGTGTATGTATGTATGTGTGTGTATATATATATATATATATATATATAGAGAGAGAGAGAGAGAGAGCGAGCGCACGAGAGAGAGAGAGAGAGAGAGAGAGAGAAAGCTGTAGTATTCTACAGCAAATGGACAAAATATCAATGTCCCTAATGTAGACACATAAACATAGACAGGCCACTGCTCATGCTCCAAGGATTCACCCCAGAATATGCAAAACTAAAAGCAATCCCAGGGAATGTTGATCTTGCACCTTGCACCTTGATATATGTTTCTGTCTGCCAAAGTCTACCGACCACATAGATGTCAACTTTTGAACAATTTGGTCAAAAAATACTAAACCAATAGATATATATAAACACACACAAACGCAGACCAAGTTTTTCTGTATATTTCAGCATATGGGATTTAAATTATCTGATTCTTCCTAACAGTGTCATCAAAAATCTCATTGTCACTTTTTCATCTTTATTATGTTATATACTGTGAAGAAACTCATCTGGGAGGCAGACCACACTTAAAGGCACTTTATTGCCACGTACACGCTTAGCATATACTGAGTTGCTTTGCATATATATTCACTTTTTGTAAAGTGGCAGACAGGCTCATTTTTGCAAACTTACATGTACTGCTCATTATTAACAATAATTTTTCAGATTTTTGAAACAAGAATATAGGGGTTGTGTAGGCTGTCTTTCATGGAGCTATATACATTACTCGATAAACTAAAGGCAGACTCTTGGCTAAAACACTTTTTCAGTTTTCAGAATTTTTACTGAAAACTAACATTATTTTCATATTTTTGAGAGCAATCACTATATGACTGAATCTTAACATTAGATTTATCTTCTTACCTACTTGTTTTCCTAGCCCCCCCCCCCCATCAAATGAAGGCTTGTCCAAGTACCCATGACATAGCTATACATGGGGTTTAGTTTCTGTCTGCTTTCTTGTTGCACACTCTAATCAAATAGTCTCACTGCTTTGACATATGAGTACTTCTGATTCACTGGGAGAATTTTTTTAACTCACACACACAAAATGAGTTTGACCTTCCATATTATTTGATAATGCTTAATGTGAAAAATAAAGTAGCTACAGTTCTGCTAAAGTCATTTCTAAGTCAGGTATTGATTTTAACTACATCTGTATCTCACCTGAAAGAGAAAGTGAGTAATGATTAGGATGCTACCCTAGTGTTATGGTTTACAACTTCAGTAAAAATTCCCAAAGAGGATTATGTAGTTAGGGGTAAGTAAACTCAGCATAATAGTAGATCTTTGCGATATGTAGCCACTCTAGTGCCCACCCACCATTCTGTACTTTATGGGGAGGGCTTCTTCCTCTAAAGATTTTATTTGAAATTTCTTGCAATAGGTTTATATAGGATATGAAAAGATGTTTTGATACTGACCTTCCAGAAAAAATAGGGATTTATAAATTTATCATTTTTATTTGCTACAAAATGTTTAAGTAGACATGCATATAAATAACAGTTAAGATATATAAATAATTAAGAAGAAATGTTTCAATATTAATTGCATAGATTTTAATTGTATACACGTAATATGGGAAAAGATTTTCAGAAAAGTAGAGATAACTAAAGAGTGTGATATTGTATTAAAGAATCCAAAAATTTAACTGTGTAAATATCTTTACCCTATTCAGGGCACAAGAAGGTATAAGCTAGACAAAATGCAATATCTTGCTTTAAAAGCCAGGAACACTGTTGTATTACTTTACAATCTAGAATTGCTAGAAATAATGGCTTTATTGAACTGTAGAAAACTGGAACTGTTGTAACTTGGATTATGTTTGGTTGCAGTATACTTTGTCAGACATATGTTTAGTTAACAAAGTACACTGCTGTGACCTTAAATTGATTCTTCTGTTTGTCAACATCAGGAGATGTCAAATGCCAGTTGAAAGAATGTTTTTGCAGAGTGTTTACTGTCCTTGCACGCAAGTAAGTGGAGTTTTTTCAGCTAGAATTAGAAAAAAATGGCTAGGTAAGGGAATAGACTGAGTGGTGTATAGTGTGTGTGTGTGTGTGTGTGTGTGTGTGTGTGTGTGTGTGTGTGCTTGTGAATGTATTTGTATGTATGATAATGTTTGTGTGTGTGTGTGTGTGTGTGTGTGTGTGTGTGTGTGTGTGTGTGTGTGTGTGTGTGTGTGTGTGTGTGTGTGTGTGTGTGTGTGCGTGCACATGCAAGTGGTTCTGAGTTTGAGCTTGACTAAGGGCTAGGTAAGGTAATAGTTTTAGTGTTGTATATTTGTCTATATACTGTGTGTGTTCATAGGTGTATACTAGGCTAAATAACCACTAGGGCCATTATAAACCTAGCCATACAACCCAAATGTGAACCATAAATTTGATTTATATAGGGGGTGATTTACTGACTTTCTTGTCCATCAGTGACATAGGCACCAGAGATGGAGTGAATTTCTGATTACCACATCCATTGGTTAAGATGCGCTGAAATAGGGATAGGGTGGAACTCAGCATCAAATGGATAGGAGCCTGTTCCAGAAAATGGGAATTCTCTAGAAAAATGCCTCTCCAACATGTCCTATTTATGTTGCAAGCAAAAATTAAGTCTTTTAATCTAGTAGTTCTGATGCTGTTTGTTTTGCGGATGTGCAAAAGGTTCATCAAAACAGGGTTCAGGGATACCTTATATGCCAGGGAAACATCACCTCTCAGAAGTCTGTATGATGCCGAATAAAGTGACAGGCCTTTGAGGTACTCTACATAAGACATCGTATTTACTCCCTGTGTTTTTTTTGTAAGGAACCTTTGTGGACATTCCAGTTGTTGCATGTGTCTGGTCAGATACATACCAAAGGGGGAATTATACTCTACAATGGATCCAATGAGAACCAAGCACAGTGGTATGATGACCTCTCCTGACCTAGATGCCACGCCCTTGTTAATAAGTTGAGCAACATAGAAGGATTTTCTTTCTGCTTTGGACAAGTGCTGGTCGAAGGCTATGTTACTAGCTACATGAGTTCCCAGATCCCTGATTAATGAATCAACTTTTAGAAGTGCTTTATTAATGATGTAGATACCTTGGGGTGACTTCCCAAAAGGTATTATAATGTTTTCTTGCTACTGAGTTTTAAGTCATGGCTTTGGCACCAATCTGTGTTAGACCTTCTTGAAGGGGGTTCTTGTCTTAGGGGATTCAATGACTGCTCTCAGTTTGCAAACATTTCCAAACATGGTCAGCCAAAAGCCTTTGACATTGGCTTTGGCATCCAAGAAGTAGATGCCAAAGAGGAGAGGAAAACCATTACTTCTCTTGTGTACTGGTTCTGTTAGCGATTGTTTGTTTTTTGGGTTCTTTTTTTTTTTTTATTAGTTTACTGATCAGAAGAGTAAAGCACTTGTTTTCCTCTTTCAGTTAGGTGAATTTTGGTCATTTGTAGATTTGATTATTGCTGGTTTTGATGTACAGACTTTGATGATGAAATGTAGATCAATATTTCTGCATGTCAATAAATGATAACAATCATACTCTTATTCCGTCATACTTATCTGAAAGACATAAAAATCTGCATTCATGGAATTTTCTCAAGTAAACAAGTTATATCTTCTTTTTCCCTCTTCAATAGAACATTAAACTTGTCGGGCCTGTATGTCACATACCACAAATGTCACTATTCATTATGACACCCCGACTTCCTCAGTGTCTTATATTTATTTATTTCAACACTGTTGCTGCAGGCTGCCTCCAGTGCTGGCACTGAGAAATATCTTAAGTTGTGCTGATAAAAGATTTAAGTAAAGATTTTTGTCTGTGCTGAAATTCATGTTATTTCTTCTCTGTTATAACTAGATTATTAAAATATATTTGTTTGGTTTTCCAGAAAGCCTTTTAAGAGAATTGACATAATTTCAGGATGCAGCAAAACTTTTCTTTCTTTCTTTCTGATATGTATATTATTTTCTTTATACCCTTTTCTGCAGTACTTGTTTATGTTGCTAAATAAATGCAGTGGAACTTTAATCTCTTTAGTATAACATTGGTTCACAGGTAAGTACTAAGCTCTTGTGGGCCATTTTATGCTTAACCAATTTATTTTTCAAAGGTGAGAATTAAACCGTGTATCTTGTGTCTGTGAGGTAAACACCTTGACCATTATGCCAGCCTCCAACTCACCCTACCCCCTTATTTTCCTCACTAAAGGTTTTTAAGACATATTTAATAATCTCTTAATTACAGCAGTATCTTTATTGTTTTAAATTACTATCCAAATATAACATTTAGTAGTGACATGAAATTCTCCATTTGCTGCTTTTTCTGGTGAATTCAAATTTTCTTACTGAAGCAGTGTATAAAACATTATATAGCAGCATTGCTGTTAGTAATTTAATAGTTAAATTCTTCTTTGCCTCACGTATACAGTCATCTTATGTTCAATAGAAGTTAGTTAATTTTGATACACTCTTTCCCTCTGTTGTGGAGCTGCCAATTTGTATCATTTTTCAGTTTTAATGAAGTAGTGGATACAATGTTATCTTGCAAAAATAACAACTGGATTTCCTGATCATAATTACCACTATAGCTTTTTATGTCAGGAATGCCTCTGGTAACAATAAAATTTTAAACACATCACAGCAGGTTATAGTATTAATGGTATCAGGTTGGAAACATGAATGTTGATGAGCTTTTCATAGGCTTCTACAAGTAATCCCATTTGAGTATTGACTCTTAAGTGACAGTGCACAGTATCAATATTAACTCTGTAGAGCAAATGCAGCTGTCTGCTTAATTCTGTTTTTTAACTTTACCATCAGAATCTGTTTCTTATTCAGGAATTTATCTAAGTGGGATATCTAATTCTATTATTCATTTATTTCTTAACACATCTTCACTGACAAAGAAAACATCATAATGTTCAACAAATGTAAAAACTAGTAGAAATAACAATAAATCAAATGCTTCATGTTTTATTTTTGGCAGTGTGGTCATAAATTCCAGCCCACACGATATATAAGTAAATTATTTTAATGCTGTGTTATGTACCAACTATCAGGTATAGATTTGTCTAACACCAAAAAGACAGAGACACTTATTCTATTGTTGGAAACAAGACCCCTCCCATCCCCACCCTCATAGTTACCAGAACACCACTGTACTTTAGTACTGAAAACAATGCATTAACACTGCAAGATGTGAGTAACTGCTCTGGTAGTCACTTTCTTTCAGAGTCAACTAAATGAGGTATATCTCAAGTTTGTAACTGTCAATTCAGGTTATACCTCAATGGTGTGCCCATACACTTTTAGGTAAGCTGAGTCATTGTTATTATTCCAAAAACATCAGACAGCATAACAGTGTGGTTAGTACATTATTCCATGAACAAAAATATGTGACTTGGAATATTCAGGAAAAAAAATAATTTCACAGATAGTAACTGCATAGTTTGGCAAAGGCATATGTCTGTGGATACTTTTAAACATGTCACCTTAACTGTATATAGTTATTTGGTTATGAATTAATGGTCCATCATTTCGTCTAGAGCTTTTTAAAGTGAAACAAAGTAAAAATCTGGAAAAGACAATACTACCATATTTATCAGTGAAAATTTAGATCCCAATATAGTGACAGATGCCATCACTGGTACACATTTCACAGCAAAAGTAATTTAAAAAGGCAAACAAAATATTAACTTGTCAGGCCTGGTACCTGTGTACATAAGTAAGGCGTTATCTTCACTGTAGTATTTGCAGGATATGCACTGTTTTTATTTGGCCAGATAAATACACAGAGACATACATAACACACAGACACATACACACACATCCTTTGCACAACCACAAAACTAAGCAATTCATTGAAAATATTTCTAAAGTTTCAGAGGATAACTAAATAAAGCATTTTATAATCAGCAGAAGATGCACAAGAATTGTTTCTGTAGCTCCAGGAGAAACGTACAAAATGTATAACTAGGCCATTGTAATTGTGCTTTAGTTTAATAATGACCTTATCTGTCGGACTTGAAAGGGACACTGATAGACATCTACTCATCAGGTAAAAATGAAAGTTACATACTAGCAAGTGAAAGCTCTGTTTAACTTCTCATACGTTTCTCCAAATAATCATATTTAACTATTGATTACTTTTTCATAGGCTTCTACTAATAATTACATTTAAGTATGGATTAGTTTTTCACAGTCTTCTACTAATAATTATGTTTAACTGTTGATTATTTTTCATAGGCCTCTGTAATAATCACCTTCAGCTATTGATTCTGATATATTAAGAATACATATTAACTGTGTAGATGAAGCTGAGTTGTCTGTTTAGCTTTGATGTCAGAATATGTTTCTTACTAAGGAATTTTCTCAGGTTTTCCTAAGTAGTATGCTTATCTTTTTTGTTATTATTATTATTATTATTATTATTATTATTATTATTATTATTATTACTATTATAATACATTCTGTCTGGAATGCGTATCCACAGGAATTAAGATTGCTTATCAGATAAAACTCTCCCAGACTGCCATGCATTTCTGTGAGAAAGCTAAGGAAATACAGAATAAAAAGCAAAGGGAAAAACACAGAGGGGATAGGTTAAAAGGTGGGGGATGAAGGGAATGTGTTTACTATTATGGTAAGCATATAACTTTTCTAACTGAAAAGAAAACTATTTTGTCTTTGCTAACTTGTATGATAGTGACCCTTATTAATCTTTTTTTTTTAATTTTTCTAAATATTTAGAGTTTCTAATATCATGACAAGAACAGGCAGGCTACTATTAGAGTTCAAGAAATTAGTATTGCTTTAGTCTGTGGCCACTGTCATGTGAACATACCCTTGATGACATTAGACCCCAGAATAAGATGCAGATCTTGAAACAGTGTTCAGCTTATAATGGCTCATGACATGTTTAGGAAAGACCAAGTTGCAGCTCTGCAAATGTTGTTCTAAGATAGCATTACAGAAAAAGGCCAAGGAGGTAGCCAATCAGCTTGCAGGAAAGACCAAGTTGCAGCTCTGCAAATGTCATTCTAAGATAGCATTACAGAAAAAGGCTATGGAGGTAGCCGGTGAGTATGGTTAGCTGTCATGGAGGTAGCCAGTAAGCATGGGTAGCTGTCATGGAGGTAGCCAGTGAGCATGGGTAGCTGTCATGGAGGTAACCAGTGAGCATGGGTAGCTGTCATGGAGGTAGCCAGTGAGCATGGGTAGCTGTCATGGAGGTAGCCAGTGAGCATGGGTAGCTGTCATGGAGGTAGCCAGTGAGCATGGGTAGCTGTCATGGAGGTAGCCAGTGAGCATGGGTAGCTGTCATGGAGGTAGCCAGTGAGCATGGGTAGCCATCAGTACAGCTTTCAGCTGTAGTTTTCATGACAAAAGGCAAAGTAATTTGGTGAACCATCTGAAAATGATGCAGTTCATAAATTTTTTGACAAACTTTTTTTTTGACTACTAAAATAAATAATTGATTCTACATGTAAAAAGATGCCTGCCACTTAAAATGTAAGCTGTCTCTGAACATCTGTAAGGCATGGAAGTTGTTCACCATAGTTAGAGTACTCAAGAAAGAATACAGGCAGACTGATGAACTGTATTAAGTTAGGCATGATGATGGATTAATTGTAAATTTTCACCCTTTTCTCATGAAAAAAAGGTAGCAGGGACTGACAAAAACAGACAATATCTCTGAAATTCTTCTAGCATAATGGCCACTAGAAAGTCTTCCAGGACGAGAACTTCAGTTCATTAAAGGCTACAGGTTCAAAGGCTCAGAGGCAAAATTCATGTGGATAAAATATATATCCAGGGCGGGACACAGTCCCTGATAGGAGAACTGAGCTCAAAAGTCTCATCTAAGAAAGCCAAGGAACCTAGCAAAGTTGAACGTTTGAACTGGCTACCAAATGAACCCTGACTGAGGAATAACTAGGAACTCCTTTCTGCCCCTCTTCTACTGGTCATTTTGGACACATAAGAAATGTTCAGTAGAAGAGGGGCAACAAAGAAGTCCACATCTTTGTTGGTTGCACAAAGTGAAGCTTGTTTGTCATAGTATGACTTTTGGGTGGATTGTCATTAGGCTTAGTTGATAATGGAAGCTACCATTTCCAAAAATCCTGAATCCTTAGCAGTCACTGAAACTAGAGAAGCCAAACAGTAAACTTCAGTGAATAAAGGTCCAGGTGTGACATCCCAGAAGGATGTCACAGCAGCATCCCGAAAGGTCATATTCTGAGAATTTGTTGAAACTAGAAAGGCTGAAAAAGTGAAAACTAAGTCTGGCTTTACTAAAAAGGTGTTATGAGAATCATTTTGGCTTTCAATCAGCTGGCCTTCTGAATAAACCTTGTCACCAATAGAAATGAAAGAAAAATGTAAAGAGGACACTTGGCCAGTGGCGGCCAAGCATTTCTCTTGCCTGACCTCCCACAGGCAAGATCAAAGGCAAAAATAGTGGTTATATTGGGTGCTGATTGGAGAGGCAAATAGGATGTAAACTGTGGTTTCCCAGAGATGAAAGGGATTTTTTTGGACACAGACTGGTTAAATGACTACTCATACAGCATTAAAAGATAGTGACTTTGCCAGTTTAACTAGGAAGTGACTCTATTTGATTTCCTAATGCCATGCACTTATAGTCTCTCAAAAAAAGAGTGTAAGAAAAGTACTGTTGGTTGTTGATGCAGCAGACCACAGCCATATTGATGGACTGACTTTTTAAATATTGTATGTTAGATAGGGCATGATTAGTTTGACTAGTCTTATATACTAAGCCATGGAAAGACATAGGTGTCAGATCTAGGGTGAATTTCCAATTTCCCATCCACTGGTCTAGATTTTACTTGAATAGGGTTAGGGAACGGCTCTGCTTCACGTGGCTGGGAAATCTATCTTGCTGAGAATGAGGAGATACATACCTGTCCCTCTAGCATGTCCTAGTTAAGTGGCAAGCAAAGTTTAAATCCTTAGCGCTAATACTTCTGGTGTTGTTCATTTTGCGGATATGCAAAAGTTTCATCAGAGCAGCATCCAAGGATGCCTTGTATGCCAAACATAAATAGCATCTCAGCAGTCTGCAGGAAGCAGAGTATAGAGATAAAGCTTTGAGGTGAGCTCCATAGGACATTGTCTTTACACCCTGTACTCATTCTGTAAGGAACCTCTGTAGAGGTTCTAGTTGTCGTATGTGCTTGATCAGGTAAATACCGAAGGGGTGTTATACTCAGTGATGGGTCTGATGAAGGCTGAGTATAGTGGCACAAATGACTTTCCTGGAGCCAGTTGCCATGCCTTTACTTATAAGTTGAGGGACATTGAATTATTTTTTTACTCCCTTAGACACGTGTTTGTATGCATTAACTGATCCACGGTGTTTGTGTTTACAAAGTCTAGGCGTATCTGTGCCTGCAAATTTGGGGTCGTGTAGGATATGGTATGGGACTTTGTCTATGGCAATCTGGATGTGGAGGAACTTCAGTATGTCATCCTGTTTAACCAAGCTAGAGGTATGCTTGTTATTAATGTAGATTGAGACACCTCCTCCTTTAGTCCCTGCCTGTGCAGTTGCCGGTCTAAATTTGTGGAAGGCACTGAAACCTTGTACTTCCAGGGTATTCTCTGTGGCTTTAAATCAGGTCTCAGTAACTTGCACTGATGTCCACATTCTCCAAATTCAGGAGAGATTGGAAGGTATATAGCTTATTGTTTAGACTTCTGTCATTGAACATTAATGCCTTTTATTTTTCTTTGAGTAAATTTTTCTATGTTGAAAGGTTTATCAATTTGGCATTTCCTAAAAAAAGTCTATATGGGGGAGGACCAGGTTTTAGCCAATATTTAAAGCCTAGAGGGGACATGTACAGACCATCTTGGGGAAAGCAACATGGTTTGTTAGTCATGTCTTCCAGCACTGACAACTATTGTATCCTATAGAATGACACAAAAAACTAAGCCAATTGTTAAAATCAATCATCTTTTGTTCATATTGTGGCATCGTCCTTGGTGAAATGAGAATGCTGCTCAATGCTAGGCACATAGTCCATGAGCTCCATAATGTCTCTCTTCCTATATCCTAAGGAGGTATGTCTCAGGTCATTTACACCTACATGGATTATGACTAAATTATATTGGTACTTGTGGTGCACTGACTTGTATGCTTGCATAACTTGGTGGATGCTGGCTACAGATAGGCAACTGACTGTTATTTTTCCTTGTTTAGGCTGGTATATGGGGCATCAGTATGTTGTACAATGGAGTCCTCTATGACTAGAGTCCTGAGTAGTGTATTGGTTTGGCTTATGCACTTGGTAGTTGAGGCTCCACAGGCATGCTGTATGTGCAGTATTAGGTGCTGTTTCTGTCGAGTGCTTTTGGGTTTGCTGAGAATAATTTTTGCAGGTGGAATGTCTGGGCAGTCTTTGGGGTTTAGGAAGATTGCATTTAAGTGCCAAAGCATAAGTAAGTCTACATGTGAGGTGAAGGTCTACTTCAAAGGATTGAAATTTCACAACATCAAACCACTGATCAGTAAAGACCAGATGATCAAAGCTGTGAAATATCGAACCCTTGTGAATGGAGATCACTGTACAGTGTGGATCGGGAAATTTACTGGTCTCTTCACTGTAGTATGATCTCAGAGTTGGTATATTTAAGCAGTAGAGGGTGTGGGGGCACAGCCCCCCACTTGGGGGGTCTAGGGGGGCTTGCCACCTGCAAAAACATCAAAAAAGATGTTTTCAGCTGTTAAATTTTTTGTTTGACATTTTACAACTTTGATTATCTGGTCTTTGATGATCAGAGGTTCGATTTTGTGAAATTTTGATCCTTTGAAGTAGACCTGTGAAGTGCATACTGTGGATGGTGGGTATAGCATATTATTATTATGAGTGCTTGTACATGAGATTTTTGCATCCAGAGACATTGTGTATATACATCATACTGCATTTCTTTGAGAACTGAACAGTTGTCAGTAAACATTAGACAATTACTACATTGTCTTGTTATATCTATATCCAACAAACTGGCTGCAGAGAAACTGGGAAAGTGCATATCCATGATGTCAGGTCCTTTACTGGGTGAGCTATAAGAACACAGGGGGTTAATACTGGGCTGACTAAGACTAAAATTTATTAGAAGCCAATCCAATTATTAGAACTTGTGGCACTATGAAAAAGTGTGGTTGCTGCAATCAGTGCCCCCATATTATGGAGAATGAAGGCTTTAAAATACAGGGATTTGGGAAGGTTTACTTGAGGCAAAGGTTTAATTGTACTAGTAAAAGTCTAGTATATATAGCTTTATGTCAAAATTGTCCAAGTTTTTACATAGGAAAGACAGTCAATAGTTTAAATAAACGTATATATCAGCATTTATATGACATTAGGAAATGCAATGAAAAAAATGCACTATATAAGCATATAAAAGAAAAACCAGACCATTGCTTCAAGTTTAGTGTTATTGAGCAAGTGACTCGGAAGGATAGAGGTGGTCCACATTAATTATTTTTAGAATTTTGTGAATTGATGTGGCAACTCAAATGTAATGCGACCCCAACCTCCCCCCCCCCTCCCGGCTCAATGAAGTAGTTTCCATATCAAGTTATCTCAAGCTAAAAGCTGAATATCACCTCTAAGTAATTATTAATGAATTGGTAGGTCAAGGGTAGTGCAATATTAGTTAGTTTTTTATCGTTAAGAGACTTTATAACTATTTTGTGATTATGATTGTGTATCCCATTTTAGCCCTCTTGCTGTCTTTTAATTGATTCTATAATTTTATAATTGATTCTCAATTTTGAATGAGATTTGATCAATGAATTAATTAACTGGTTAGTCACATGATTCAATGAGTATATAAAAAGATGAAATGTAATAGTTTTAATATTCCGAAGAAGTCAATAGCTTATCGCTGATGAAAGCGCTAAATAAAATCAATTTTGGATTCCACCTGTGCGCCGTTTTGTTCTTCTATATATTGTACTGGGCTGACTAAGGGTACTTTTGGGGCTAGAGACTAGACAGGGCTATACAATACTAAATTCAAAGGGCAGTGCTCCTCAATGTGCAGACTAGCTGCTCTATGCTACTCAATGTGCAAAGTAGTTGCTCTATACTCACCAAGTTACTGGTACAATTTAAGAGATGGTTTTATAGGAAAAAAATGTTGTTACTAGCTGTCTGCATCTATACAAGGCACTAGTAACCACAAAACATGCCAAATGTATACAGACACTTAAAATACAAGAAACTAGCTTATAAGCCCTCTGGACAATAAAACAACTACACTTTCAGCTTTCTTATGTGTTTCCCAATTCATACACCAAGCCAAACCCTACTGCCACTAAATAGACTATCCCAGTCCTTTTAATTTGAAAATACATAAAATTGTGTGAGAGTGTAATGCTACCACAAAACAACTTAAACAATCTCTCTGGACAGTGTGATTTCAAGTGTTAGGGTCCTTTAAAAAATATTTAAAGTGCACAATCAACAAATAAAGCAAATATAAAGCAATAGCACTTCCAACAGTTAACTAAGGTGTAAAATAATAAAACAAATCTCTTATCTGCCAAGAATAATGCAGTATTAATTCAGGGCCCTTTCAGAGTGTGGTGGGGGTGACAAGCAGATTGGAATGCTGGGAAAATGAGCAGACAATTTGTAGTAAAGGAGGTTTACTCAATAGCAGTACTTGTTAATTGGGTGGGCACTCAATATTATGGATCTACAGAAAACAAAAGGGAGGAGAAAGTACTTAAACAGCTTACACAGCATACAATCTCAATGAGAAAGGGGATTGAGATATTTTGGAAGTCAGTGACAGAAGCCAGAGTCACAGCCAGAATAAACCACACCAGGAAAAGGGTGGGAAGGTTGGGAAAAATTCAAGCTGCAAGAAGAAGACTAACTAGAGAGGGATCCAATCAAATAAATCCAAATTTGGAGCTCTTGTCCTTTGACACTCAGCTACAGGTCAATGACCCCAGGTAGGTTAGTATTTCGGAAACTTTATATCTAAGTAGGGGCTGGGGCAGACACAAATTACATGGGAAAAAAGCCACTGAAATGCAACTTTAAGCAAGTAAATGATAAGCAGAAATATAAGACTGTAGCAGCAAAACTAGAATATAAACAGCTGTAAAAGCAGTGAAGCACATGTACTAGAGCAGAATTCACAATACTTCCACTACTGCAATTCTACTGCAGGCTAAGGCATTAGACTATGCAGAAATTTACTAGCAATACTGTCTTTGGTATAATGGAGTAATAAATGACTAAATTAGGCTCAAACCAAGCAGCATTTCAGAGTTCTGCTACAACTGTAAATGAAACTACAAGACTAAGGTCTCCCTTTGGGAATGAGTCCTAACAGGCCAGAATGAACAACAGTACTATACTCATCTTGCCAAATTGGTCTCTATAAAGGCCAAAGTCACAATACGAATGTCCCAAATAAAATTTATTAAAGACAACTTGGTATCCAAGAAGATTTAGTGCTTTCATTCCACACAGGGAACTTCATCAGAATACCAAAACCCAAGTTACATACATTTAAATAGACCTCTGAGGTATCCAGGAAAACCGTCATTCAAACATAGGTAAATGCATCTATAATAACTGATGCGAAATGAGTCTGTAACTAGAAAAAGTTCCTTGTATGAAGATTTCTTGTATACAGACACCAGGCCATATGAAAATGACATATTTTGAATATCTATATAGGATGAAAAACAGAGACAGCCTGAAAGCCCAGGTCCAGGTTTTCATGTGTCACCTGACATATGGTATCTTGGAAAAGGTTGCTGCCAAAAGTCTCATAATCACATCATGTCTACATGTAGGAACAGCATATTACTGACATAATTTGCTGCAAGAACAAGATCCTGTCATCTAGCAACAATGCCCATCAAAAGAATGTGCTCAGAATATGCTACAAATAGCAACCTCAACTGAGAGAAAGGGTGATTTTACACATTACACTGTCATTGTGCATCATGTGGCATGGAGAATCCTTCCAGAGAACCAGAACATCCTTCTGTATATGTATCAAGGAACAAATTATTAATTGAAATGAAAGTCACGGATTCCTACAACCTGTTAGAGAATATGACAACTGAAATGCATTTCGTGAACAACCTGGGAGCTGAGATGAAGCAAATGGGAGAATCTGGAAATGCTTAGAAACCTTGTTGATTACTTGGCAACCTTTATAAGAAGGTAGAAATCTTGGAGGATCACAGTGCACATCATGTCTAGTTCAGATAAACATGAAAAAAATAGACTGCACCATATGAACGGCTTCTTTTGGAGTTAATTTATTTATGCCACTGAAATCTAGAATGAATCTGATATATAAAGATATATATATATATATATATATATATATATATATATATATATATATATATATATATATATGGATCACCTTCAGATGCCCGAACGCCAAAACCGCTTCACACAAATCAATACCATTACACCAACACACTAACAACACAGTACACTACATAACATATCCACTATCCCTAACCCAAACCCTAACCTTAAGGTCCCCTAACTCACTTACCCACCCCTAACCCCAAGATCTGACACCCTACCTGCACCCTAACCCTAACTCACTTAACCAACCCCTAAACCCACAGTCCCTCACTACCTAACTCACTTAACCCACCCCTAAACCCACAGTCCCTCACTATCGCACACTACCCTGTCGCCCGCCTAACACTAAATGGGCATCTGAAGGTGACCCATATATATATATATATGTGTGTGTGTGTGTGTGTGTGTGTGTGTGTGTGTGTGTGTGTTTGGGGGGGGCACCAAGAGACTGTGGAATAATATCCTAAGCTTTTCTGATCTGTGAGGGTCTTTTTTAAAGAACTTGAGCATTGCCATCCTTGAAAATTATTTTTTGATGGGCTGGGACAACAGGTAAGGGCAACACTGGCATGCATTTCATGTCTTTGCAAATTAGGCTAGTTAGGCTAATGGGTTTGCAATTAAAGGGGTTGGAGATAGGGACACCTTTATGTAAGGACATTAAGATGGCCATCCATCAGGTAGATGGACAGTGGGCTCTAAGCAGTGAAGATCTACCAAGGGCAGCTATAGATATAGTGACATCTAGTTAGGAAAAAACAGCACAAACCATACTCTCCCTCAGAAGGCAGAAAATCCAGTCAACTTTCTTGTGAAAAGGGGTCATTGTGTCATGGTTTCCCATAGGATATTCACCAAAGGATGAACTATCCCAGAGGATTGTGATATGCCATGCTTTCTGTAGCTACATTGAGAGAAAAAAGATGAACTCAGCGTGTCCGCCTACTGCAAATATGAAGAAACTCTTCAAATCTGGAATAATGTGGAGGTAGTGAGGCTTAGACTCTGAGGAGTCCAAGGTCATTTTGGAGACTTTGTGGAACAGAAATAGTCTTAGAGGATGTAATAAACTTGCAAGATGGTAGTAAGGAAGGGGTAGCTCTGTTAACTGCAACATAGTATACCTGATAAGCTTAAAGCTGCTACAAATTTGTAGTTATTGACTAGATTCTGGAAATACCAGTAACATAATCATCATCATCAGGATAAGAGGAGAAATAAGGCACCACGGATGCCAGTGTCAGAAAAACTGATGTTAGAAAACTTATAAATGCCAAGAATACAGAAGCTGAGTATATCAGAAAACAAATACAGTACTGCTGGGAAGGTCTACTTATAGTAGAAAAGCACTGGCAGGCCAACAGTAAAAAAGAACAACTGCTGGGCATTATAGGAATTTGGGTAAGACTCCCGGGATGAAGTGATGTTATACATGCCAAAGCAAGGGGAAAAGGAGCCAATGCCAGGAAAATCGCAGCAAAACTAACAATGGTGCAGTTGGTGCTGGTAAAAATAAGCATTTGATGATAAAGAAATGTTAACACCCTCTTGTCCCAAATCAGTGGAGACAGGAATAGAATTTTAGAGCAGCAGTTATCACATCTGAGAGGTGCCTTAGACACTTTGTCATAAACAATGGCAGGCAATGCAGTGGCATCCTGGAGAAGTAGGATTGTCTGTATCCATACCTGTGGGAGTAGCTACTGGTTCATTGGCTGTTTTCTTTGAGGAATAATCTTATTTAAAAAAAAAAGATTTGACAGAAACAGAAGAAGCTAGAGCTACAGGCTCAGCAAAGCAACAATCTCTTTGAAGTACAAGAAGTCTTTGTGACAGGAAAACACTCTCTAAGGCCTTCCTGCATCTTTGCCTGATAGCATCTATGAAGCCTTTTCAGATATTGCAAAAACAATATGCCTATCTTGCATCTTTGCTTGATAATACCAGTGAAGCTTTGCTAGTTATGTTCCCAAACAATATAGACACTTAATGTGCCTATTGGCAGGCAAAATAGCCCAATCTTAGGCAAACCCTGAAAAATTACAAGAGTGGGTGTTATAAGTTAGTGAATTGCAGGCCAAAGCTCAGCCCATACCTCTCAACTGTTTCAAATTTGACAGAAAACCGAGATTTTCTTTTAAAATAACAGGATGCTATGAAATTCTGTGTAACCTCTTTAAGTCACAATTTTATTTCCCCATCCAGACACACATCCATAGCCCATGACTCTGCATTACCATAGACATCAGACATGCCAATATCTCTAGAGCCATGACTGCAACTGATTGTGAATAAAGCGGACCACACTACTCTAAAAAATGGCCTCTATAGTATGTTTTGTAATCTCAGCTCTGGAGCATCTTAGTGGAGAGTGTACTGCATATTTCCTTTCTGCTGCCTCTATCACGCAAGTGCGCTTATTGCACATACTTTATTATATCGTGTCATTTTTGGATGATGTACAGCTGCATAGTATTTGCTGCAACCTGTAACCCACACATCGCCCTTACTTGATCATCCACATGAATGAGTGTGCAGGCTAAAAATGATCAGTTAAAGATTTATTAATGAATGAACCAGGGTTAGAAGCTTTCATTTTTTACAGCATTAATTAAGACTTTATCAGAACCCAATTCATCACCCAGTGACTCATACAAATAGATGAATTTCCTGATCAGGAGCTGTGAATAATATCACAAAAGGTTAAAAAAATACTAGTGTAAGTAAAAGCCAGAAACTGGCATTCTAGACATTAATTTGTAATTAATTTTAAAAAGTGAGGCTACAATAAAATAAAAATGCTGTTACCTAGTAGGAGGCAAAGCACTGATTCTTGTTCAGCTGTTCTTTGAGGAATATGAATAAAAAATGTCACATCAGTTGCAGTTTATTAAATAAAATGCTGAATTCTGTTTACTGATTCAGCATAGTCCACCAGTAGTGAAGTTATGCCGTTATTAGGCCTACAAGGGGATGCAGTAGTAGAACACCCAGCTCTTTTGGTATGTGCAGTTACAGATCATTTTAATCACAGGTCTTTACCTTTTTGATTGCTTTTGAAATTGTGTGTGTGTGTGTGTGTGTGTGTGTGTGTGTGTGTGTGTGTGTGTGTGTGTGTGTGTGTGTGTGTGTGTGTGTGTGTGTGTGTGTGTGTGTGTGTGTGTGTGTGTGTGTGTGTGTGTGTGTGTGTGTGTGTGTTTTGTTTTGATTCTTAAAATAAGACTGTGTGATTTTTTTAATTATTTTCTCACAGTTAAGGCATGTTCCTCGGACACTGTTTACCTCATTCGTGTTTGCTCTTTTGTTTTGCAGTGCTTATTTATTTGTATTTAATCAGAATACTGCATTGAAACACAAAAATCTTTTCCAGACTCTGTCTGGGAACACTGTGTGGTTAAGTGACTTGCTGAAGAGTCACACACTGTGCAGACATGAGCTGATAAGAATCAGACCTTGGATTAGTTACCCTCTCATAGCCTTTAACTACTGAATATTTGGCTGAAGGCTTTTTTCTGCACTCATATGTAATCTCATAAGAAAATGTATTCTTATTTTGCATCATTTTGTCCCTCTCAGTTTTTTAAACTTGTGTTTTAGAGTGATGCCAAGTCCCACAATCCCCTGAGGGGCTTAGGTTTACATGCAATTGGTCATACAACCAATAGTCGAACAGGGTTTTCTTCAAACTTATATGTCGAAGATTTAGGTGTCGAACGGTCGGAATGTCGTATAAAATTCGGAATTTGACATTTCCGACTGCTCTACCACCTAAACAAGCGCTACCATGGGTCAAAAAGGGGGGATGTTTGGCATTTCGACATAATTGCGTTCGCAGTTATGCGGAACTGGCGTGGTGCAGTCAAACATGTTGTGTTCGACATTTGGCCTTACGACCAAATCCATGTATACCGGGGGCTTATGATAATGAATATGTAAATGTTATACTAATTAGGCATCTGGATTTTTGGGTGGTGGGGTCTGATGAACCTACTCTATGAGTCTTTTCCAGAGTTTCTTTGTTAGCAGGTTGAGAGGTCTAGCCCAGCCTGACAAGAAATAAAAGAAAAATGTTGCATAACTCACAATGAAAGCAGAGAGAAAAGAAAAAAAAAACGAAACAAATTCACCACAAAAATAATTAGGTTGAAAAAAGGCAGCATGTGGCCATTTCTTCTGACTTAAAGCCTAAGAATAGTAAGGAAGAGTTGGAAAAAGATGAATACATGATGCATGACAGGAAGGGAGATGTCGTCTGGGAGCTTGTCAAAGTTTTATCTGCTGTACAGTCCTGAAACCTCTGGTATAAATCACTAAGAGTTGCTGAAGGTGGAACTCTTGAGATCAAATCTGACAAAACAGCACTTGATGGAGCAACAATGTAATGGAGGCATGGATAATGGATGGACGGTGCAATGGTGTAGCAGTTTCGTTGTTGCCTCACAGCAGGAGGTTATCCAGTTTGATTCTCAGCCAGGGTGCCTTCAGGGATTCTGCATGCCCTCACTGCATTCATGAGGGTTTCCTCCAGATATTCCTGTTTCCTCTCATGTTACAAAGACATGTCTATAGCATTTCTCCCCGGGACTCCTCTGAAAAGTGGCTCATTCCAAGTCAGACTTTCCTGTTAAACAAATGTTAAATAATTAAAATAATAAATGGTCCCACAGTATCATACTGTGCCCAGTGCTAACATTTTAAAGGAAAGGTGGAAACATTTTTAAACAGCATTACAAGTTGACATGTATTGTTACTGTAACTTTAACATGTAAAGATTACGCATTAGTAACAGTAAATGTAAGGCTTTATTGCATTTAAATAAAAAAGTGGATAATTTAAATATTTTCAAGCATGAAACTTTATTAAATGATTAGAATGGTGCATCAATAAAGAAGATATGCAGTTATCAAGAATGACACCTATCAACCTGAACACTTTATTCAAATATTTTAACATTTCCAGGCGGCAATCGGAACAACAGCCCATGATGGTTACCAGGCTTAAGATCTCTGCAGTAGCAGACTGACACTCTAAATGTTGGTCACAAGGGTAGAGATCTTAAGCTGAGCACCCATCATGGGCTACTTATCTGATTACCTCCATCAGACCTTACCGTGTGTTGAAAACATTCTCTGGTTGATAGTCATTCTTTATGTGCACAAAAGATGTTTTTGTTGATTGTCTAATCTTGACCGTAGATTACAGCTGAGTAGTTCTGATGGCCTGTGATTGTTGCTTTGTAAATAAGTGACAGCTTTGTTGGACTTTCAAGAGGATGTCACAAATGGCATTAAACATGCAGCAAAGCACAGGAAAGAAGGTATCTTTTCTTAAGATCTCAGTAATCATTGGCTGTTCTGAATCTACAATGAAAATAAAAAAAAAATCAATATTTATCACTGGTTTCTAAGGCTAGCAGTAGAATGAGCAAGAATATTAAAAGACTACCCACAATCAAATGGAATATGTGCGGCTGTATGAAAAGTGCAGGCATTTAAAGTCTTTTTAATTTGTAGATACATCTTTAACATACAAAGACAACTTGCATGACCAGTTTTTTGATCATTCAAGCCTCTTAGAGTACCACAGGGCATGATAACATCTGGAGAGAGTGAATTGAATATTTGGTGGCACAACGCTTTATTGCAAAAGCATGTATATCAAGAAGGGCTTTTATCAAAAGGACTAGCAGAGGCAGACCATAAAACATGCCCACCATTGCAGAATTATGTTTTAAGAAGAATAGCATTGTATGTTATATCCGTGAAATGTGACCAGTCGTGCAATAACCTTAGAATGTACATGTTTTCCTTGGGGCATCTTGCCACAGTATAATGCAATATACAGTAAACTGGAACTCAAGCAAGCAGAAACAAAACGAAGAAATACAGTACAATTTTCATGCATTGCACTTTCTGCCCCCCCCACACACAGAAACATACCTCATGTTTTTAGAGTTTTAGAGTTTTAAAAAGAAAGATAGGAATACATTTCCTTTCTCCCCAGTCTAGGAACAAGTCAAACCAAACAAATAGTATAGGGTACAGTGTTAGTCAGGCCTATTTTTTAATAGTAACTCTCAAGTTATCCGGCATCTACGAATCCCCATGGATGCCAGTTAACTGAGAACTTACTGTACTGTGATAAGAAGTTAGAGAATTCACACTGAATGAGATCAATAGCCCTCAGTGAATGCGTATTTCATCTAATTATCTGTGTTCTATCATTTCAGCCATTACCCAAACTCATGATCATAGACAATAGTAAGGACACAGACCAACCAGTCAATCTTCAGCTTTGACTACAAGGTTGTCTCTCTCTCTCTTCTCTGCCACAGACTGGTATGATACCTTATTAAGCTAACACTTATTCAGTTTCTTTTCAAGGAGTTGATATGCAACCCTGTTTCTCTTGACATACATCATTAAACACTGCTGTGCCTCTGGCCTGGGTCATGACTGATAAAGATGTTTGGATTTGTTTCTTACTCAGTTAACAAATATGAAAATAAAATAAAAGCTGTAGATGGAGCATTGATGTACCAGCCAGTCTAATGATGACACTTAGACCATCTCTTGTGAGCAGGACCCCCCCCCCCCCAAAGTACTTGAACGCCTCTGCTAAGGAAAACTGCTTTCCCTTCACCTGGAGGAAGCAAGCCACTCTTTTCCTAGAGACAAACATGTCCATATTTTTCCTGGTAATCATTTTGGTTCTCAGTGAACAGGAATGAAAAGAAAATGAGAGCTTGGTGGAGTCCTCCAACCATCTCAAGACGTTTCTACTTAATACTAATAATACAAATACGGGTCTCACTGTAAGAATACATGGAACAATTGCATGTTTGAGTAAAACCAGCACTATACTACTGCAACATCTACCACTGTAAAACTTGGAGAAAACAGTTTTATGCCTTCTCTAGATCTACAAACATAGGTAGAACAGACTTATAAAATACTGTAACCGCACAAAGGTCTGTGCAAGGTCAGAGTTGAACCATTGTTGTTCCATTGTTTGAAATGTGCTTCTCAAAGCCCCTTGACTAACTTGATACACTCCAAAGCTTTCAGACCCCAAAGGTTTCTAACCAAGAAGATTTCTGGACTACACAAGTTAAGTTACACCGAAAGACTAAAGGCCTAAATATTTTTATCTTTTCTGATATAAATTCCTAAGGGGTGATCTCTGTTTAGCGTTTTGAGCACTAAAAGTCACTACCCATTTCAACCTTCTGAACCTTCACATAATGAACAGTCTGTCTGATTCTCATATCTAAATACACAACCTCCTTCTGCAATCTATCAACACTTATTACATGACCGAATCATAGCCCATCACCTTCTGTACTTTTACAATAAACTCCTTCTACATGTCAAGCAATATCACATTCTATCTACTTCTAAAACAAATTGGATGGAAGATCTTCTTACTAAGGATAACTAATACATTGTCAATGGCAAGGAATGTCATGATAATCTTTTAGCCTTAAGCTTGGTATGAACCTGTACTGCTATATGCCTATGATTCCATGATCCAAACAGGTCATGCCAAATTATACAGCTGACAACCAGGCACAGTCTCTATTCAAGGTCTCTTAATTAGGCTTTTCCAGGAAAGCAGAGGACTGTGAACTCTCCATACTTGGAGCATACCTTCTGACCTCCTTTTTATAAATGTGGACCATCCACCCAGGTTTACCAATCTTGTGGCCCACTGTCATCCTTTCATCAATATCAGTGACAGCCATTAACCATAGCACCCCAGAATTGTCTAACGTTTTCCATACCTGTGGATGGTTCCAAAGACAATTGGCTGCTACAATAATTTCAGCAACACAGTTAGACCCTGTCAGCAGAAGTGTTCAGCACCACCCTCCTGAAAAGAGGATGTGTTTACCAGACTGAGTTCATCCAGTGGTTATTTTCCACAGACTCTCTAAACTTCTCCAAGGACTGAGTATTTCTCAAATGAATGAAGAAAGGGTTTCTCAAGCACAGCTTGATAGATATCCTTTTTTAACTTCTTTCTGTCACCACTGGTGTCTACATTTGGGTTCTAGGGTTGCTAAAATGGCAGCGTCTGACTTCCTTTAGGCCACAGCTTTGTGCTGCTGTCTGAATGACTACAGTATCAACTGGAATTTTGACAATTTCTGCTGGAGGTAAGAATTCAAACCTGCCCACAAACAATCATCTACCATACATTTCCAATATCTTCTAGTCTATCCAGACGATGCCTGGAGCATCAAACATAACTGGCCATCAAGTGATGAGCTCCTTATCTCTTATCACCAGAGAATCTAGCCCTTAAATCTGAAGAGATGTAACTAGTGTAACATGAGTATGGAATTTTGGCTTGTGGGGCCATTGTACAACATAGTCATAATAGTACTAAGTACACTTAAAGCTGCAGTGATGAAAAGTAATATCATAGTAATGCTATAACAACCACAGAAGTCCAGTACCAGATCTGCAATCAGGTTCCGATCAGGGAGATACTCTTCCATTATACCCCTCCCAAGTATCTCCCTTGTAGTTTCCAATCATTCTCCAGCAGACATCTTGGTCATTAACCACATAAGCTTTGAAGTCTCACAGTAGGGCTACAGAGTTGGCAGGAGTACCCTTTCAAACACCAAGCCCATCTCCAAGAAGACAGAAAAAAAACAGAGCTGCTGTTTGCAGCATAATTGTGCACAACAGCTTCAGTCCTCCTCCTTAATGTGCACACTCTCTTTGAGGCGATCCTCTTGCCCACTGGGATCAAGAACTGATGCTAATGTTGTAGGAACTGAGATGCAATTTGCATATTATTCTCCAAGGTATAATAACAGGGCTAGATGGGATAGAAATTATATTTCACAGCAGCATATGCATTTAATCAAAAGCACATCCAATAACTATTTCAGATCACACACGGATAAAATATAAGATACAAATATACTGTAGGAAAAATGAGATACTGGTGTTTTCTTATGTATCTGTTAAAAAGAAAGGACTTTAAGAAATGGAAAGTGGAAATTATTCAAGGGGGGTAGCTACTGAGTGTGATAAAATGAAAATGTAGTTTAAAAATAGGGTAGAAAAAGAGAGGGAGATAGTTAAGATGTAATAGGAACTATTTACAGGGGCTGAAAAAGGTTACTTAATACCTATGTCGTGTGGAATGTCACACCTGTAGCAGCCTATTCACATCTTGCATTCCAGAGCATGTTTTCAAAAAAAAAAAACTTAAAAATCATAAGAAATACAAATGTAAACATTTTAACAATAAAAACTAGTAAAAGCACTACCACAAAGAACTGGCTCACACACTGTGTCTGAAGTACAAAATCCAATGAACAATGAGTAGAAGAAGACACAGAAATGGCTGCTATATCCAGTATAAAAACTTTTACTTCAGTGCACAAATAGTAACACAAGTGCTTTCACCAAATGGGTATCATCAGGTGTATCAAAAAGCACTTACAAGTACACACCCCTTATACAAACTGAAAATCACATGACATATATTTAAACTAAAAGAGATATAGTACATTTAAAAACACAAAATGAACATTATAAAACACAGAATATATATATATATATATATATATATATATAAACAATGAAACAAGCTGTATATCTTACTTATAATATTATATTGTTAAAACTATCTCTTTAGGGGTCTCAGCTTTAATTTAGGTTTTAAAGGAACAGACTCATTTAGTCCATGCCCTGCATCCCCCCTCAACCTTACAATTCAAGTGGATTCCAGATCTTCAGTTCTAATACGTATATCCCCTTGTCTCACATTCTCATAGACTCTAGCAACTATTAAAAACTGAAAAGTGTGAGTGGAGTCACTGTTCAATACATGTTTGGCAAATGCATTAATACTATTGCCCTTGTTAATATGGTAAACATGCTCCCTGATGCATTCTCTAAAAGGACGATCAGTTATACCAACGTAGAACATTCTACATTTCATACAGTGAGCCAAATATGTGTGAAGTATCACATGTAGCATTTATTTTAAAAGTATATAATGTACCATAATCAGGATGTTCAAAGCTAGAGCTAGTGTCAATGTATGTGCACCAATTACAATGTCCACAAGGTCTAGTACCATGTGAACAGTAATTACGCTGTGTATACTTAGGATAGCATAACCTACGTTTCAATGACTTATTGTTCTTAAACAAGAATCTAGGTTCAAAATCTATAAATCTGGAAATTTCTCTGTCTGTAGTAAGAACTTTCCAGTGTCTTTTAATGATTTCAGTATAATTACTAATATCAGTAGTATATATCACCTTAAACCTTAAATTTGTGTCATTGGATCTCTTCTGTCTCCTAACATACTCACTACTGCCAGATGAAAAATATGGTCTGGCTTCATTTTGTCTTTTATTAGTGACATTAACCACACTACTTTGAATTATATGATCCTCATAGCCTCTCTCCCTCAAGTTCCTAATGACAGTATCAACCTCAGCTGAAAAATCAGTATCCTTGCATTTAATCTAGAAGCCCTATACAACTGGTTAGAGGCAACATTTCTGAATACATAAGATGGATGAAGACTGTCTCTATGCAACAGATGATTGACATAACAGTCCTTTCTGTGTAATTTAGTATATATAACTCCATTCCCACCTTTTATTACTGATACATCCAAACAATCCACTGAAGTCTGTGAATGATGAAAAGTAAATCTCAAATAATGTGTAGTAGTGTTCATATAATCCATGAATGCACCAAGAACATGCTGTTCCCCATTCCATAAGATAAAGAGGTCATCCACAAACCTACGGAAGAACAGAATGTGTTCACTAAATGGCCCCCATATAATATGTTCAAATTCTCATACGGCCATTACCGCATTGGCGTAGCTATTGGCACACGAAGTGCCCTTAGCCATGTCATTGCACTGTTTATATACCTGTTCTCCAAAAACAAAAATGTTATGCTCAAGTACTATTTCAAGAAGTTTCCCCAACAGTTGAATTTTACTGGGACTGTAATCCATGTGCGCCTTTAAGAATTGCATCGTACTATTGATGCCATCTGAATTTGGAATAACTGTAAATAAAGAAACTACGTCCATAGTAACAAATATTAAGTTCTCATTATTATTGGTTGTAGTATATTCATGTAGGTCTCTAAGAAAATGTTCAGTGTCTCTGAGCACATGTGTCAGCTTATCAAGACCTGGTCTCAAATGTTTCTCTATATAAACTGATAATGACTCAGTGCACCAGTTCCTTCCAGACACAATGGGTCTTAATGGTGGATCTAACCTGCTCTTATGTATTTTTGGGAGACCCTGTATGATGGGAATAGTTGGCTTACTGTTATAAAAATACTCATAGAGACTGCTGTCAAATAAATTCATCTCAAACAAAGATTTGATTAATACTTGCACATCACAAATAATAGTATCAGCCTGTGTACGAGACAGTTTCTGATTAAAAGAAGTATCATTCAACATAACTATCATTTTTTGATCATACCATGCTCTATCCAGTATCACTGCAGGTCCACCCTTATCTGCAGGCCGAATCATGATACTGGTAGTATTTTCTAACCCTCTCAAGGCATCAAACTCTTCTTTAGACAAATTCTGACGTCTTTTATACCATTGATAATTATTAAATTTTTTACATTCATGTCATAAATATCTTGTATGCAGAGTTTTTCAAAAGCAGCAATTAGCGGATTAGTTTTAGGTATAAATGAACTAGGTTTAGAAAACATGTTATCTGCACAAATAGAAGTGCCCATTGAATCATTAAACATAACCTTCAGAGCCAAATTTCTGGCGAACAGTTTTACATCAAAAATAACATCACTAAAATTAGATTTACTGGTTGGAATAAACTTTACTTAAAACATTCAGCTTATGTTCCATTAAAGTTACATTAGATAGATTCATAACTAGTCCTTCTTGGCATTCATAAACGCCTTCTTTATTATATTTTGTGAGTTCACAGTACCTTCTAATTTCCATTTTAACAATAAAAGCTATTATAACTGTACAAACAGCAATGTTATCAGTAAGAAGTATTCTTTATAGTGGCAATACTCAGTGCATCCATAGTATTTTTAATTTATTATAATGCACACAAAACCCAAATTACATTTTTAGTAAACATTCACAAACAAAATGTTATATCTTGAAAACTGTACAATCTAGATATATATTATTAGAGCATTTTGTTAATCAGACATTAGCTTTCAAATGACAACATGAAATTCCTTTATAAGTGAATGTTTATTGAGATAGTTACAGAAATATGAAAACATTTATTTATTTATTTATTTATTTCAGTTTGATAACCGGGGAAGTCTACTGGGCCAGAAGAATCCATTTTCAGTGGAGGCCCGAGGAGAAAAGCTCCATAACTAAGCAAATTACAATGTAAAACAGTACAGTATAAAACAAGCAAATTACAATATAGAAATTACAGTATAGACTATAAAAGATAGATCATACATATTAAACTGAGATAATAAGACAAAGGTGAAGTTAATTAGAGGCAAAGTACAAATGGTAGTATTTACATCAAATGTAGCAGAAATGGGTAAATATTCATCAGGCAATGGAACATTCTGAAGGTGGGAAAAGTTTTAGTAGAAGTGTGCAGTTGTGGATGATATGTGTCAAAGGCTGGAGTTCAGAAAGAGATAAATATAGTACAATAAGTGGGGTAGAGAACAGTCAGGTAGTGGTAGTAGAACTCGGAAGTTGTAAGGAATAGTATGGAGAGTTGGAGAAGAGTTTGGCATTCAAGTAGGGAAGGAGCAGGGACACATCCATTCAGAGAACAGGTAGGAGTGTAAGAAGGATTTAAAGTTAGGGAGATGTGAGACAGTTCAAAGATGGGAGGGAAGTGAGTTCCAAAGTTTGGATAGGGAGTATGAAAGCAGGAATTGGCTGGGAGGTCATAATGGTTTATGTACTTGAAGGAGGTTTTGGCTTTTTGATCTTAGTAGGCGACTTGGGATATAAGGGGTTAAGGAGGTGGAGAGGGAAGGGCAGCTAGAAGGCTTAAAAATGAGTTTGTGGGTTGTAGTTAGCTTTATGAATTTAAGGTAGTTAGGCAGTTCTAGCCAATTTAGGGGTTGAAGAGATTGGTAATGATGAGATGAGGTTTTGGAGCGTGTGGTGAATTTGTTTATTTTATTATAGCAGGCTTATAATTTGGTCTGTAATCCAAGCTAAATGTTGTACAGAGGGGCACCGTATAGCAGGGAGGGGAGGAGGTAAGAGGAGGCAAGGGCTTTTCTGGTGGTTGGGGTGAGGAAATGGTGATGTCAATATAGGAGACCTAATTTTGATGGGGGTTTTTGATGGCAGTATTAATATGGATGTCAAATTTTACGTGTTCATCAATGATGACACCTAGTAACTTAGTATATGAAACAATTTCAATAGGGGTATTATCTTGGCTTAGTATAGAGAAAGAGGCTTTGTTGCATGTGGTGGCTTTGGATGGAGCAAAAATCATTTGCTTAGTTTTGGTAGCATTTAAGGCTAGGCGATGGCTTTGCATCCAGGTTTCTGTTTTGGTAAAAGCCAATTGGGTTTTTAACTGTAAGTTTGAAAGGGAGTCAGCAGTGCAGATGATTTTGGAATCATCTGCATACTGAATTAGAGAGGTATCAGGGACAGAATGGTGATAGTTGTTGATAAATATGTTAAAGAGTAGGGGGCCGAGAACAGATCCCTGGGGAACGCCTGTGGGGGTAGGAAGGAAGGTGGAAATAGAAGATTTCCATTTGACATCTTGGTATCTATTAGAGAGGTAGCTAGAGAACCAGGCTACAGAGGAGGGGGATAGGTTGAGAGAGGATAAGTGAGATAGGAGGATAGGATGGGATATGGTGTCAAAAGCTTTTGATAGATCCAGGAATAGGGTAGATACTAACTTGCCAGAGTCACGGGCCTGGTTAATGCATTCTAGGAAAGATAGAAGGGCAGTGATTGTGCTATGGCCGGGACAGAAGCCATGTTGAGTTGGGGTAAGGAGGTTATTGTGTGTCAGATGTGTCATTAGTTGTAAATGAATGCATTTTTCCAGGATTTTTGATAATGGGGAGAGGATTTTCTGTTTGTGAGTGCTCTATCCGAGCATTTCTGTGCATTTTTGTCTGTTACAGTTAAAAACATTCTCGAGTCTCCTCCTTGATCTGTTTAAAACTTTCATTTAGTGGCTACAGCTAGCAACTGTAATATTGTGCATTACTATAATTGTTTTTTTTTATTTAAATTACTAAATTGTAAACTGCTTTTTCATACTGAGACTTGTATTTTCTTTGTGGATGTTCTTTCTATGCTTTAAAGTGAGGTTTCTGTGTTCTGCTCAGGTGGCATAATCTTGATAGAGGCCTGTTGTCTAGGCTGGTAGTTTTGTTTGAGTTTCCTGTGTTTCTGGCAGCCATTTTCTGCTGATTGTCTTCATTATTATTGAGAGTAACAAGGCCTCCTGACCTTCTGTAGTATGAGTGATTGGGTAATAGCAGGGGCTGAGTAGTAATATGATCTTCCAACTCCTCCATTCTTACTGCTATATAAACCCTGTGTCTTATAAAGGTTCTGCTTGTATTGTCAGGCTCTGGATTGCATTGCATAAGTGGAAAATCCTTAAGATTCCAAGAGCAGGCTAAGTTATTTCTTACACTTATTTCACTGAACTGCACTTCTGAAATGCTTACAGTGCTATACAGTTGATCTACTATATTTTTGCACTGTTATAAAGCTTTTTTTTTATTGTTTCACTGCATTTATGTACTGTTTTATACTGTTTTAACATTACTTAACTGTAAACTGCTTTTTCATACTGAGAGTTGTATTTTCTGTTTGTGAGTGCTCTATCCAAGCTTTTCTGTGCATTTTTGTCTGTTACAGTTAAAAGCATTCTCGAGTCTGCTCCTTGATCTGTTTGAAACTTTCATTTAGTGGCTACAGCTAGGAACTGTAATTTTTCTTACCCACCCTCCCTAGTGTTGTGTGTTCTTATACTTGGTGGCTTTGCAGTTGCCCGCCCATACTGTATATTTGATCTGTGACACTCCTCCCAGTCTAGTGTCATTAGTTCACTCAATCTAATAGAGAACATTTGTGAAGGCCAACCCACTCAGATTCTTAACATTGAATTAACTTCTGTTCCAACTTTCTCCATTTCCACTTTACTGGGAAAAAAATTCTAAGCTTGCTTCCACCCTTTCCTGTGGCAGATCAGATACGGATTTGCTGTGTGCAGGACTGTTTGTGAGCTCCTAAGCCCCCCCCCCCACTTAACTGGGGTTAAACTATTCCTGGCGCTATAAAGTCAGTTCTTCAAAATTTCCCTTGCAACTAGCCAGCTTTTTAGTTTTAGCACTCATCTGTTTATTTGATCTCAGCACTTGTTCAGAACTCATTGTAAGCACTAAATAAGTTACAAATTACTACAGTACTCAACTTTCCTCACTTGTCTAGAGGAAAACAGTTTTTAGTACTTAATAAATAAGCACCTATTCAGGCATGTCTAAAGGTCAGCTCCCGGTGTTTTCTCCTGTCTACCTGATTAATCTGGGCATCTTGGGACAATGCAGCAATTGCCTCATGTACACAGACAACCCTCTCCTCCTACCACCCAACACTACAACTTGTGAGAGACGCACTTATACAGCCAAATTGGAAGCAAAGCTCTCTTCACCAAAGACTGGCCTAGACAGTCAAGAGGAGAAGGTAAACACTTGCACCGCACCACACTCATCACATAGTCCCTCAAAACCTACACCACCAAAACACACACACAGAACCACAAAATACACACCTACATTCACGGAGGCTCTCAGTACAAATCTGCCCAAACAATAGAGACCTCCAAAGCAGAAATGCAAGCAACCTCCACCCCCCAACACAACCCAAATGACACATAGTCCACATACTCAGTGTGCCACTTAACTACAGCCCATAAGGCATAACGTACCCAACACTCTAGTCATAGGTGACTCTATAGTCAGGCACACTGATGTTCCATTCACCAGGCTAAACAAGGAAAAAGTTACTGTCAGCTGACTGTCAGGTGCCAGGATCCACCACATAATGCACGCACTCAGGTCACTCCACAACAAGTACAAATATGTCCATGTTGGTGTGAATGACCTTAGATATACCTCTCTGGACTACATGAAAAGAGACATGGCGGAGCTCTCCGATCTTGTAGCCCAGGCCGGTATGACCCTAGCCCTGAGTAGCATCCTGCCATCACCCAGAATGACACCACAGTACAAGGACAAAATGACTGACTTTAACAATTGGCTAAGCTTCTAGTGTCATTCTAAGGGAATCCAGTATCTGTCTGCCTGGGATGACATGATCGACAGAACATGCTGCTTTGCCAGAGATGGCCTGCACCTGTCGCCCTTGGGATTCTGGATACTGGCAAAGGCTCTTGCCACCCACCCCTATAGTGCCTTTTTTAGGCAAGGTTCAAATGACAAATTCACCACCGTAACAGGTACAAGCAAGCAAAATGTGAGGGTAATGCTACACAATGCTAGAAGTCTAAACCTCAAAATGCACTCACTCGAGGCACTCCTTAAAATGAAGAACATTGACATCTGTGCAGTGACAGAGACCTGGTTCAAAGCTCCAGATAGCACCCCTGCATTACCAGGCTATAATTCATACCACACCTTTCGGCCACCAAACCCAGACCAAAACACTAAAGGTGGAGGCGTGTCCATACTCATTAAGGATATCCACATCTCCAAGCTAGTTGCCCAGCATAATGCATCTGAGATTATCCAAGTTCAACTAACTCTGGGCAAAACTGCAATCCAGATTGTAGCTTGCTACAGACCCCCCACCATGCCCCAGGATTCCCACTCCTCTTTTCTTGCTACACAGGAAAATATTAAGGTACAACCCAACACTCTAATAATGGGTGATTTCAAATACCTTACCATTAACTGGGAAAACTACTCATGTACCAACTCTTTTGCCCAAGGTTTTCTGGAAATCATCAATTCCAATGCTTTGGATTAACTTATCCACACCCCCACCAGGGTCAGCAATATCCTAGACCTGGTCATCACCAACATGGGTGATCGGTGTTCCACACCAGAGGTCAGCTCCTCGTTGGTAAGATCTGACCACAAGCTAATCACCCTAGACATCCACATCTCGCTCCCACCCCCCATTAGGAAAACAACCGTAAAAAATTTCTCCAAAGCCAACTTCACACTTCTTAAGACAGAAGTGGCAAAGTTCATGACACCCATGCAGATGGACAATAGAGGTACGACAGCTGAATCCTACACAAATGCACTTTATATGCACTTACACGAGTGCATGGATCGTGCTATCCCTAACAGAACCAAGATGCTATCCTCCAATAAAGGAAGACAATCTGATGGTCTTCTGCCATAAACAAACTCTACAACAGAAGAAAGAAACTGTTGCAAAAAAAGAGTAAAATCCCACAATTGGAGGAACTCCCTGGTCAGCCTCAGTAAGAAGCTGAGATCACTCATAAAATCCTCCAAATCTAGTTATGAAAACAAAATTGCCACTGATTCTAAAGACAACCACAAAGCATTCTATAGCTATGTCAAAAATCTCAATGGTAACACTCAGATCTGCTCTGAGTTACAGCACAATGACACTAAATATACAGAACCAACTGATATTGCCAACATCCTGGCAGATAGGTTCAGTGCTAACTTTACCCCCCTCTCACCCCCTAAAGGGCCCATCTTTATACCAGAAGAATGCAAAGTTCCTGTAATCACGGCTGCACAGGTAAAAACTTCACTCTCCAAAGCCAAGAACACAGTATCCATGGGACCTGACAACATCCCAGGTTGGCTTCTACATGAACTCCAGAATGAACTGGCACCCCACCTAAGTACCATGTTCAATCATAGCCTCACCTCAGGCTTTGTGCCCATTGAATAGTGCACCGCAACAGTTATCCCACTCCACAAAGGGGGGGGGCCACAACAGACCGCGGGAACTACCGCCCCATTAGCCTGATGAGCCTCGTCTGCAAGGCCATGGAACGTATCATCATGGAACTCATAAACAAAGACATTGGAGATCTCCAAACTTTGGACCCCACACAGTTTGGGTTTGTAAAAGGCAGATCATGTCTTCTAAACCTGATAGACTTCTTTGAAGTAGTCACCAAAGCCATAGATGAGGGTAAGGTGGTTCACACAGCCTATCTAGATCTCGCCAAGGCATTCAACACCATCCCCCACTCTGGAATTATAGATAAACTCACTAAACTAGGTATAAATCCCTATGTCACAAGATGGGTTGCCAACTGGCTTACTGACAGAACCTACACCATGAAAGTAGCAGACTCCAAATCAGACCTCAGACCAGTGACAAGTGGAGTACCACAGGGTTTAGTCCTGGGTCCTCTCCTGTTTGGTATCTACTTCTCTGAAGTACAAGCTAACACAGAAGGTCTTTGGCTAACTAAATTTGCAGATGACTGCAAATTAGGAGCCATAATTGAAACTCCTAATGATGTGGACATCCTACAAAAGGGCCTCACTGAGACAGATGCCTGGTGTCAAAGACATGGTCTCAAGCGCAATGCCAAAAAGTGCATTGTCATCCCCTTTGGTAAAAACTCTGTACCCATAAACTACCACATAGGTGGTAGTCTACTTAGCACCAAAAGTGTGATAAGAGACCTTGGGACACAGGTGGACAGTAGTCTCTCCTTTGATAATCACATTGCCACAATGGACAGGAAATCCTTCTACATGGCACACCTCATCACAAAAGGTTTCTCATCCAGAAAAAAAGAGGTCATTATTCCCCTCTACTCATCACTCATTAGACCCATTATAGAGTACAACTCCCCTTTTGGTATGTACCTCACAAGACATCTACAACAACTGGAAAGGCTGCAAAAATACCTCACAAAGAGGATTACTGGCCTCAAACAGATGCCTTCATGAGACCGTCTCAAAAAACTCCAGCTTTACTCCGTCACATATCGCCTACTCAGAGGCGATCTCTGCCTAACATACAAAACTATGTCAAACCCAGAGCTGTTGGACATGCTCCACTTAAAGCAATCCCAATCCCTCCGAGCTACACACTCTAGGGACCTAAACCTTGTCACCACAGTAAACAGAACATGCTGGAGGGATAGATTCCTGTCCCAGAGACTTCCCATACTCTGGAACAGACTACCTATCTTTGTCAAACAGAGCTCCTCATTAACACTATTCAAGAAAAATCTTGATGATTGGATGGGTAATAGGAAATTCACCCTGGGGATCACTTCTGTAGTTCTGCTTGACAGGGGCACAGGAAAATAATTTTCTTGGGTGGCGAAAGCCAGGGTACCTTTTTGGCTAGGCTTGTATAGGCCCTAGGGCCAATAGCCTAGTACCTACCTATGAACCTATGAACTTATGATAGCGATGGGCCTGAAATTAATGGTGTCATTGTTCTTGCCACCTTTGTGAAGAGGAATGACGTATGCATGTTTCCATATAGAAGGGACATGGGACTCTTGGATGCATCTATTGATAAGTATGGAAATTGGCAGGGCTTTGCTGTTAGCTGCTAGTTTGAGGTATAGAGGTGGTAGATTATCACGGGGCAGTATTACAGGGTTTCAGCTGGAGTAATAGTTTTTTTTTATGATGCTTGTAGGGATGGGGTGGAGGTTTATGGTGGGAAGGTCAGTATTGGTGGAAAGGAGGGGTGCTTGTGGAGAAGAGTTAGGTGGTGGGTGAGCAAAGGAGGTGGTAAGTTTAGCTATACAGTTTACAAAGAAGGTGTTGAAAGAGGAAGCAATGTCAAGGTCAGAGAGGTTAGGGTTGGGGCAAGGGTTAGCTTTGTCTCCAGGATTAAGGAGAGAGGAGACTATATTCCAGAACTTTTTTGGGTTGCTGGGGTGCTCAGATTGAAGCTTGGTATAGTATGATTTCCGATCTTTGGTGATTAGTTTTTTTATGGTATTCCAGAGTTGTTTACATTCTATTAGAATGTTAGGTAGTGTACATTTATGGTCTTGTTTCCATTTTTTATCTCATTGGAGCATGGTTTGTTTGGTCTCTTTTGATAACCAGGGACAAATATGTGACTTGACCCTTTTGGTTCTGAGTGGAGCGAGGCTATTTAGTAAGTTTAGGAAGGTTTCGTTAAAATGGGTGATAGCATTGTCAACGGGTAGGGTTCTTAGGACAGACCAGTCTGTTTGGTCTTGACAGTTAGTGAAATAGTGTGGGTGGAAATTAGAGAGATTACGAGTTTGAATGTCGTCGTGCTGTTTATGGGTATGAGATGGGTGGCGGATGGCAAAGGTGGGCATGTGGTCACTAATAGGGTCTGGAAGGATACCTGAAGAGGAGATGTTATTAGGGTGAGATACTAAAATCCAGTTGAGGATGGTACCTGAGTCTCCATTTTTGTTAGGCCTAGTGGGAGACTGGATGATTTGGCAGAAATTAAAGAGGTTGATTGCTTGTGAAGAGGTTTGGAAAATGATATTTGCCCAGTTGATATTTACGTCACCGAGAATAAAGGTTTCATTTTTAATATTGGAAAAGAACCAAGAAAGAATATCTTCTAGTACTGGAATATTGTTATTGCTGGCAGGATATGAATGGCTGTTATGCATATGGATTTATGGTTATTGATCTTTAGGTGGACTATTGTTATTTCTGATGTGGAAAAATTTGGAGTGGGGTCAGTAAAAGGAGTGACTGTGTAAGAGAAGGAGTAGATGATGGCTACACCACCTCCTTTTTTGTTGGACCTATCATTGCATATAATTTGATAGCCAGGGGGCAGTATTTCTGAGTCTTTTAATTAAGGTTAAAGCCAGGTTTCAGAGATGGATATGATATCAGGTTGATTATGTAAGAGCCAAGCATAGAGACTGGGGATTATGTTACATACACTTTGTGCATTTAATGTGGTGAAGTGGATGAAATGAGGAGTGAGGATATGTGTGGATGTATGGTTAGGTGTGGAGTTGTTGGGGCCAGGGTTGGGATGAATATCACCAGATAGAGAGAGGAAGAGTAGGCCTAGTAGCTGATGTATATCTGTAGTGATAGAATGAGGTGTAGGGTATGGGTGGAAGATGTATTTGTTATTTTGTGAGTGGTGGTGATAAATAGGTGTGGCAAGGGTTGGGAGGATTTTGAGTTTAAAGAATAAGGTGATGAAGATGGGATAGAGTTCGGGAGGTATTGAAGGGAAAGAGGGTAGGGGGAGTTGTTGGGTTATGGATGTGCAGTGTAAGGGTGGGTTATAGGTGGGATGTGGGAATTGTGTTAGGTATGAGAGGGTGATTAGGAAGGTTAGTAATCCTAGGTATGGAAGGTGGGTGGGGAGTGTCATGATGTAGTTAAGTATGTGTGAGGGTGTGTGGTGTGATTAGGGTGAGATAAATGATTGTTGGGTAGGGTGATTGGTGGGAGGAGTTAGGGATAGATAAAAGTACAGGCAGTGGGGGTGGGTGAGATTTGGGGGTAGGGGAGCGGAGTGAGCCCACAGGGCGAACGGAGTGGGAAGAGCAAAAGAAGGTGAGTGCAGCAGAAAAAAGTATCAGCAAAGTGTAGTTTAATAGCTATTATAGAAAATTTTGTACTACTATTGTTAGGCAAGGTTGAGTAAGTTGACTTTTCTAGAAAGTTTGGGCAAGGTGAGAGAAGATAATTGCAGTTTTAAGATCTTAAATCTCAGCCAACTCTTAGTGGAAAACTAAAAACCTATTGGGTAAGTACTACGAGGCTGGGAGTTACATAGGTAGATACTGCCACCTATTGGTAGAAAGATTAAGTAGCAGAGATAACCAAATCTGTTGTAGGTTCGAGTATATATAGGAGAACTGGAAAGGGGAGGGGGAAAACCGGTCTATGGTGTGGTGCTGGCATGCACACAAGGAGGTCAGACTAAAAGGTAGCACATAACGTAACATATGTTTAATTGTATAAAAAACAACACTGGATATCTCTCAAGATGTGCAACTTACAGTGCAAATATTAAAGACAGTTTGCTTCAACATCTAAAGTTTCACTTAATGTCATGCAACAGTTTGTAAGTCACTAATTTTTGAAATATTAAGTACATATGGAAATATTGTTTATTTTCATAATTACTAGCAAACAACTAGCAATATTTACAGTATAGTGGGATCTAAACCAGCATTGTCCTGTCTGCCACATTGGTCTTTCACTCCATACACCTCAATCATATGTGGGGTTCTCAGTTATGAAAATATGACCATATATTTGAAAATATAGGGTGCATAAAATATTGCATAACTATAAGAATCAATCAGAGGAGGTTAGAAAGGATGGAGAAGAGAGACTGGATAAGCAATTCACAAACAAACAATGGGAGGATATATGTATGGCTCCCAAATATGCAACAAAGTCTCGAAGATTTAGGATCTTTGCTTGGAAGTGTATGTACAGGTATTTTTATACCCCAAGCAGACTGCAGTTATTTTTTCTCAGGTAGATTTAGACATAAAAGAACTGGAAGTGGGACCCTGGAGAAATGGTTAAGAACAAATTACATAGGAAATGGGAATTGTGGGATCAATACATGCAGAATAATGTTTTAAGGAGGAATGAGGTTTAAGGGAATGCAGGAATTGAATGAGCTATGTAACGTTTGACTGACAATGACTGTATAGAAAATTATATGTGATGTATAATATTTGCATCTGAAAATAAGTCAATATGATTTGTTTTATTTATATAAATGAATGATTGCCTATATCATAAGTGATAATTTAATAAAGATGTTTATTGCTTAAAAAATAAATAAATAAGTGGCAAACAAAGATTAATTTCTCCACTGCAAGACACCCTAGAATAACAACCTTAGTGACATCGTGTTAATAGCTCCGAGCCCCTTCTAATACTGCCTATTATTAGCAGGTAAGTCACCTAATTAAAGTTCTGGATGCCATAAGGCGGTATGGTTGTGAACAAAAAGTAAACAAAAAGGCATTTCAGGCTTGAGTGAGTTAAAGCATTGCAAAATAAAGTGAATCTCAAAGAACAAAAAGAGAAGCAACTGCAGAGTGCTAAGGGGGAAACAAAGAAGAATTTGAATAACATGAATGAGTTTAGAATGATTGCTGCTAAGCAACTATTTTTGATAACAACTCCAAAACACAAAAACTTTTAGCACAGTGACTTGGGCAACAGAAAGTAGAAATGGTTGTCACCAAACTTAGGGAGCCCATAACAAGAAAAATAGCCAGAGGTACTACAGAAGTATTACAGATATTTCAAATATTTTGTGAACATTTGTATAAAGCACAGGGATGTGGAAATTAAGAAAAAGCAAAAATGGAAATATTTATGGAAGATTTAACTATGCCAAGATTAGAGGAAGATGAGGCTCAACAATTAATAGTTAACATAGGAGAAGAGATAAAATGGTGATGTTTGGTCAGTTTACAGGGAAGTATCGAGGGACAGATGGTATTCTTGTGGACGTTTGAAAGTCAGGTGGGAAGATAGTAATACAAATCTGAAAGGTTTTATTTAATAGCATTTTAAAAGGTGAGGAAGCACTAGCTCCTTGTAGGAAGGCTGTGGTGGTTGTATTACCCAAAGAGGGTAAAGACCAATGACCCAGCTTCATATAGACACATTTTAATTTTAAACCATGGTTATAAAGTATTTATGTCTGTACTAGCTAACAGAGTGACAAATATGCTGTGAAAATTAATAGATGTGGATCAGCATGGTTTTGTGGAGGGGAGGCAAACATTTGACAACATTAGTAGAACAATGATGATCCAGAGGAAAACAGAATATAAGAAAATACCACTGTTGTAGGTGGGTCTTGATGCAGAGAAAGTATTTGATAGAGTAATCTTTGATTTGATGAGTCAGGCAATGGAAGCATTTGCATTCCCTGATACAATAATGGGGTTAATTAAGAGGATATATGAAGGATTGCAGGCAAGAATTAAGGTCGGGGCTTCGTCTCTGATAAGCTGGGTCTTCATTCCCCTTTGTTATTTGCTTTATATTTAGAGCCATTGGCAAAGAAAATAAGTGCCTCACACATTCAAGGATATAATTTAATTAATAATCAGGAAAATCGGCTTTATTTGTGGATGATGTTATTTTGATGTGATAAATCCAGAAGAAAGACATCTTAGTGTTGTGGAACATTCTAAGACAGTTTCATGCCTTTTCAGGATATAAAATTAACGAAGATAAAACAAAAGCTATAGCAGTAAATTATGTACCCACACATGAATTGGTTCAACAACTCTCATATTTATGGGGGCATAACATGTAGTATTTAGGTGTATGGATTAAAAAGGGTTATGTTATGGTATCTAAGAATAAGTGATAAAGACTAAAGGACAGATAATACAAAAACTGAGAGACTAGAAGCTCTTGCTTATGGTTAGTCAGATATAAGCAGTAAAAACATTTTAATTTTATATACAGCTTAGGCATATATTTAGCAACCAGAGGAGAAGGTGTGGGCAATAATTAATAGAGCTGAAGGATTTATTTGTTAGGGGAGGAGGAGAAGAGTTAAACAGGATAAGTTGATTCATTCCGTAGAACAAGGTGGTTTAGGATTATGTTATTATAGATATTTTTTAAGCTACATTGCTAAAGCATATAAACATAACACAAGCAGAAAGTTATAAATAAAAATGGAAAAGGATGATAATGAAGCAGGAAGGGAGTTCTAAAATAAGGAGAGAGTAGGATTTTGGATGCAGATCCATAAGGAGAATAATAAAAACCATACAGACTATTATATTCATAAAGTAGCAGAAAGAATTCTAAAATGTAAGTCAACATGGGAATGGAGAAAAGAGATTTTTCCAGTTGGAATGACTGATAGCAGGTGCACAGAAAATGGGCAAAATGGGGTTAGAATTTACTGGAGAAAACTGGCAAATCAACCAAGATACTGGAAGCAAATAAATAGAGAGGGGAAAGGTAATAGAGTGGGATGAAGCTAAGCGGAAGGTTTTGCACTGCAAGTTAATTGCCTTCCCTACCAGAGACTGCTATCAGAGTATAGGCAAAGAGAAAGGGATAGTGATGTCCTAAGTGAAAATCTAGCTCTAGTAGAATTTTTAACTGAGTCTAGAACAGATGCTGCTGTTAAAAATGGATTGTTACTAGGGCATATAAAATATTGCATGCTAACTATAAGAATCATTCAGGAGAGATTAAAAAAGATCAGGAAGAGACAGAGTGGAAAATCAGTTTACAAAGTAACAATGGAAAGACATGTGTATGGCTTCCACATATACAACAAAGTCCAGGTTTAGTATCTTTGCTTGGAAGTCTTTGCATAGGTATTTTTACCCAGAGTAGGCTTCAAAGAACATTTCCTCAGATAAATAATAAACACTGGAGGTTTGTTGGAAAAAAGGGTAATAGGTGTGAACATATTTTTGGGAGTGTGATGAGTTGGTAGATTTTAAAACTACACCACAGAGCACTCTGTCAGAAATATTGGGGGAACAAAGTAAGGGAATTATTTTTGAGCTGGGACACAGGATCTGAACTGCCTAGACATTGTAAGGTCTTATTAAGTTTACTGCTATTGGATGCCAAAAAAGCAATTACTAGAAAATCAAAATCAAAGTCTAAACTAACTGTAACTGAAGTACTGAATATTGTTAAAGAGACAAAAATGGAAGTGAGATCTTTAGATAAGGAAAGTAGCAAATTACATAGAAATAAATGGAATCTGTTGAAACAATACATGCACAATCATGTTCAGGAGGAGTAAGATTTATAAGAAGCCAGGAGTTGCACAATTTATGTAACGTTGGACTGCATAGCACTTGTTATAAAGAAAGAAAATACATGTTATGTATAATGCAAGAACAAAAAACATTATTATGGTTTGTCTTACTTTCTGTTAATGTATTTGTGCCTATGTCGTCTTAAGTGATAATTTAATAAAGGTGTTAAAAACTGATGCTAATGTGTGATGAGACCACCTGTACTTACCTAGTACTTCTTCTACAACACCATGATCCTTCCTCTTCATTCCATCATTACACCAATATTTAAATAATTGTCACTGCCAGCACCATAAAATTCAGAAACTGTAAGAGCCCAATATTAACAAAATTCTGAATTAAAAAAATTGAGTTGGTACAAAGAAATGCAACCAATATCATCAGTGAACAGGTTGATTTACCCTAAAAGGTATGCTTTTATCAGGCAGACATCTTCCGGAAACATCTTGAAGGTGTTATTTCTTGGTATACAGTATCCATACGACAGGGGTCCTTGGCTGGTATTAAATGTAAAATATCCCAGGTATACTAAATCAAATGATGGGGGTCTTATGTGTTGTTTTACTCTCCCTGGGGAATGATCTGCTCAGTAGTATAACTAGCACAGGGTGAGAGGAGCAACTGCCTCAGGTGCAAAATGTTGGGGATGCATGATTGACCATCCATCATCCCAGCTGTTTTTTAGTGCAGTACTGACTTTTAAAAGCTGGTATTACATTTGCAGTCAAATCTATGTGCTGTAGCACTCCACATGTGGTCTAAATTGTACAGCTGCTTGCTACATTTGTAGCAACCATTTACTGCCTTTTAAAAGAGAAAAGATTTTTTTAAAACTAAAACCTGAGTGCCATGGTGCTTATTGCAGGCAGAGTATAAACTACAGCAACTGTTTCCTACATTTGTAACAAGCAGTTTGCTGCAATTTAAAAATTAAAAAAAATTAAACTAAAACCTGAGTGTTGTAGCACTCCATGCAAGCAAGGTATAAACTGTAGCAACTGTTTGCTACATGCATGGCAAGCAGCTTACTATAGTTTAAAAGATTCTTTTTTTACTAACGTGTGAGGAAGGAGGATTGGGGGCAGGACACAGAAACAGGACCTGAATAGATGGGGCATGAGGGAGGGGTGCACATACTGCATCTGGCCGGCATGCCAGTAGAAGGAACAGACTGAAGGAGTGAAGCTTTATTTTGTGCGACCAGCGCAGGGTACTGTTTGAGCCAGCTATGCTTCTGGATCTGACTAAGGAAGAACAAAGAGATACTGTCAGGGCAAAAGCAAATGCCAGAACTAAGGAACCACATGACACTCTACTTACCTTTGGCAAAATAAATAAATAAATAAAAGCTTATATCATGATATGGCAGACTGGGAATCACTAGTAATGTATGGTGATTATCTAAAAGGCACACTAGTAACATATATGTATTATGTAGAGTTTCTTAAAAAATGTACTGTGCTTCTCCTGGTGAATAATACTATGAGAAGTTTATTTGCATAGGGCAAATAGGTTGTTTCCTTCCCCCTGTTAGATAGCATCTCTTTAGTCCCTATACAGCTGATCACACAGCCTTACCTGTTCAAACTGCCATCAGCAGGTTCCTGGTAGAATGACACACTTTGCTGGAAAAATGCTATCATAATATCAGTCCACAAGATGAGTATAATAACAAGGTTGGTGACATCAGAACTATTACCTTTTTCATAATTCCCTGGCAAAAGTACTAAGCAAATTCTCCAAAAGCAATTGTTGAACTAGATGGTATAGTATGAATGGTGTCCCTCCTGACAGGCAGTGTAGACTGAAGGAGGAAGAAGTCAGCCACTGCCAAAATCAAAATGTCAGATCTTGTAAACAACAAGCTGGACAACAGAGACTATGCAGGTGTTCACTTTCTAGATCAAAGGCCTCTGGCATGTCCTGTTGCTTATCAAACTAGCTTGTAGGTATGACCATACCTCCATGAACTGGTATGATGGGCTCCCTATTGAAATCTTGAGACTCGCATTGCCGAGTCCTGAGGCATGAAAAAAGATCAAAAAGTACAGAAGAAGAGCAAATATCAGACATCACTCTTCTCCTTTAAACTTCTTTTTTTCTGTAGGGATGCAAGTCTCCCTGCACCTCCAATGTGAAAGTCAAGTTCCCTACATCTCCAGATTTATATATACCAACGTCAAAATCACTATACCTCAGTGAAAGGGGAATATTTTGTGAAATGGCAATCTTGTTCTTTGTATATGTAAGTCCAGATTTTCAGTCATTTGGTCTCCACATTTAGGGACTCAGTAAGGTGGGTCCAGAGGTTTTAAACAGTTAACTGTATGATGGCTAACTGAAGAGGATGATGCAGGCAGTTAAGTGGAAAGGTCTTTTATCAAAACCATGGAAGACTAAAAAGGCTTTACCACAAGGCTTTGTTCTTAGAGTTCTACTATTCTGTCTGTCTGAAAAAAAATGTGGGAGCACTACAGAAATATGTCACTCATCCAATACACAGACATATGTGTTTGTGGTCAACTTAATTACTATAGTTCTTGGAATTCAACAGCAGCTGCTAGAAGGATTTGTAAAACTTGAGCAATAACTTAGTGTGATGGCAACAGGAAAGTACAGAACAGATGCTCTATGAAAGCAACATAATAGTCAATGACTGGGCCAAAGCTAACTGTCATGAAAGGAGATACTGCCAGCCCAGCTATCTGGAATTTTGTAAATAATTATATGCCATTTGTGAATATTAATATGATTTATATAGAAGTGTGACAGAAAGAGATAATGCCAGCCCAGCTATCTGGAATTTTGTAAATGGTAATGTGTCATTTGTTTTATATGTTCTGAATATTTTATACAGCTTTGAGGTTTTGATTATGTGTCATTTGTGAATGTCAATATGCTTTATGTAAGATGCTTGTGTTACAGAGGTATTAAAACTGTATGTCATATTGTACAGACGTGTGCTGAAGAGATATTTTGTAAAGTACTGATCAGAAATGTATATGCACTACTGTAACTATTTAGATATATATATATTTTAAGAGTAAAGACTGGAACACAGGAGATTAACTTGCAAAACTTCAGAAGAATAGCTGAAATTATGTTACTTTATGGTGGGCCATAAACAAAGATGTTATCTCTCAGTTTCAATGCAGTAACAGAGGCAACGTCTAGAACTAGAAGTTTTTTTTATTGTCTTGGAAGTGTTTGTTGTTTTCTGACTTCCAGGATCTGCCTTAGATCTAAGAAGGGTCCTTGTTTATGTATTTTCACAGGTAGATGCTAAATGCTGTTGTTATTGAGTCTGGGAACTGAAGTCAGATGACAAGAAATTATGTCATTCTGCAAGTATCCCAGCAGTAATATTTGGGATATTAATACGAGCTCTCCAAGAGAGATACTGAACATTTTGTATTTTGTCTTTGACCTGACAAGAACATCCACTCACCACATATGCCTGCTTGCTCTGTAAGTAAGTTAACTAGGGTACAATAATTTCTCTTAGATACAGTCAGGAATATAGTGAAGTATAGCTTAGATGTTTTCTTTATTTATTTGAAACTGTTCTGCAATGTTGTTTTAAATATTTCCTGTGATTTTAAACTCTGATGTAATTGTGATTATTTACTGAGTATTTTCTTGTTCTTTTATTATGTATTATTAAATATATTTAAATATTTCATTGTGTCTGATATTTGTGAGACATATTTAAGTTCTGAGAGTACTTGCATATTTATTTGGTGACACTGTGGACCACTCCTAATAGCCTCGCTCTTGGTTAAACTACCATTTGGATTAATAGTAACATTACACAGTAAGATTGGACACCCTTTGTTAAGGGCCTTAAAGTAGCTGATAAAGAGTTGGCTGGTGGCAGTAATAACTACCTTATAGTCTGTGCAAAGGTGGGCATAGCTAGTAAATCTGTGCCAGCCTTTCCCGGGTGTGTGTGTGTGTTTGTATATAAATCCTACCTCAAAGTGCGTGTGTGCTACTTGGGCAGGGACACGAAGCACTTGTTGGACAGAGTGGGTGCTGGAGGTCTTGGCTTGGCCAGTCAACTGAGATCTCAACCCTATAGCTGTGCCAGTGAGGAGTCATTGGGGATCTGGAGAAAGATGGAGAAGCCAACCCCAGACTGACTGTGGTCTCTGTGTGCTCTTAAGGGAAATTGCACTTTAGTGTGTGTGTGTACTTGTCATCTGCACCTCAAGATGTGGTTTATTGTCTGACTGTACTTCATTTTAGTGTGAAATTAAAGGATTACACTTAGTAGTAGCATGATGTTTTCTTCCAAAGTGCTCCTTTTGTACTGTTTTACTTGTCATCTTTCCCAATGTACACCTCACTGGTGCTAGAGGTGAGGATTGATGCTCCTTGATTAAGGTTGCCAGTGGTGGAGCATCACACTAACCTCAATTAAAAAGTAAGTGAGGTGATACCTCACTTCACCCTTGACCAGAAATTAAGCTACTTATGCCAGATAAATACTAGTGCGAAGCAAGGTAAAGTTCTAGCTTGGTTCATTAGAAAAGCTGAGGCAGTACCTGACAGGCTACAGTTGGACAAAGCTACTCTGTTTGTAGTACTCCATTACTGTGGAACTACACTGACCACACTCATTACTGTGGCCCTAAACTGACCACACTTATTACTGTTGCCCTGCACTGATCACACTCACTGCTGAGGCCCTAAACTGACCACAGTCACTGCTATTGGCCTACATTGACAGACTCACTACTGTCGACCTACACTAAAGTCACTTGTCCAGGCTGACATCAGCCACCTAAAGAAGTCCTATAACCTGAAAGCCATTTTGCAACTGAAGTCACGTAGTAGAGACAACTGAATGGTTTACTTCACTGAAAAAAATCCTTAAATTCTTACTATCTGAAGTTCTGCATGCCATCCAAATTGTTTCACTACACTCACTTCAGACATTATAAACGTATTTTTGTTAAACCCATGACCAGAAAACAGAGATCCTGGGCTGAGACTGTGTTTGAGATGTACCATACACAGTAACACAGTGGCACTTGAGCTAACCTGTCTATGGAAAGAGCTACTTCAGGGAAGGCAGCTTTGCAGTACACTGTGCAAATTCAGGACAAAATTCATGAGAGACTATCAGGACAAAAGTAAAAGTTTGGAATGAAGGTCACATAATTACTCTATCCCAACCCCTTCTATCTCTCCTGATTTGTCTGCCATATACAGTTTTAAAATGCAGTTAACAATACAACAAAAATAATATATTATTCTCAGTAGGACATCACCTTGGTTACATCTTGATACACTTTGCACCAGTATGTTCATAGGTTCATAGGTTCATAGGTTCATACTAGGCTATCTACCCTAGGGCATTTATAAGCCTAGCCAGAGTGTGTGTGGCTTTCACCACCCCTTAGGATGAGAATACTATACCCATTAGTTTGCTGTGCCTCTGTCCAGCAGTGATACAGAGATGATTCCCGGGGTAAACCTACGATCTCCCATCCACTCGTCAAGATTTCTCTTGAACAGAGTCAGTGAGGGGCTCTGCCTCACATGGACTGGGATTCTGTTCCATGGTGTAGGGAGTCTCTGGGTGATGAATCTGTCCCTCCAGCACATCCTATTTATATCCGTGTTGAGGTTTAAGTCTCTTGCTCTCGTGGCTCTGGTGGATTTGGATTTTTTGAGGTGCAGCATGTCCATTAATTCCGGGTTGGACATGGCCTTGTATGTCAGGCACAGATCACCTCTGAGCAGACGGTATGCGACTGAATAGAGCTGGAGTTTCTTCAGTCGGGCATCGTATGACATATGTTTGAGCCCCTTTATCCTTTTGGTGAGGAACTTTTGGGGTCTTTCCAACTGCTGCAGGTGTCGGGTAAGGTACATTCCAAATGGGGCGTTGTACTCAATCATTGGTCTGATAAGTGAAGAGTACAGGGTACAATGACCTCTCCTGATCTGGATGTGAATCCCTTCATGATCAGGTGGGTAATGTAGAAGGTCTTCCTAACCACTTTGGCAATGTGAGTGTCAAAAGAGAGGTTACTGTCAACTTGGGTCCCCAGCTCCCTGATAACTTCTTCCGTGTTTAATGGATTACCACCTATGTGGTAATTAGGGGTTACCTTGTTTTTCCCAAAGGGTATGACTATACATTTTTTGGCATTTAGCTTAAGGCCATGGCTCTGGCACCAGTTATCCATTTCTATGAGACCTTTCTGGAGGATGTCTGTGTCTGATGGAGTGTCAATTATGGTACCCAGTTTGCAGTCATCTGCAAATTTTGTCAGCCACAATCCCCCTATGTTTGCCTGCACTTCAGAAAAATAAATGCCGAACAAGAGGGGGCCCAGGACTGAGCCCTGTGGGACACCGCTCGTGACCGGCTTAGAGTCTGACATGGCACCAGCAACTCTAACCCTGTGTGTTCTGTCCTTGAGCCAGTTTGCAACCCATCTTGTGACATATGGGTTTACATCTAAGCTGGAGAGCTTTTCTATGATGCCCGAGTGGGGTATTGTGTCGAACGCTTTTGCTAGGTCAAGGTAGGCTGTGTGAACTGCCTTACCCTCATCAATGGCATTAGTGACTGTTTCGAAAAAGTCGACCAAGTTCAAGAGGCAGGATCTGCCCTTGACAAAGCCAAATTGGGTAGGATCCAGTGTCTGTAGGTCCCCAATGTCTTTATTTATGAGTTCCATTATTATCCTCTCCATAGCTTTGCAGACAAGGCTCGTCAAGCTTATGGGGCGGTAATTTCCAGGGTCCGTAGAAGCACCGCCTTTGTGGAGTGGGACCACAGTTGCCGTACGCCATTCTTTGGGTACGTATCCTGTAGTAAGGCTAAGATTAAACAGCAGCCTTATGTGTGGGTTTAGTTCCTCATTGAGTTCGTGTAGCACACAGCCGGGGACACCGTCCGGTCCCATTGATGCTGTGTTTTTTGCTTTAGAGAGAGCAGCTCTCACCTTTGGGCATCTGAGATGTTTGGGAGGCTAGACTCTGGTGGGATAGATATTTCTCCTTTTGGGGGGGAGGGAGAAATTTGCACTGAACCTGTCTGCCAGTATGTTGGCAATGTCTGTGGGTTCAGTGATTTTTTTATCATTTTGGACTAATTCTGAGCATATCTGGGAGTTTCCACCCAGGTTTCTAACATAGCTAAAGAAGGCTTTATGATTGTCTTTTGTGTCATTAGCGATTTTTCTCTCAAAGTTGGCCTTGGATGATTTTATGAGTGATCGTAGTTTTTTGCTAGTATTGATCAGAGATACCTTCCCTTTTAGGGATTTTGCTCTGTCATGTAGTAGCTTTCTCCTCTTGTTGTAGAGTTTGTTTATGGCTGGAGTCCACCAGACCGGGTGCCTGCCTTTGGTGGAAAGGGTCTTGATTTTATTAGGGATTGCTTGATCCATACATTCCTGGAGGTGCTCGTAGAAGGCATTTGTAAGGGTTTCAGCAGCGTGGGTAGTGGTTTCCACTGGCTTGGGGGCCTTGAAGGATACCACTCCAGTCTTAAGAAGTGTGAAGTTTGCTTTTGAGAAGTCCTTCACTGTGGTATTTTTTGCTGGGGGTGGGGGTGGGATGTGGATCTCCAGTGAGATTCATTTATGGTCTGATCTCACCAATGAGGGATATACTTCCGGTGTGGAGCATTTTGTCCCCATGTTTGTGATGATCAGGTCTAGTATATTTTCTCCTCTTGTGGGAATGGTGACTAGTTGTTCCATAGCATTTGAGTTTATGAACTCAAGGAACCTTTGGGCTAGGGTGTTGGGGCTTGAGTAATGTTCCCAGTCTATGTTTGGGTAGTTGAAGTCACCCAATATGATGGTGTTTGGAGAGACATTCATACTTTCCAGTGTCTTCAGGAAGGCTGTGTGGGTTTCCTGAGTTTGAGAAGGTGGTCTGTAGCATGTTACAAACTGTAGGGCAGTTTTACCTATGGTTAATTGCACCTGGATGGTCTCCGATGCTTCGTGCGATGCCACTAACCTGGAGGTGTGGGTATCCTTTATGAATATGGATACTCCCCCTCCTTTTGTGGTTCGGTCCGGATTTTGGGGCCGGAACGCATGATATGAGGTATAACCTGATAGTGCTGGGGTGCTCTCAGGAGCCTTGAACCAGGTTTCAGTCACAGCACAGACATCGATGTTCTCCATACTGAGGAGGGCTTCGAGGGCGTGCATCTTGAGGTTTAGACTTCTGGCATTGAGCAGTATTACCCTTAGTTTTTCTCCATTTTTGTTTTCATTCATAGATTCATGCTACAGGGCTACTGATTTATGAGGATCTTTAGAAGCCTAGACGTACAATCCCATAAATACTGTAGTCCTTGTATTTTAAGTATGAATAACTCAGAAATGAGCAGAACATTTACATATTGCCCCTGTCTATGAAGGACAAGAATGCTAAACCAAGAATGAATTTTGGTTACCCATTTATTTATCCAGTCAGGCATGAGTGTTGAAGAAGGCAGGAGAGTGGCACTGAATCGAGAGAGTTGGCGACAGTTAATACGATACCCCAACCCCATGTAAATGGGAAAAAGGAGATGATGATGATGATGATGATGATGATGATGATTTATTTATCCAGATTACATTTGAACAAAGTAAGGGAAGTACTTCACTTTGTGTGGAGAAGATGATTTTAAAGAAGTGACATTCTCTGTGATACAGATCTATCACTCCAATATGTTATGTTTATGTTGCAAAAGAGATTTAGATCTCTTAAGCAAGTGTTTATGCCTCCAGTGGATTTGCAAAAGTACAGTAGAGTTGACACAATAGGGACTGTTGGGTCTCTGTACCCAAAGTAGAAATCACCTCTCAGTAACCTGCATAACACTGAAAAGAGGGACAAGGCTTTGAGATAGTCTGCATAGTTTTTTATGATTTAGGGCCTTGATTTTCTTATAATGAAAGCATTGTGAGTGTTCAAAGTCTGTCAAATATTTGGACAGTTCCATACCAAATGGGGCATTATACTCAACGATCAGTTTGATGAGTGTGGAATATAGTGAAATGATTACATCTCTGGAACTGGACGCCATATCTTTACTAATAAGCTGTACAATGAAAAACACATTTTCTTACAACAGTGGAGACATGATGTTTACACAGGTTCTCGTGTCTCTAACTACTGAATCAGTTTTTAGGGGTATGTTGTCAATGTGATAGTTACAAGGGACTTCTTGCTTGCCAAAGGATACTACTATACATTACTTAGCATTTAGTTTTAGTCCATGGTTTTGACCTCAGCTAATGGTTTGGGAAAGGCCTCTTGGAAGATCATGGTGTCCTCTGGGAAGCTTATGATGGCACCAAGTATACTGTCATCTGCAGACTTGGTCAGTCATAAGCACATAACAGTGGCTGACTTCTGAGAAGTCTGGGATAAACTTAGCGGCAGGTCTTTTGAAGGTGGTAGAGCAGCCCACCCTAATTTCCTGGGTTCTGTTTATGAGCCAGTTTGCTATCCAGTGAGTTACACAGGGAGTAACATTTAACTGGGATAGTTTTTCTACAACACCTGAGTGTGGCATAGTGTTGAACACCTTTGCAAGGTCTAGATATGCAGTTTGCACTAATTTGTCCTTGTCCATTGTTTTAATAACCTTCTTGAAGAAGTCAACCTTGTTAAGTAGGCAGGATCTACCTGCTTGGGTCAAGAGTTTGTAGGTTACATGTGTCCTTATCTATTAATTCCATAATGATCCTTTTCTTAGCCTTACAGGTGAAGCTGGTCAGACTTATGGGTCTATAATTGTCCAGGTCTGTTGATAACCTACATTTGTGCAAAGGGATAACAGTTGCTGTCCTCCCTTCATCTGGGATACAGCCTTTTTTGGGGCCTGTAGGGGCTGACATGTCCTGTTATAGGCTGGCAAGTAAGCAGCCCAGTGTGTTATTCAGCCCCATCTAAGCACTAGGACTTCTTAATGGGAGGTTTTGGAGGTGTAGATGTGGGTATGAGATCTGGGAATGTAGGAGGAGACAGGGGGTTCAGTTAGAGCAAAATGTATCCACTAGTAGATTGGCAATGTCCTCTGGGTCCAAGCATGTGATATCATTTACTATTAGTTCTCTCCTGATAGGGGTGCAGACTAGAGAGTTTGTATTGATGAAATCCAGAAATGTCTGGGCATACATGTCAGAAGATGTATACTTCTCCCAGTTAATGGAGGTGTGGGTGAAGACCTTTAGGAGAGTGGTATTTGGCTTAATGCATGGGAATTCCATACTACTTAGGTAGGAGTTATGAGCTGATTGGAACATAGATTGGGTCCTATATTTAGCTATGATGTAATAAGGGATCTTGTTATTGGTTAGCTGGACGCGGAAAAGTTCCAAGTTGTTATCCTGTCTAACTAGTCTTGATGTGAAGTGTTTTTTTTTTAAATATGGAGACACTGCCACTTTTAGTGCCTTCTTCTAGTGCAGTGGGCCTGAATGGTGTGGTAGGGGTTGAAATTCTGCACTGATGGGATACTGTCAATGGTTTTGAGCTAGGTCTCTGTAACAATGGATATATTGATGATTTCCAAGGTAAGAAGTCCTTGTAGGGTGTGGTGTTTTTCATTAAGCTTCCTAGCACTGAGCAGCAATGCCTTTATGTTACCTGGATTCTATTTTGTTATGTTGGCAGCTTTTGAGGACAGATGTTGTGTACTGTGTTGACCATCCCTCTCAGCTGCTATAGTTTAGACATAATTCTGTGACTTTTGACCTCTGATTTTATCTTGCTCCTTCTAGAACTTATGCTTTTCTTCAGATTTTCCTCATGGAGATAGACCTCTCCAAGGGTATATTCATTATTAAATAACTGAAATAAGCATATATAAAGATTCCTTATCACTAACTATACATGTTCTACTATCTAAAGAACTTATATTCTAAAAAAAAGAAAGTGCTTCACTTTTGGTTCTATTTCTATGAATTTTAAAAACTAGTACTATGCTTTTTAATGTTCAGAGGGTGAGAGGTACAGTGGTGACTTAGTTTGCCTAATAATATACCAGTAAAGCCGTAGCAAGATGTACCCAAAGTATCATCCTGCTAAGGATAAACTATTATTTTTTACTGTAGTATTTCTTCCGTGTCTCCAGTGAAAAACAACCTTAGCCAAGCAGCACCTACACGTCAAAAAAGTCTAACAAAGTAACAGATTATGTAAGCATTCAGTTACGATTTAAAAGTTCATCTTGTTTCCCGAGAGCTGTACCTAATGTTGATAGTCTTTACTTATGATGGATAAACAACCAAATTTGCCACAAACTTCTATCTAAAATAACTGTACTCAAACACAAACACTTCCCTGTATCTGTTGGAATGATGGATACATTTCTATAGCCCAGTTATAGCATACAGTATACTACATGCATATTCTGATTAATATACACTGAAATGCTAGTTATTACATACAGACTAATGTCTAGCATGCTCTAATTAAATACAATGTAATCCCAGTTATTACATGCATAATAATATGTGATATGCTTTAACATACAGTGCAATCCAGATTATTACATAAAGAATAATAAGTGGCATGCTCTGATTAAGCATGCTATATAATCCCAGTTATTACATATTGAATAATACATGCTCTGATTAGCCATGCAATCCCACTTATATAGAATAATATGAGACATATTCTGAGTACCATCCAGCGCAATCCCAGTTATGACATACAGAAAAAATATGTAGCATATTCCTATTAACATACAATGCAATCCCTGTTATTATTTATGGAATAATGTGTGGCATGTTCTGATTAACATATATTTACACCTTTTGCACCTCCTGGCACAAGGCATATTTACCTCATAAACTTCTAAAGTAGAGTTCTTTGAATTTTATTAGGTATCCAGCAGTGTCACTGTGTGTGTGTGTGTGTGTGTGTGTGTGTGTGTGTGTGTGTGTGTGTGTGTGTGTGTGTGTGTGTGTGTGTGTGTGCACATGTGTTAAATGCCAAAAAATCTTACCAGTCTAACCATAACCTGTTTGGTTTTGGAGGTGGCAAACCAGACAATGGCTAAATGAACAGAACAGGAAAAGGTTCTGCAGGACTGCTATTTCTCAAGCCGATCATTGCATATTGTGAGTAATAAAACTCTGAAAGTCCAATAACATCTTGATTATGTGCTTGGGGTACTTTAAGTCTAATTCTTGCTGTACATCCACTGGTATTTGACCAAGGGGTACCATAACATTTTAAACCCACCAAAAAGAGAGAGAGAGAGAGAATGTACAAAGATAGTACTTTTCTTTAAATGTCTAAGGATCATTATGTCTTCATTAGTACCTATCATACCAGGTAAAATGATGAAAATGAGATAAATGAACATTTATGTATGGGAGTAGCCATTGCTGACTCACCCATCCTAGGGGAGGGAGGCAGCTCAGGTTCACCACATAGGTGACAACTAGCAGGAATGTGAGAGACTCACTCTGTGTAGCTCAAATGTAGTGAACCCAACCCATGCTGCCATGTGCAAGTCGCTCAGCAAGCCAAAGGGAATTTGGTGTGCAAAGGTGCATTTTTCTTTGAAGGACAGCAAATAGTAGAGCTCAGCTGAGCCAGCACAGGGGAGGGGGTGCTCCACCAATGGAGTGGGCAGACCACCCTGCAGGACCAGCAAGTTAGCCTTTTCCCTACCACCTAGATCTCCCTGCAGAGTGGATGAGATAACTGAACTGCGGATTCCTGGGCAGGGACAAATGGACCATAAGGATCTCACCTCACCCAGAAATTCCCAACTCCTGCTAACACATAACAAATGAGCCAATTGGGTGCAGAGAGAAGGCACTGTGCAAGGTCCTGCAGGAAAGGAGAATTGAAAAAAAAGAATGTATTTAGACAGACACTGTTTTTAGTCCTCCTGTACAGTGGACCCATCCTGACCTCAATGATATAGGCTGACTGCAATTGTTGTGTAAACAAGTAATGCTAAAGGATAACCAGGTCTGAAGCTAATGTCAAGTAATGCATATACTGCTGTAATGTCATTGACATACTCATCAGAAAAGTTTATATCATCTGTAGTCATGCATAACATAAAACTGCTCCATCAGAATCTCTCCATATATCTTAAAGATGCTGTTTTTAATACTTCTTGACCAGACAAACGCATTTCTTCAGATGGTATTAGGTATCCTGTTTATACAGGAAATTCAAATTCAGTTTTATTTAAGTAACTATAAGCTAAGCACTGTAACAAGTTCTAAAGATAAGATTCCTGAAAAACAAAAGAGCAAGCCTGTCAGATGAGTCTAGCTGGACTCCTGAAACCTCCAGCAGTCCAATGTGTAATGCGTAGTGTAAAGGCAGGATGATACTGCATTTAAGAAGTTCCATAAGGCAGCAAGGGGCAAATTGTGCATGGCAATATACACCAGGACAAGAACCTTATAAGTGAAGTCTGCAGTCAAAATGGTAACCAGTGCAGACTCCACAGTGCTGGTGAGATATGATGATAGCATAAAGCAAGTGACGGGGCCTTCAGAGTTGTACTACCATTGCTATGGAGCGGTCAGCCTGAGAAAGAGCAGTCCTGTACAACCCTGTCCAAAAATCAGAAGACTATTAAGACAATATCCAGTGCCAGGAATTGAGTCTTCTTGTCATTATATCCCTCAACCTTTTCTAAATCTTACTACTGGCATAGACAAACCTTCCACATGACGTAATGTGACAAAATGGGAATCATTAGTAAAATATGCCTGCTCAAATGAGCGGGCAATACTACTCACATTGTGGTGTTCCATTATCAATAATATAATGCATGCCTGCTTGACTGTGTGGGCCATATACTGACATTGTGGTATTCTATTATCAGTAACAGTAGTGGTATCCCTGCTTAACTGGAAAAGCTGTACTAATGACATTGTGGCATTCTGGTGTCTATGAGTTGGTGTAGAGGGTTAAGGCTGTGAGCTGTAGTTCCTGCAGTGGAGGGGTCGATTCCCTCATCTCTGATTTGCCTACTGTGTGACCTTGAGCAAGTCACTTAACCAGACATTGCCCCTGGATTACCCCTAAGAAGGGGCTGTGTCCCCAGTGGACCTACCTGGTTAACAGATGGGTATTAAACATTGTAATAACAAAAATATAGTGATGTTATAGGGCTTCAGAGTTGTGGACCTTATATACAGCTCTTGATCCAGTTTCTATAAGGTAATCTTGAGAGATACATATATATTAAATGCTGTCCATAATCTCCATTAATAATGACAGGCAGACATACAGACAAACAGATTTATAGTGAGGGAACTACCAAAGTTAGCACATGTTGCTGTCAAATGTGATTGTAGTCAAGTTTATTTATTTGCTTTTCCTGTAAAACCACAGACAGAGTTGTCTGCACATTTCCTGAATATTTGTTATCCACCTATGGGAGAAAAATGAAAAATACAGTCTATGTTATTTTATGCAGAGTAATACATAACACACCATGTTTAATACATTGTATTCCATTATCAGGTTGTCACATTAACCCCTAAACTAAAGGAAGGCTCTTGCACTCCTGTTTGGATATCTAGGGTCTACATATATGAAGTCATTAAAGTAAAGTAAGTTGTGCAGCGTACAGATGTTACTCTTTGCCCAAGGCACAGTGAGACATGAGCCCAAGGTGCACATGGCTTGCAAGCCTTAAGCATATGGTAAATATATATAATTCATACCACCTGAGTGCCTGACTGCTTCTGAAATGTTCTGTTCATTTTTCATAATGGCTTATCCAGTTAAGTGGTTCAGGGTCAGGGTGAAATCTATAGCCTATCCCAGAAACCATGAGCACATGTTGCATATCTCTATATATATATATATATATATATATATATATATATATATATATATATATATATATGTGTATATATATATATATATATATATATATATATATATATATATATATATATATATATATATATATATTTATTTATTTATTTATGAGCTAGATGGGGGTTGTGGGGCACTGATATCATAACCAGATGGACAGTAGAGTCTGTTGACAGGTAATTTAGTGAATAATGAAGCCAAGAATGAAAATATCAATTCAATGGAACTGGGTATGCACATATTTAAGGTGTCAGACAACCTCAAATCCCACATGAACCATTTAGCTAATTTGTGTATTCATGTTTTGCTGACTAAAATTTCAAGACATTCCACTTGGTGTACCATCTGATGTTGCTTCCTCCGTTGTGTATTTTCTCCCAAAAGGTGATTTCGCAGCTGACGTGCAGCACTTTCAGAACTGGTGTGCACGATCAGCTTTCATTATGGAATTGTGTAATGACAGTAGAACAGCTATGAAGAGGGATTCGTACAAGACAGATTGAAAATCTGGGCCTGGAATATTTAACATCAGTAAAGTTATGAGGGAGAATCTGTCAAATCAAATGCAGGCTCATAGGCTGGCAACTTTCATACCAGACATTTAGAATGCTTATTTTATGGCCTACCCCCCTGAGCTATGGTTCTGATCCTGCAGACCCAATATGTAGTGAAAAGAACTAGGGGAAATACAGGGATAGTATACTTTATAGAGATGTACTGTATGTATGCACACAATCTAATACCACAGCGCTATCCACAAATGCCGGGTTGCTAGGAAAGAAGTTTACCTTTAAGTTCCATCAGAAGCCAGCAGCATTTTGCTCTAACTTACAATAATCAATGCCAGGGTCCTTCTTAAACTAAGACCACTATTTTCCTCCCGAGACAGAAAATACTATATATCTGACCTCTTACAGACCAAACAATCAGATTTGTTTATTCTGATCATGCAAAAATGTTAAGCTGCTGAGTTCCTGAAGATGTTGTTCCCTGGGGGATGCAGGTAATCTGAGGATGAGCTCAGTTCTCCAAGATGTCTGTTACATTCTCATGGCATGTCTGCATAAGGGACAAGAGTGAGTCTAACCCAATCTGCTGGATATCTGTCATTGTTTTATACCTAAAGGGTTCATAGATAAGTGTGAGGCTAGCTGCCTTGAGGGACATTTTAAGCCTAGCCAATTTCCATTTTGAATTAACCTATCCAGTCTGGTTTTAGATTGGCCTTATCCATTCCATGGTTGATAATTATATATTACCCCTATTGAGAATTACTGGGATCATATCAAAGATAATATGAGGGGACCCATGCATGGGGTAAAGCATTTAGGAGATGCCCCTGCCCATTGGTTGTACAGGGAGCAGTCCTGGGATACATTTTCTATTACCCATCTATAGATCCAAGTTGTATTTAAGTATGGACATGGATGACCTTTGTTTTTATGTTTATGAGGAGTCTGATCCAGAGCAGTGGTATCCTATGCAGGATATACCTGTCCCTTCAAACCATTCGACTAATGTTGCAGAATAGGTTTAGATCCCTGGAGCAAGTATTTCTGATGCCGTTTGACTTGCTGATGTGCAGTAGGGCCATCAGTACTGGGTCAGAGGATGCCTTGCATGCCAGGCACAGGTTACCTCTTAACAGTCTGTATGATACCAAGTATAGTGACAGGGCTTTGAGGTTGCCCATATAAGGCATATTGCTTAGGTCTTGTATCCTTTCAATAAGGTATCTCTGTGGGCATTCCAGTTGTTGCCTGTGTATGGACAGATACATGCCACAGGAAGCATTATATTCAATGACTGGCCTAATTTTTTGGTAAAAACTCTGTACCCATGAACTACCACATAGGCGGTAGTCTACTTAACACCAAAAGTGTGATAAGAGACCTTGGGACACAGGTGGACAGTAGTCTCTCCTTTGATACTCACATCACCACAGTAGTCAGGAAATCCTTCTACATGGCATACCTCATCACAAAAGGTTTCTCATCCAGGAAAAAAGAGGTAATTGTTCCCATCTACTCATCACTCATTAGACCCATTATAGAGTACAATGCCCCTTTTGGAATGTACCTAACAAGACATCTACAACAACTGGAAAGGCCACAGAAATACCTCACAAAGAGGATTACTGGCTTCAAACAGATGCCCTACACAGACCATCTCAAAAAACTCCAGCTTTACTCCGTTGCATATTGCCTACTCAGAGGCGATCACTGCCTAACATACAAAGCTATGTCAAACCCAGAGCTGTTGGACATGCTCCACTTAAAGAAATCCCAATCCCTCCAAGATACACGCTCTAGGGACCTAACCCTTGTCACCACAATAAACAGAACATGCTGGAGAGACAGATTCCTGTCCCAGAGACTTCCCATACTCTGGAACAAACTACCTATCTGTATCAAACAAAGCTCCTTATTAGCACTATTCAAGGAAAATCTTGATGATTGGATGGGAGATAGGAAATTCACCCCGGGGATGACTTCTGTGGCTCTGCTTGGCAGGGGCACAGGAAAATAATTTTCTTGGGTGGCAAAAGCCAGGGTACCATTTGGCTAGGCTTATATAGGCCCTAGGGCCAATAAACTAGTACCTACCTATGAACCTATGAACCTATAATGAGGGCTGAGTAAAGGGAGACAATGACATCTCTAGATCTAGATGCAATCCCTTTGTTTATAAATTTTGTAATATAGGGCTTTCTTATAACAGTGGACATATGCTGGTCAAAAGTCACATCACTGCTTACATAAATTCCCAAATCCCGTACAACTGGGTCAACTCTTAGGGGTGTATTTTCAATATGGTATTTCCTCAGAGTAGATGACTTCCAAAAGGATATTATAATGCTCTTTTTTTTTGGCATTTAGTTTCAGTGCATGATTCTGCACCAGTTATTTGTTTGGAAAAAACTTCTAGCAGGATGCCTAAATCATTTGGGGATTTGGTGACTGCTCCTAGCTTGCAGTTATCTGCAGACCCTTTGGTAGTGGCTTTTACTTCAGAGAAGTAGCTGCCAAGCAGGAGAGGTCCCAGGACTGAACCTTGGTGGACTCCACTGGGGGATGGTCTCTTTGTGAAGGTACCTTCCCCTGTTTTGATCTCATGCATGCTATCCGTGGGCCAGTTGGCAATCCAGTGGGTGAAATAGAAATTATTCCCAGTTTATTTAGATTTTCTTGTATGCCTGAGTGGGGGCTTGTGCCAAAAGCTTTGGCCAGATTGAAGTATGTGGTGTGTACCATTTTATTTTCATCTATTGCATGGGTGACCTTTCCAAAAAAGTAAACCAGTTTGAGTAAGCATGTCCTGCCCTTGATGAATCCAAATTGAAGCAGATCCAGTGTTGGAGGTTCCCTATATCCTTATTGATTAGTTCTATGATAAGTCTTTGCATGGCTTTGCATATGAAGCTGGTCAGACATACTGGTCTGTAGTTGCCTGGGTCAGTGGTAGGTCCTCCCTAATGACTGTAGCTGTTCTCCATTTGCTTTGCACAAAGCCTGTATGGAGGCTGAGGTTGAACAGCATTTAAGATGCATCCATGGATATTGTCAGGACCAATCAATGTAGCATTTTTAGTTTGCTAGCACTTTTAGGACTTGGTTTTATGTAATAACTGGAGATGAGATAGATCCAGGTATTTCTTGTTGGATAGAGGGGTAAAGTTTGAGGTGAATTTATCAGCCAGTAGGTTTGTTATATCTTCAGCTTCAGTGTAGGTAACATTGTTAACAGTCTGCTCAGTGCATTGCTGCATAGTGCTTCTGAGATTACAAATATAACTTAAAAAGTCCCTGTGATTGTCTTTGGCTTGCATGGCTATTTTAGCCTCAAACTTGGCTTTGGTCAATTTTAAGCTCCTGACTTGTTTGTTTATTTCAGGCATACCTCTCAACTGTACAGATTTTTGCAGAACATCCAGAATTTTGCCTCAGAATGTTGGTATGTTTCTCATAAAATTGTAGTTTTGTAGCAAATCACTTGAGGATTGAAATCAAAAAATAATGACAGGCATTTAAGTTTCAGACTTCAACCCCTTCAAAACATACATGCTAATGCAAAACCTGTTATTCTATCAACTTTCTAAGTTTCTAAGAGCAATATTTAAAAAGTGTCCCTATTTTTGGGCCTTTGTACCCCATTATTTATGGCTCTGTCCAGATTTCTTGCGCTAAGAGGTTGAGAACTATGATGATCAAGGCACTACCAATCACTTCTCTTGCTTTTGGTCAAAATTCTCCACATTTTTCTTGTAAAGCTTGTTGATATTATGGTTCCACCATGGGACTTTGTTTATAGGGTTTGTCCTGCACTTGTTCCTACGGGGTATAGCTGCATCTATGTAGCCGTTTACATGCTGGTATAGTGTGGTGGTGTGTGTTTCCACATATTCAGTATTTTGTTGGGGATTTGAAATTTGCCAGTGTATCACTTTGGAGTAGGTAGCTTGTGTTAAAGAAAGTTTTAAATTTGGGTGGAAGGGATTTCTTTTTTCAATTTTATTTCAAAGGAGACAGCTTCATGGTCAGACCTAACAAGTGAAGAAAATATGAAAGGGTTGGTGCAGGATGTCCCTTTATTAGTAAGGACAAGATCCAAGATGTTATCCCCCCTAGTGGGTACGCTGACTAATTGTTCCTGGACATTTCTATTGGCAAAGTCCATGAATCTGTATGCTTAAGCAATAGTGGTAGTATAGGTTTCTCAGTCTATAGGTGGATAGTTTAGATTACCTAGCAAAATGGTATTGGGTTTATTACTGAGTAATTCCAGTTGATGTAGATAGGTGTTGTGAGTTTCTTGGGTCAGAGATGGAGTTCTATAACTATATATGATATATTGTATGGGACCAATCGGATGGTTATTTGGACATGCATCATGCTGCTTTACCAGCCTTGATGTCAGTCTCTTCTAGATGAATACTGAGACAACTCCATCTTTTTCCCCCCTCCTGCACAACAGCTGGTCTAAACATGTGGAAGGCATTATTGTCTTGACAGCTGGAGTGCTCTCTGCCATTTTAAACTATGTCTCAGTCATTACACAGATGTCTACATTCTCCAGGGTCAGGAGGGAGTAAGTGTTTCATTTAGGTACCTAGCATTGATCAGTAACACCTTCTTATTTTCTTTTGCTTGCTCCATTATGTTGATAGGTTTATCAGGTTGACATTGCCTAAAAAGGCATTATGGGGTTGGACAAAATCATTGCCAATAATCAAAACTCTAGGGGGAGACATATTCAGGCCATCGGCAAAGCAATGTAGTTTGTCAGTCATATCCTCCCTGGCTGACCAATATTGGACCCGCCTTGGAATGACACTAAAAGCTAAGCCAATTGTTGAAGTCAATTACTTTTTGCTCTTATTATGGCATCATTTTTGGAAAGGTAGAATGCTGCTCATTGCTAGTCTCATACCAGCCTTGGACACATAGTCTGAGAGTTCCCTCATGTATTTCTTCATGTAGTCCAAGAAGGTGCATTTTAAGTCAGACACCCACATGTATGGAGGGTTTTACCAGTACTTGTTGTTCACAAACATGAGAGTGCATGTGTGATCTGATGGATCCTTTGACAGCCAGATGTACCGGATCAGTACTTATTGCTCACAGACTTGACAGGGTGTGTGGCTAATACTGGCCCAATGTACATCTTCTTTGCCTCTCCGATGCTTCTTTCCGGCATTGCTTCTACATCTTCTTCATCTATTTTTTCCATAATGTCCCTGCACAAAACTTCATTCTCCACCTCACTTTAGTTAATCATTTCTTGAAGTATATCATCCTGCAACTCTCCTGATTAGAGGGTTGTAATGATACACCCCTCTCCAGCTGTTTCTTCAGTCCATTCAAACAGCACTCTTTGAAAAGCTTCCTCTGAATCTTTTACTGTTATGATGCTTACTGTTTCCAAGCTGGCATTCACCTCTACTCCATTTTGCTGCTATTCCATGTTGTACTCTGTCCTCCCAGCCACGTCCACACTAGGAACAGGCTGTGCACATGTACTTGTGTACAAACAACACCACAAGTGACAATCACGAGAAAGGGATGGTCTTCAATGCCTTGGCCAAATTTCCCCTAGTAGTATAAATACCACCCTGGGTCCCCACTGAAAAAGAGGCTACTAGCCTAGTGGGACTAACCGGATCAACAAAGGATAAATAAAAATAAAATTATATATATATATATATATATATATATATATATATATATATAAGTTTACTATCACAATTTCGGGTCTGTATTACATTGATGACCGATCAAAATGTTGAGTACAAGATACTCGGCACACTTTGATCGATCGTTCATGTAATCAGAGACACCAAATGTTGAAATTTGGACTTCTGAAATTTTTGGTCAGCCTTTCTAGTCAGTGTAGCATGTGACGTAAACATGCTACACTGTTAGGAATGGCTATGTAAGAGGCTACTTTCTTTAATATACCAACTTCGAGATCGCTGCGCATTGGGGAAAGGGCAATTTCCCAGTAATTGCTTCTTTGCGATTACTGGGAAATTGCCCTTTCCCCAATGTACAGAAATCTCGGAGTTGGTGTATTTAGTTAGGGGGGTGTGGGGGGCACAGCACCCCTACATTGGGGAGTGTGAGGAGGCAAAGCCCCCCACTTTATTTTAAAAGTATGTGTGGTTTGTGTATGTATTTAAGTGTTTGAATGATGTGAGTGTGTAGGGGTTTGTATGCATTGTTTGTATGTGTGTGTGCTGTATGTTAGTATAGGGAAGGTGTCGGACAAACAAAATCTTTCGATTTTATATTTTTCAAGGTTTGTAGGGTTCGATTACATAAACGAGCGATCAAAGTGTGTCGAGTATGTTGTACTCAACATTTTGATCGTTCATTTATGTAATATAGACCCACAATTTCGGATGGCAGTCACTCGAACTGGGATAGTCAAAAGGCTGTTTTCCAGTTCACATAACCCCAAACAGAAAATGGTCGAGTCCATAGCAGTGAATGCTAGTGTGCATGTTGATGTTCTGCTTGGCGATCACAGTACAAAGGGGATTAGGAAATGTACCCTTTTCCTCACTGTAGTGCCATTTTGGAGTTTGTATATATAAGTAGCAAGGGGTGTGGGGGGGGCTCAGTAAAATGTTAGTTGAAAATCACTGGACTGCAAGGTACATTGGGTAATGTCACCAGTGTCAAATATGGACGTGTCGACATAACTGTTTTCATCATTTTGCATAGCTGTTGTTTTCATTTGCACTGGGGTTTTTTTTTTTCAATGAAGTCATCACTCAACTGAGTGATTTTCAGAAATGTGATAATATATATATATATATATATATATAAGAACTAAGAGAGCTAAATATTGTTGACTCTATAGTTGGTTGACATCTGTTTAGTCAACAAAATATCAGCAACTAAGCAGATGGTTGACAGTCTGCAAGAACAAACAATATTTGGGTAGGGGGAATGTTCCCTTTCGCCAATATTATCTGATCTTGGAGTTAGTATATATAATTAGCAGGGATGTGGGGGTGCAGCCCCCACATGGGGATGTAGTGGGGCTTTATTTTTATGTTTTAAATTTACATGTACCAGGATTGTTGCTTGGTACATGCATAGTAGTGTGTCAGTGGTATGAACTTCAACTTTTGGGGTGGTCATTTGATGAAAATCAGTATATTTTATATATACAAATATATATATATATATATGTGTATATATATATATATATATATATATATATATATGTGTGTGTATGTATATATATATATATATATATATATATATATATATATATATATATATATATGTATATATATATATATATATATATATATATATATATATATATATAAAATCTCATTTACAGTCAAACAAAAATGACCAATGTGGTTTAAGATACATTCAGAAGATATATTAATCTACAACTCCACCTGGTTTTCGCTAACACTACTACAAACTTTGCATGAGACATCCTGCTGTACACAGCTTAAATCTTCTTTGATGGAGAGCCTGTTACTAATAACAGCATCACCATTACCCGTGGCCACAAGGCAGCAACTACTATGTCTGAATATATTTTAAAACTGCAGTGATGTCTGTATAGAAATTTCAGTCTGTGTGCTACATCTATGAAACCATAAGGTGAAACTATCACTTTGTAAAGGTTAAATAACACTTTTGTACTGTAGTTAAAAAAATAGTCAAGAAAATCATGATATGTATCTAATTTGAATAACGTTATGTTGTTTAGTTGACATACAATTAGTCTAAATCAAAACTTTCAAAGACTGTGGAAATTGAGGTCACAAATAAAATAAAACAATTATTTTTTTGCAGGGGGTCAAGCGCCCTTCTCCACTACCTACTCTGAGGTTGCACAAACTTGAGGTTGCACAAACGTGGAGAAGAAGTTAGAAAGTAAAAGTAAAGCTCACCATCTCCAGCTCAGCAATGTAGTTAGTGTCTGGCCTATTCAGCCCCACCGCCAGTGCAGTGAAACATCAACTAGAGGAATCTGGTAACTTTCCTGTGTCAGTGCTCCCAACAATTTTTGTTTGGGACTGCAAATAAACAGTAAGTTTCCCAAACAATACATGATAAAGACACATTCGTCATTAAAAGCTGAAGCAGGAAAACTTGCTAATATGACAAAAATGTATTCAGACACATATAGTTATGAATCAGATCAGGCAGTTCTTCACCTGAGACCATTCTGTTAGAGAAGTGCAATTCTGAAGCCAGAAGGACAATGGAGAGTGGGTATACAGATGTGTGTCACATCAGCAGCCCTTCCAAAAAGTTGGTGTGCTTTTGTATCTCAGTGCAGTAATAAAGGCTTGTGAAGATACTTAACAGCAAATAAAGGAATTTTAAAATGCATTTGTGGATATTTTGTGTGAACATCTTAAATATTTCCAGCAACATTTGCTAAGATAATTTATAATGCTGGTTATTAAAGCAATGCAAATTGAATGACTGATTTCATTGTAAGAAAACTGCCTTTGTTTCGCTGCCTTTCTGCTGTAAAATACAAAGTAAACTCTGCCATCTACTGACCAGTATTTAGAATGCTCAGCATGCCTAACAGTTATTTTCCATTCTTCCTTTGAATACAGGATTTCTGAGTGGAATTTGCATTGTGATGTTCACACATCTCACAATCAGTTACTAGTAATCTGTGATCAGGTGTTTCAGCACAGCACTAAGCCAGGCAAAAATGTAAACTTGTATTATGTGCCTTATTGACTGAAGCAAATTACAGCAATAATAAGTAAGGAAAGTCCATGTGTGATCAGTAACATAATTTTATATACAAGAGCAATTCTTTAATATTTTCAGGAATATCCATGTGTCTTTCACATCATATGTTTTGAAATAGGCGGAGTGTCACCAACAATGGTTGCAATGATGTAATGAACAAATAATAGCAAAGATAGTTTTAAAAATCAACTAAAATCCTACCTCACCAAGTGCTGAATATGTACATGCTCTGACCCGGGCTAATTCTTTCAAACCCTCACTCTGTCTCCAACACCTCCTTCTATCCAGAATCACACTACAGCTTGCTATAGTTTCAAACATATATAACCCCATGCAATACAAATTATACCTTAGTTAATGCTATTATGTATTAAGTTACTCGTCTGATGAATGTTCTTATGCATAGCTATGTCTTGTATATTTATATTTCTTCCTGAACCTCTCATACTCTTGTGAGGTTGTCTAACAAATTTTGTATATTCTTTTCTAAAATATTGTATATCTCTTTTCTAAAATTGTGTAAATTGATAGTTTAACATAATGTATGGAGCTTTTCTCCCTGGATCTCTGCTGGAAATAGGCAACCATATCCAGTCAGACTTTCCTGGTAAACAAATGTAAAGTAAAATAAAATAAAATAATACAAGGCTGAGCAAATAATATTCTCATTGCTTGTGTGTAAACATCCCATTCTGTTTATGTGTGTTATTTCACTATCTTATTGTCCACAGTTTATCTTTGTCTAACGGGCCTAACCAGAATCAAATTTGCACAGATATTATCTGAAAAGGAATTTTATGTAAGCCTAGAACTGAATAATGAAGAAATGTTTATGTTTTCTTTTCTATTTACAGAAAATGGACAAGAACAAAGATGGAGTTGTCACCTTTGATGAATTTATTGAATCATGTCAGGAAGTAAGTATAGTATGTTCATTTCATCTGCCACTTCTCACACTTTGCTAGCAGTTGGGTAGAGGTAATTTGATGTGCAAACCTAAGATATGTTTAAAGTATGTCAACATAACAATATGTATTCATATAACTGTTTTCAATGTGTAACTGTTTTGTTTAACAAATGGTCATCATCAGTGTTTGTGCTATGAATTTTAAAACCAGTGCTAGTAGCACAATGGGTAGCATACTTGCCTTTGATGCAGAAGGCTATGGGGTCGACACAATGTAGGTGGAGTGCTGATATTGCAGCGCCCCTTTTAGGGTGGAAGTGTGTCCTCCTTTGGATGAGATACTTAGTAAGTATGAACCTGCTGCCAGTTTCACAACAATTCCCTAGTGTAATATTACCAGCTTACCAATATATTTTTAAATGTAACATGGCCAGTTTATTCTACAAGGGCAGCAGGCACTGAATTTGTACATGAAACACTGAAATGTAAAGTTGTTTGCCAGCAGGAACCTCTTCATTAGTTACGTCATTAATGTTTAGTATGCAGTCACAGTATATGAGCCTGTGCTCTCCTCTGGATAGAAATATACCTGTTCTTATACTGTTTATAGTATAGTAGTGCAAACTGATGCTAAATCTTTATTTTTTTAAATGCATTCTTTGACTACCTTTTGGCATTTTCATAATGTACAGTAATGTGTAAATTTGTTTCATACAGCAGGCCCTACTCCATGCCACTGGCATTTTTTATCAGCCCCATAAGTACCATACATACAGCATTATCATGCTATAAAAATGACTATGCTACTATAGTTATGCCTAAAGGATATTTATAGTTTATACATTTGTCCCACTATAGAATCTCAACTGTTACCCTCTGATGGAACATTTTGGTATACATAATATCCTTACAAACTGCAAGGCTTCATTCAAAGATATATGCAAGTTATCCGTCTTGCTCGATTAGCACATTATAGCTGAAATCCAATCACTGCAGAAACAGAAATATTTATTAGTAGCTATGATACCTTTTTATTTTTCTCTTCTTCTGGAGCATATCTCCCCCAAATTCTCTGTTTAAGGAATTAATAAAGTATAATAAAGAAAGAAATGTTACATAGACTAAAGTAGCATCTTGAAGCATTATTGTCCTGTGTTCCTGTTTTTGCTATTGCAGAAATTTATTTGGCATTTCATAAACCACAAGGAAATATGTGTTCCCCGCTAATCAGTCACAATTTCAGAGAGGAAAATAATTAAAGACTCCAGTATATGTTCTGATATTGATTAGCAGTAGTTCTTGCCCCTTCACATTAGTGACATATATGATATTATTAGTAGTAGTAGTAGGAGATATATGATATTATTATTAGTAGTAGTAGTAGTAGGACATATATGATATTATTATTAGTAGTAGGACATATATGATATTATTATTAGTAACAGGACATATATGATATTATTAGCAGTAGTAGGACATATATGATATTATTATTAGTAATAGGACATATATGATATTATTATTAGTAGTAGGACATATATGATATTATTATTATTAGTAATAGGACATATATGATATTATTATTAGTAGTAATAGGACATATATGATATTATTATTATTAGTAACAGGACATATATGATATTATTAGTAGTAGGACATATATGATATTATTATTATTAGTAATAGGACATATATGATATTATTATTAGTAGTAGGACATATATGATATTATTATTATTAGTAATAGGACATATATGTTATTATTATTAGTAGTAGTAGGACATATATGATATTATTAGTAGTAGTAGGACATATATGATATTATTAGTAGGAGGAGGACATATATGATATCATTATTAGTAGTAGTAGGACATATATGATAATATTATTAGTAATAGGACATATATGATATTATTAGTAGTAGTAGGACATATATGATATTATTAGTAGTAGTAATAGGACATATATGATATTATTAGTAGTAGTAGGACATATATGATATTATTATTATTAGTAGTAGGACATATATGATATTATTATTAGTAGTAGTAGGACATATATGATATTATTATTAGTAATAGGACATATATGATATTATTAGTAGTAGTAGGACATATATGATATTATTATTATTAGTAGTAGTAGGACATATATGATATTATTATTAGTAATATGACATATATGATATTATTATTAGTAGTAGGACATATATGATATTTTTATTAGTAATAGGACATATATGATATTATTAGTAGTAGTAGGACATATATGATATTATTATTACTAGTAATAGGACATATATGATATTATTATTATTATTAGTAATAGTAGGACATATATGATATTATTAGTAGTAGTAGTAGTAGTAGGACATATATGATATTATTATTAGTAGGAGGAGGACATATATGATATCATTATTAGTAGGAGGACATATATGATATTATTATTAGTAGTAGTAGGACATAAAAACAAAAGAACCCTGGAACGGTGCTGTTATGTATCCAAAAATTTTAAAAAAAACTCTGCCATAAAAAACATACAAACTTCTGAGAGGTAACCGCTTTCGGGTGTTAACCCTTCATCAGACAAAGGTAAAATGGTGCAGAACACAATTTAAATAAGAACACACCCAATGAACAATTAGTGAAATCAATTCAGTAAAAAACCCGCCTATTTTTTAAGGTGGGTTTAATAGGAACAACATCATTGAGCCCTGGATTTCTATGTACAATGAACTCTAGGATCTTCCTTGACTCTATCTGTTCTGTGTAGTGTTTTATATCACCTCCCCTCTTGTTAAGCCTTACATTGACTATGGCCCTAAAAGTAAAACAATGTGTAGGATGTTCACTAACATGTCTGAACAAAGCATTATGTGTGTCCTTGTTTCTTATACTAAAAAGATGTTGCAATATTCTAACTTTGAACATATTATTCGTCTTGCCCACGTAAAAACATGGGCAAGACTTACAATTAGCCAGATACACTATATCCTGCAAGTGGCTTTAGCTTTCAACATATGGGTCCTATTAGTAACAGGATGTATAAAAGAAACATCTTGAGAAATATAAGGGCAGGCCTTGCATCTACCACAAGGCTTGCTGCCTACAGATAAAGCAGGGGTATAAGATAAGCTAACATGTTCCCCACATAGAATGTCTTTTAGACTCTTATTCTTCCTATATCCAAATACTGGAGTCGGCACTACTATGGTGTTGATTCTATCATCACTAGTAAGGATGTTCCAGTTGTCCCTTATAATTCCAGTGATATCTTTTATATCACTACTATAAGTGAACATAACCTTAAATCTAGCGTCCTGTTTCATTTCTCTTGAAGGTATAGCTAAGTCCCTAGCAGGCCTAGATAACCAGGGCTTATATTTATGACCCCTTTTATCTCTATGCTTCTCTATAACATCTTTGACCATGGTTTCATTATACCCCCTCTCTACAAAAAGACCCTTCAAACTCTCCAATTCATTGTTGAAACAAATATCATCCGTGCAGTTCCTAGATAACCAGGCTAGCTGTCCTTGTACTATGTTGGGAAAAGTGTATCGTGGATGCATACTATCAAAAGTTAAAAACGTATTTTTCCAACACTCCTTCCTATACAGACTGGTAGAAAAACCTTATAAAGTCTGTCCTATTGTGACATCTAAAAAGTCTATCTCAGTATAGGATGTTACTTCCGTAAACTTAAAGAAATCTGTTGTGGAGTGTAGAAAATCAATAAATAATTTAAGGGAGATGGTATCACCCTTCCACAAAATAAAAACATCATCCACAAAGCGTTTATAAAAGCCAATATATGGCTTCCATTCTCTATTGTTAAAAATGTACAAATTCTCCCAATAGGCTAGTACCAGGTTAGCATAGGTATTCGCACAGGGTGTGCCCATGGCTACACCCTGTGCTTGCCTATATGTCTGTTCTAGACCCAAAAATACATTATTTTCCAAAACTAACCTAAGTATAGTTGTAACCTGTTTTATATGATGATCTAGGGCTCCATTTTCTCTCAACAATGTATCAATAGCCATTATGCCATAATCATTGTGTATAACCGTGAAAAGGCTCTGTACGTCCAGTGTAACCATGAGATAATGTGAATCATGAGGGGCCCTAACTAACCCTCCAAGTGCCTTCAAAAAATCTCCTGTGTCTGTTAGTATATTTTCCATTTTATTAACATATGGCCTAAGTGTGGTTTCTAACCATATAGGGGCATTTTCTGTGACCCATTTTCTACCTGATACTATGGGTTGTATCGGGGGGGTCTGTCAAAGATTTATGTATCTTAGGACAGGCCTTTGAAGAGTGGTATAACAACCCCTTCCATTCTAAGAAAATTGTATAACTCTTCACTTATGACCATGTCATCCAAGAGTTCTTCCAAGGTCTTGTGGACTTTCTCTATCATATGTTTCACCATTAAAGGGTTCATTAATCTATAGGTGTGTGTGTCAGATAGTAACTGGCTTAGTTTGTTGTGATATACCAATGTATCCATCACAACTATGGACCCTCCTTTATCAGCCATCTTAATGGTAATATCTCTATTATCACATAAATTTTGGAGGGCTTGTCTCTGTAATGCAGTTAAATTATAATATTTCTGAGTACTACCATTATGAAAGTATGCCATAAGGTCCCTTTCACAGGCATTAATAAACAGTTGTAAAGATGGTGTCAATGGAGGAACTGGAACATTCTTACTAGTGATGATAGAATCAACACCATAGTAGGGCCGACTCCAGTATTTGGATATAGGAAGAATAAGAGTCTAAAAGACATTCTATGTGGGGAAGCGGAGAACATTAGAGTGACTACTTGTGGTAACTGCGACAATGATAACATTGTATATAATTTGTCCTCATATGTTTTGAATGCTGAGGAGTTATATGTGTTGAACAAGGGTTTGTCATTTGTCCCGAGCAGGACTTGCAATTATCAAGATGTAGTCATGGATCTCATGCTTTTTTGCAGGGGAGTGTCTCTTAGAAATATGTTTGGCAATGTTGTTAATAGTAGTTCCACACTTAGACAGCCTAGCACGTTTGTTCCTCCATTGACACCATCTTTACAACTGTTTATTAATGCCTGTGAAAGGGACCTTATGGCATACTTTCATAATGGTAGTACTCAGAAATATTATAATTTAACTGCATTACAGAGACAAGCCCTCCAAAATTTATGTGATAATAGAGATATTACCATTAAGATGGCTGATAAATGAGGGGCCATAGTTGTGATGGATACATTGGTATATCACAACAAACTAAGCCAGTTACTATCTGACACACACACCTATAGATTAATGAACCCTTTAATGGTGAAACATATGATAGAGAAAGTCCACAAGACCTTGGAAGAACTCTTGGATGACATGGTCATAAGTGAAGAGTTATACAATTTTCTTAGAATGGAAGGGGTTGTTATACCACTCTTCAAAGGCCTGCCTAAGATACATAAATCTTTGACAGACCCCCAATACGACCCATAGTATCAGGTAGAAAATGGGTCACAGAAAATGCCTCTATATGGTTAGAAACCACACTTAGGCCATATGTTAATAAAATGGAAAATATACTAACAGACACAGGAGATTTTTTGAAGGCACTTGGAGGGTTAGTTAGGGCCCCTCATGATTCACATTATCTCATGGTTACACTGGACGTACAGAGCCTTTTCACGGTTATACACAATGATTATGGCATAATGGCTATTGATACATTGTTGAGAGAAAATGGAGCCCTAGATCATCATATTAAACAGGTTACAACTATACTTAGGTTAGTTTTGGAAAATAATGTATTTTGGGTCTAGAACAGACATATAGGCAAGCACAGGGTGTAGCCATGGGCACACCCTGTGCGAATACCTATGCTAACCTGGTACTAGCCTATTGGGAGAATTTGTACATTTTTAACAATAGAGAATGGAAGCCATATATTGGCTTTTATAAATGCTTTGTGGATGATGTTTTTATTTTGTGGAAGGGTGATACCATCTCCCTTAAATTATTTATTGATTTTCTACACTCCACAACAGATTTCTTTAAGTTTACGGAAGTAACATCCTATACTGAGATAGACTTTTTAGATGTCACAATAGGACAGACTTTACAAGGTTTTTCTACCAGTCTGTATAGGAAGGAGTGTTGGAAAAATACGTTTTTAACTTTTGATAGTATGCATCCACGATACACTTTTCCCAACATAGTACAAGGACAGCTAGCCAGGTTATCTAGGAACTGCACGGATGATATTTGTTTCAACAATGAATTGGAGAGTTTGAAGGGTCTTTTTGTAGAGAGGGGGTATAATGAAACAATGGTCAAAGATGTTATAGAGAAGCATAGAGATAAAAGGGGTCATAAATATAAGCCCTGGTTATCTAGGCCTGCTAGGGACTTAGCTATACCTTCAAGAGAAATGAAACAGGACGCTAGATGTAAGGTTATGTTCACTTATAGTAGTGATATAAAAGATATCACTGGAATTATAAGGGACAACTGGAACATCCTTACTAGTGATAATAGAATCAACACCATAGTAGGGTCGACTCCAGTATTTGGATATAGGAAGAATAAGAGTCTAAAAGACATTCTATGTGGGGAACATGTTAGTTTATCTTATACCCCTGCTTTATCTGTAGGCAGCAAGCCTTGTGGTAGATGCAAGGCCTGCCCTTATATTTCTCAAGATGTTTCTTTTATACATCCTGTTACTAATAGGACCCATATGTTGAAAGCTAAAGCCACTTGCAGGACTAAGGATATAGTGTATCTGGCTAATTGTAAGTCTTGCCCATGTTTTTACATGGGCAAGACGAATAATATGTTCAAAGTTAGAATATTGCAACATCTTTCTAGTATAAGAAACAAGGACACACATAATGCTTTGTTCAGACATGTTAGTGAACATCCTACACATTGTTTTACTTTTAGGGCCATAGTCAATGTAAGGCTTAACAAGAGGGGAGGTGATATAAAACACTACACAGAACGGATAGAGTCAAGGAAGATCCTAGACTTCATGGCACATAGAAATCCAGGGCTCAATGATGTTGTTCCTATTAAACCCACCTTAAAAAATAGGCGGGTTTTTTACTGAATTGATTTCACTAATTGTTCATTGGGTGTGTTCTTATTTAAATTGTGTTCTGCACCATTTTACCTTTGTCTGATGAAGGGTTAACACCCGAAGCTTTACCTCTCAGAAGTTTGTATGTTTTTTATGGCAGAGTTTTATTAAAATTTTTGGATACATAACAGCACCGTTCCAGAGTTCTTTTGTTTTTGTGGCTTGTCAATCGTTGTTCTCTGGTTGGGGTATCAGCACCAAGCATTTGTTTTTCGGATTTAGTAGTAGGACATATATGATATTATTAGTAGTAGTAGTAGTAGGACATATATGATATTATTATTAGTAATAGGACATATATGATATTATTAGTAGTAGTAGGACATATATGATATTATTATTAGTAGTAATAGGACATATATGATATTATTATTAGTAGTAGGACATATATGATATTATTAGTAGTAGTAGTAGGACATATATGATATTATTAGTAGTAGGACATATATGATATTATTATTAGTAATAGGACATATATGATATTATTATTATTAGTAGTAGTAGTAGGACATATATGATATTATTAGTAGTAGTAGGACATATATGATATTATTATTAGTAGTAATAGGACATATATGATATTATTAGTAGTAGTAGGACATATATGATATTATTATTAGTAATAGGACATATATGATATTATTAGTAGTAGTAGGACATATATGATATTATTATTAGTAGTAATAGGACATATATGATATTATTATTATTATTAGTAATAGTTGTATTATCATTATCATCCTCCTTATTATTGTTATTATTATTATCATTCCATTTTATAAATTTGATAGATCTCAGCACCCTTTTAGAGGAAGTCTTGGGGGTAAAACTCCAGTCCTGCCAAAGATATGATAATTCAACCAAACATCAAATGCATCATAAATGAGCATGTACATCTAGTGAGAAGTAACGCATACCACCAAGCAGAAACATGTCAACAGTCCTCTCCCTAGTATTTCCAATGAGCATGTTATAACTGGCCTCTCCAAAGCCAAAAACACAGACCGTATGGGACTGGACAACATCCCAGGCTGCTTACTAAACAATCTAAAACAGGAGCTGGCAGAACCTTTGGGTACTTTCTATAACCACAGTCTAAGTACTGGCTTTGTCCCACCCGAATGAAAAACTGCAACTGTGATTCCTTTGCACAAAGGAGGTCCCTTAACCACCCCAAGTAATTACAGACCCATAAGCCTAACCAGCTTATCTGTAAGGCCATGGAAAAAATCATCACAGACCTAATCAACAAGGATATAGGGGACCTTCAAACTCTTGACCCGACACAATTTGGTTTCATTAGAGGCAGATCATACTTGTTAAACTTGGTGGATTTCTTTGAAAATATCAGCAAAGCCTTGGATGAAGGCAAAACAGTGCATACTGCCTATCTCGACTTAGTCAAGGCCTTTGACACTATCCCCCACTCAGGCATCATCTTTAAACTCACCCAGCTGGGAATAAACCCATACGTCATTAAATGGGTAGCCACCTGGCTCACCGATAGAACACATACAGTCAAAGTAGGGGATTCCACCTCTACAAGCAGTAATGTTGCTAGTAGTGTTTATCTGTGCTGGGTCCACTTCTGTTTGGAATCTATTTCTCAGAAGTTCAGGCAAAGATAAATGGCATGTGGTTTACCAAGTTCGCTGATGACTGCAAATTGGGTGCAATCACTGAATCCCAAAACAATGTCACTTGTTGTGTCTTTCGGCTTATCCCGGTTAGGGGTCACCACAGCGGAACTCCGGTCCGCTAATGTTTGGTAGTGGATATTTACATGCTGAGTTACCCGCCCTGATGCACAACCTTCAACGAAGGCATGCTCATTCACGCATGCCTCCACACAGAAGACGCTCTAGCTGAGAATCAAACGGGACAACGTCTTGCTGTGAGGCAACAACGCTACCGCAGCACCACTACCGCAGGTCCCAAAACAATGTCACTATACTACAAAAAGGGCTTACAACAAATGATTGGTGCCAAAGTCACGGACTCAAACGTAATGCAAAAAATGCATTATCATCCCCTTCGTTAAAGGTGAAGTTCCAGCAAATTATAACATTAACAATACCCCCCTAAGTTCAAACTCCGTGGTGAGAGACTTGGGAACGCAGGTTGATAGTAGCCTTAACTTCGATCATCATGTGTCCACAGTGGTGAGGAAGGCCTTCTATGTTGTCCATCTCATAAGTAAGGGAATAGCATCCCTCATCAAACCAATAATAGAGTACAATGCTCCCTTCTGTATGTACCTCACCAGACACCTGAAGCAGCTGGGGAGACCTCAGATGTTTCTCACCAAGAAAATTCAAGGCCTTCATCATATGACCTACACGGACAGACTGAAGCCACTGTATGCTACCATTCCCTGTGCAAAGAAAGGTGCGATCTGTAATACAGGGGCTGGCTGCACGCTATAATGTTATGGTAAACAACATAGTAATGCAGTCTGAGCTGCAACAATGGACCCTTTACTGAATGAGTTTGCATGCGCAGCTTAAATTTCATCTCTCTTTGCAGATTTAGAGCTCCACCTATCAATCATTCACTTCTGCATCACATCCTCCACCTGCAATTCTCTAATGAAGAATGCCTTGCATGTTAATGGTATCACAGTATTATACATGACACATGGTGTCATGATAGATCAGCAACAAAGAAACTGCCTGCATAATGAAGAATATTTATAAACTATATCTGGAGAGCTGAATTATATTAAAAAGCAGCACTGCATTACTGTAATTTATGAGAACAGACAATTTGTAAAGCTTCTTTCTTTGCATTGCACTACACCATAGTAGGATATGGTTTTTTTTCAATTATTCATATTTTCCTTTCTTTTTCATTATTGTTTTTTTTTTCTTGCTTTACTTTGTGCTACAAAACAAAAGCATGCTAGGAATGTTTGATACTTTCCTGCAGGTAGAAACATAAATTCTACATGACTACTAATCATCGTAAAAATATCACATATTGATATGATTTTAGCTTGTTAAACACACACTCAGCAGACTACTGTGAAAAAAATGTATTTAGATGTACAATTTCCAACATGAAGAAGAAATATTATACTTCATGGCATACCACAAAAGTTTTATAGACAGTTTTCCCCCTTACAAAAATGAAAAAGTAAAGTTTGTAAAGTGCAGCTATGTAAACTCTTCTGGAAAAGCAGTTCTGAATTAGGAGCCAGTGGTCTGAGGGTAAGATACCTTAAAGAAGGATGCCACAAGCTGACACTTTGCAAAATACTCCACCCAAAACAGACAAGATAAGGAACAGAAACACTATTCGTGTAGCTACAGTTACATGAAAATTGATGCTGTTTGCTTCCAAACAAATCTTGACTAAAAATTTTAAGCCAGTTACAGTGGTCTGTCGTCTTTAGCTGAGAGTGCTTTGAATTATCCTGTGGGGAAATTAAACTAGATACTCTCAAAATCATTATTCAGCTATTCAGAAACTATTGGAGCATTGCCCCTCCTCCAGGAGATTGAAATGAGTATTCTCCCTACACCAGAACTAGCATTAACCTAGGTTTTTATTTGAACTCAGGTCTCCTGGCCTATAGTCAGGGCTTTATCCCTCTACACCAGGGCAGCTTGATGGCCTCATAGTTTTTATTGTCATGGAAACCTCCATTTGCACAGGAGCAATTTGATGGGCATGGACCACCATTTCCTTCTCCCAGGATGGCAAACCCATTGTAAGCTTCTCACTCCCACCCTCCCTTGCCTGGCTGTTCTGGCATGCAAGCCGCTAGTTAAACTTGGGTCCTCTGGGTCATAGTCAAGACTTCATCCCACTATGCATCACAGTCAGTTTATAATCCCCCTTAACATCCTGTTCAGTGTGAGATCAGAACTATGTCATTACTCTTACAAACCTGCAGTTTGTAGTAAACTATATACAGATTATATTTATGGCTGGGTCTTGGGACAGTGAAGTGATGTAGTAAGAATAAGTAGGAGGCAGGACCCAGAAGGTGTCATGATCATTTGCCCGAGAGAAACTGACAGCAGGTCTGTACCTTGTACCTGTGAAGTAAACACCTTAATCATTATGCCAACCCCCCACCAGTGATTGTGTCTGTCTGTCTGACAAGTGTCTTTTGGCTTAGAGTTTATACTGTGCATTGCCACTACATGTAGTTCTCTCTTTGCATGTCCTTATGCACTTAAGGTTTCCCGTTTACTTCTACAGTGCATTACTGTACTTTACGTGCCAAATAGAAGGTGTTTAGCTGGGTATGTCTGTTTGGCCTGCTGGCTTTATGCTACTGACATCATGAAGTTTCCATTTACACTAACACATAGAGTAAGTGATTTAGTCAACAACTCATCATGTAGTAGATAGGCATACTCTATTTCAAGTCATGAGAAAGGTACCCAATATATAGTGTCATTATTTGTTTTACTGTCTTAAATGTGCAATCATGTAATAATTTACCAAATGTTAACTACAGAAGATGGCTTGAAATGTTGAAAGGTACACAAAATAAATAAATACATTTGTTTGAGATTATTTTCTAATATGTTGATGCATTGCACTGGTGCTTATTCTGAGTCTAGAAACCACAGGATTTGCAAGTCAGAGCATTTTGCCAGCACTTTCTGCACTGATACCTAAACAGTTTCTTCTTTTTTTTTTTTTTCTTGTTTTATAGGATGAAAACATTATGCGATCTTTGCAACTCTTTGAGAATGTCATGTAATGTTCTGAAGAAATTCAGCCAGTGACAATAGGAACTAAGCCAATCTAAGTCAATGAACTGTGTGTGTCACTGCAGTACTAATGTTCGACAGTCTCCTTTATTTCTAAGAGAGTTTACAGATGCCTGAAAGCACTCACAAAGGGATGTTTTGTATGACAGCTACAAATGGACACTGAATGTGGCTGCTTTTTTAAGACACCATGCGTTATGTATGGCATACTGGATTTTATAAAGCATGCTACATTTTACTGGGGTTTAAAGGGACAAGGATTTCTTGTTATGACATTTGTACACCTGACACATTCTGCTAGTCATGAATAGGGCTCCTGCAAAGCAACGCTATAAAGCACAATGCCATCAGCTCGCTGGCCTGCAGCTTCCATGACCTGAAACTCAATGCCTCCAGTTACTGAATGAAATAAATCACTTCTGCTTGTTATTATAATGAATATACCAGGTGTCCTGGCCAAATTTACCCATATCTGTATAAATGCCACCTCAGGTCACTCCTGAATATAGGCCTCAGACCTTATGAGACCAGCCCTGTCAATGGAAACAAGCAAGCACATAAATAAATACATTGTAATTAGTCAGAATCAGGCTAACATGATTATCAGTTTCTACTTCCTTGTGCATAGATTTATACCACTCATAATTTGTTGCTTCCATATTTTAGGTTCTATCTAATTTTGTGTTCTGAATCAAAATGTTTATATGTTGATGCCTTGTTACTTCTACATATAATTGTACAACTTGTCCATTACTTATGTTGTCTATTTCAGCTATTTCACAGTTATCTGTTTATGTTTGCCTGGTTAAATTTTCTGGCCAGTTCTTTTAAATCATAAAATCAGCTGCCAGATTTATACTACCATTTCTTTTAGAAGTGGTTGCCAAACAAAATGCTAATATTCAATTGTCATTTTTCTCACATTGCCCTAGTTCTAACCTCAGTCCCAGCCATTTTCCCAGTGCAGTCTCTTGAGCAAATATTTGCCTTTATATTACTCTTCCAGATTCAGAAGCAGGATCCCACTGCTAAGAAATATTTCTATTCCTGTGATTAAGTACGGCAAAATATACAATAAACACAGTATTGAAAATGGTATATGATAAATCATTCTGAATTATTACTGATATCCTTTAAGGATAATATCATTATATTATGATGATTAATTATAGCATGAGGATTAATAAAACACATTTTTAATTTGTAGTGGTGTACACATATTCATGAGTATTTCCCTGAATAACTACATTGTCAATGTAAGGGAAGATACCTAAGCTGAAACAAACATGAGTTATATAGTATCATCAAATTCCAATACCTGCAATCCAACTAAACATATAAACTCATTCCTTATTACAGTTTTCAGCCTGCATATCTGAATCAGAAACTAATTCATCTCAGATGGGCTGAATTTCATAAAAAAATACTTAAATAATTGTCCCTCAGCATCATATTTAAGATGCATTCATTTTTAAAACCAGACGTAAAACAAACATTTTGGGCTTATCTTCTTTCCTTATCATCTTTCTTCAGTATCAAAGCACAGTGAATAATGAAAGCCCCTTATAACCTTCTTGCTTATTTTATATATTAAATATATTTTAAATTAAGTTACCATGTGATTGTTATGTTCTGAAAAGTCTGACTTTAGCTGTCTGCCAAATATGTCAGGACTTAAATGGTCCAAAATGGCGTGTAACAGTACAAGTGACTGAAATCACAATTTTTTGTATAATAGCAGCTTAACCCTGAAGTCTCTCTAAAAAAAATATATATATATATATATATATATATATATATATATATATATATATATACCCTCCCCCATTTTTAAATTCCAGTCTCTGCATTGTGGTTGCACATAGCCTGATGTTCTAATGGCAACTAGATTTGTCTGTAGAAATAATCAGTCATTCCTGAGTCTCGTTTCAGTCTTAGTAGCTGTTGTCTTCAATTTGCTGTTGCTTTAGCTGAGGAGATTAATGCTTTGTCTGCGTTAAGTCTGTTTTATTGTTTATACTGGAAAGCGGATTAAAGTACTGTTCATTTTCATTATCAACCATAATAAAATGCGTATTAATAACACAATCAGTGTAACTCAATCAATATTCCTACAGCAGACTGATTACAGAATGGACAAGTGATCTGCGGCAGAACAAAATTTACTTCATGTTCTTGGTTTAACACTTTAAACATTAAAAAAAAGAAAGAAAAGGAACATTCTTATTCAGATATAACTATCTTGTAAATTTCTGTTGGTTTGTCTTAAATTTAATCTCTAATCTGTTTTATGTTGTTTTCCAACAAACTGACATGAAATCAAATCTTAAAGTAAAACTTACAAGCTGCCACATATAAGAAATATTGATCCTATAAGTACCTTTGAAAAGATTACCCTTTTTTGATTCTGTGATCTCAAGGAATAATTTTGAAAACTGCAAACTCTGGGGCGATACAGTGATTTCTGTTCTCCACTAAGAAGGAAAGAGGATTATGTTGAATGGAAATCTTTAAAATTGTCTTCACTGACTGTATAAAAACCATGCAAGTGTTGCACTATTTTAAACAAGATAAATGGAATCAGAAAGTAAAATATAGTTGCCACTGCTGTTCTCCATTATGGTCTTGTACCTGATGAGATGCTCATATGGGCATCAAATTCTTCCAGAAGATCTTCACTTACAGAGTGTTTTTTTTTTTGTTTGTTTGTTTTAGAAAGAGTCATTATTCTAACAAATGTGAGCATTGTTATATGTTTAGTAAGAACATTTAGCCAGAACAGCAATGCGTTTACAGTCATTTAGAGCATATGAATTAGTTGCTTTAGTGTTTGCTTCCCCTTTTCTGTTTCTCCTGTCAATCATAAATCTAGATCTAAGGCTGGACGTTTTCAAAACTACAAATATTTTGGTGGAATAAAAGACATAGGGAGTCTCCCACTCATAAAATTAGAAAACTGAAAGGTGTGGAATTAGGAACTAGTGGTTTTAAAGAACAGGTGTCTTAATCAAGGCGTTGGGGTTATTATACCGAGCAAAATTGCTCCTCTTTCAGCTTTCCAGATGCTGATGTTAATGTGCATTTTGCCCTTCCATAAGCAAATGTCCACTTTAGTTCTCTTGTTTTCCATGACATTTTGTTCCCATAACATGGGGGTTAGAAGAGGAAAATCAGCCCTGAGACAGGCTGTTTCATTTGCTAAATGGTAATTAAAATGGCATTGGATGTTGGAACATTTCATATTGAGATGAGGTACAGGATCTGAAAGTAGTGATTCCTTTTTTGTCTGATGTTGCATCAGTAGATGATCTCCCAGTTATTGTGTCAAAGATTCTAAGACAAGAAATCAGTGAAGCAGATGCCCATTTCTGCACATATTATTATGCAAATGGAGCAAATATTGGGTACTCAAGACTCCCGATCCTCAGACATTCTTTAAGGAAAAATTCAACTCTGAAACTAAAAAAACATGTTTTCCTTCATACTGTGATGATCTATGAAGTACTAATGCCGCAACATCTCTTTAAGAGTCTAGTGTTATTTGTAGTTCATTATATTCCAAATTGGCTTGGTTAGGGATTACCCTGTTAATATGATTTTCTTTTCCGTTGTAGCATTCTTGTTCCCATAATGCCATTTGTGCCCTTTCTACTATGTCATAGCAACTATTCAGTAAGGTAGGTGGTTTGTTTCTAGCTTCAGTCATAATGACAGTGTTGTAAGTCACTGTCGTCTAATTCTAGAAACAATGTAATTGATTATTTTTACTTTCTCTAATTTGTCCTAACTGTTGCTGCTAAAAAAGTGTTTTATATGTTGCATTTAAATCATCTTCTATTTTTTGGGTGTTTAAAATTTAGTTCTAGTATCTCACACAGCATTCCCCACATTGCTTTAAAAAGATGTTGGGTAAAGCAGTTCTGGCAAAGTTATTTGTAACTAACCTCTGGAGTTCAAAATCCTAGTAAGGTATTTTCAGTTTATTGTGTTATACACTCTCCTTTATTTTTGATAATCATCTGATTACCACCACAACTTCCCTGGTCAAAACGTAGATGACTTACCAGTGTGTGATGAGTATAACTGATTCCTCTTCTTCTTCTTACAAAGATTTCTCCAATAACCAAGTAATGGGAAAAGAGCTTTACTTTAAGTGCGACGTAATTCTGGAATGGAATTAATTACACTGTTGAGTGGAAACGTCCTTCAATTACATACCAGTCCCCATATTTCTGACATTACTTTTGTTCTTCCTATTAATTATTTCAAGGTTTCCTATGAGTATTTTCTTTTATTGCAGGATATAACTAAGATTTCAGCAATTCATTCAAAGCCTTTCTCATTTTTACCAAAGTGTGTGAGAGAGAGAAATAGTTCAAGAACAGTGTGGAAACACCTTTAGAATAATTTTGTGATTGACTCCAGCATTACCCACCTAATCATTCTAAAGAAGTCCATAAATACATTGTTTTTTAGTACTTAAACAAGTGACAGAGAGAGAGAGAGAGAGAGAGGGAGTGGAATCCTTGATTAAAATGATAAGAGATATTTTACTTTAACTGACATAGATATTAAGGATATAAACTAAAAAAAAATGTATGGCCCAGTACCAGGGATACATTTTGAAACATATTAATAACATGACCCAGTCCACTGCTGATGTTTCTGTCAGAATGAATGTTTCTATTCTGTTATCCACAATTAAAAAGCTTTGTATGCACATTATTAAAACACGATCATGACATAGCAAATACTGATATCATGGCTGCTTCTTTTTGGCATTGTTTCAAGACAAACATATCTTGGAGCAGAACTTCGCTATGATGCTGTCTAAGGATGACTGCTACAATAAACTTTTATAAAACTAAAAGAAACATGTAAGACTATATAGAGAATGTGTTGTAAATGTTTTATCCTCCTATTCCTAAATTATCCACATTTTTCCATCCTACTTTATCCTTCTTCCACAAATAAGGCAACAGTAATACAAGCAGAAGAGTTAAAACCAGAAAAAAATGAACAAGCCTGGAAATATAAAGCACAAGAGAAACAGCTAGAGTAGGAAACTACCTAGTACAACAAGTCCTTTGGTAATAATAAACAGTGGCAGTCCATTAGCATTCATTCTGCCCTGTCCCCTTACCACCTCCTAGGAGGTAGATACTTTCTCATTTTTCACCTAAGGGATTTCAAATTACACAGAAAATGGATCATAAAAGTAATTAGCAGGATACACAACAAAACTCTGTGCAGCTCTAGTTCCAGGACTCTCGCAATATTCCACCAAATCATTTACTTAGCGTGACTCTTCTTCAATCCAGTAACTACTGAACAGTAATGCAGTTTTATATACCTCTCACCCTCATTGTGCAAGAAATCTGGACAAAGCCTGAAGTAAAGTGGGGGGACAAAGGTATAAAAATAGGGACTTAATTTTTATATCATTAATTAGCAATTTAAATCCTTGGTGATTTGACATAAAACCACAACATTTATGAGGAACATACCAAAAATATGAGATAAAAATCTGGACATTCTGTAAAAATCTGGACAGCTGAGAGGTATCACTTGCTGGAACAGGGAAATGGGCTTTTATTTCAGACTGTTGCTAGTGCCAGAAAAAGATAGTCAGTGGAAACTATTATAGATTGTATGAACCTAAACTAGGTAATCAGGATTGTGACAATACAAAACTACTTGTTCTATTGATGCATTATGCCTTTGTAAACTATATGCATTCAGGATATTGGTCTGCTTATCCACATACAAAAAGCTCACCGTTTTTCATGAACATCAGTTCACTTCCTTGTCATCTGGACTTTCTACTCTGCCCAGTGTTTTTAACAAACACCTAGCTCCAATTTTTGTTCATCTCCAACTTAAATGAGTCCACATTTATCCTTAGTTTCCAAACTCTGGTTCTCTCTCCTAAAAAGAGTTAATCAGATCTGACTCTATTCTGGACAAAAAAAAGATTCATGAGGATAATCCTGGCAAGGCTTTACTCCCACACCCCCTTACTTATATAGTAGATAGATAGATAGATAGATATATAGATAGATAGATAGATAGATAAACAGCTAGATAGATAGACAGACAGACAGATAGATAGATAGATAGATAGATAGATAGATAGATAGATAGATAGATAGATAGATATACTAACTCCACAGTCACACATACTCAAGGAAGAGTGAAAAATATGGCTCAACAACTGTGATCATATAGTAGACCCAATAGATGTAATTCCTTTATGGGAGGTGTAAATTTGAAGACTTTGACTCAGGGAGAAGTCATTCCAGGAGTTACTATTCAATATATAGTGGACCTCCCACTTTTTCCTCATGGTTGTGTAACCACAAAGTTAGTACATTTAAGTAATGCATGGGTGGCAAAAACCGCCATATGGGATATGCAGAGGGGCCTATCCCCCTGCAAAAATGTTTGTTCTTTATTATTTTTCTGTTTTCAGTACAGTACAGAGTCATTTATCTGAACTAATTGGGACCTAGGGTAGTTCGGATAATCAAATTGTTCAGATAATCAACATATAATTGAACCAGATAAAAAACTTCTAAAGTCTTGTTTTTTTTCTGCATGCAGGAATACACTTTTCAACCATTCAGTGATTCCAATAGACAATAAAGAATATTTTTCACACACAAGCTGGCTACAAGTTCAAAAAGCATGCTCAAGCAGATACGTATAATGTTTACATTTTTAGACTTTATGATTTTTCATACCCAAAAACGTTGGAAGGCTGCTTCTGATACTTGATGTTCGGATAATCGACTCTCTACTGTATTAATGTGTAGGGACATTATTTTATTTTTGTGATCAGTTCTGTATGTGTGATTTTTAAGAGTACCCAATGACTTTGTCATCAGTGTTACATAAAGGAAACATTTGAACAACAGATTTGATTTCCTCCCTGCATCCCATGCTATGGGTCTGGTGTGACAGCTACAGACTTTTGAGGTTAATAGTTTGTTTAAATATGTTGCAGGACTTTAAACAGTGTGCTGGTATATTTCCACATCACTCTTTTTGTCTATGTAGTTGCAGACACACACCAGTTATGTATTACAACTCTATGCACAGGTTTGGGTTAGACGTCCATTGCCCCTTAGCATTCCTCAGGAGTATTAGTTGATACATTACCTTTTTTGCTTATTTTGGGGTTCTTGCAAAGAAAAGAGCAGGGTGGACATTCATAATCAGACTGCCTGTAATCATAATGGCTTGAGACTGTATCTGCACACCTTTAGGGACACCTGCTGAGGGGGTCAAGCTTGGAGATTGATATCGTCCTTTGGTTGAAGACAAGCTGGATCATGACTTCAACAGTAATTACTCTATTCAAACATCTCCTGTTTTGGCAAGTACACTCACACTATTTTACTTTTCTAGTGGTTTACCCCCAAACTTCAACACATTTGTAAGATTTATGAAAGCCTTATAGTCACTTCTCCAACATATTGAATAATTAAATGTGTACAATGAATCTTATAAAGGCATTTGCAAATGACTCTGTTGTCCCTGCTGGCATGCTTCAGATGAGTTCCCAGCTTTCTGGAATGATTTAACAGTGTTAATTAATATGTGATATGCATATGTATTGCAACACAGAAAATGCAATTTTTTTTATCCAATCCACTAATTTAGTGCATGTTTACGTACATTATGGTTAGTTGTACTCATTCATACACATAAATGTATGAATGCACACAAAACGCGCAAGCACACACACACACACACACACAGAATCCAATGGCAGCTACTCATAAAACTGTACAAGATGCATTTTATTCATTCATTCATAATATTCAGAGTTAGTCATTCCTACTGACAACAGCTATTAGAGACATATACTTTTTCACTTTTCTTTGTAGCTGTTGCAGTCAGAGAGAGACAAGTTATACTTTGTTAAAAATCACATTATTCAAAAGGGTTTATTTTGCATACTTGAACTAAATATGGGAAGTTATAGGATCAGTTGACAACTGCATTCCTTACAATTTAAGTAACTTCCCCTTCCCCATGGGTAAGCATAACTTGGGCAGGGAGCTGGAGTATGTTTTATTCATTAAGGGGTATTAACCAAATCTTGTTTCTTTGTTGGGCTTGCCGCCAACATGGGAGAGGTACAAATACTCAGTCTGCTCCTTTACAAATAGCATCCCCACTGTCGGCACATGTAATGTATAAACTGATGTGCATCACTATTTGCATTTGCACTTGCACTGGTCTCCTGTATGGCTAATCACCATGGTCTCTGCTGTCAGGGCATTCCCTGGTTGCCACAGCAACAGTCTGACATGTGCACCTTATTGATTGTTGTCCCTGCCATGCTGTGTGGCACTTCAGCATTTCACTTATGTGATTGCTGGAGCTGTTTTAAGCAGTTTGCATATTTCCATACTGAGATAATGTCTGCAACAGCAAATATTTATGGCCAAGTGCACCTCTATCTCCCATCTAGAATCCACAGGTACTCATAACCATGAAGTGAACTAAGAGAATTTTACAGAAACAAATAAGTGGGGGCATTTTAAAGAAAATAATACATGTGCCATATGTAGAAAAGAAAGCATATGTGTTCTTCATCGAGTTATTTAACCTGTATTACTGAACATTTATTAAGAAACAAGAACATTACAAACCATGGTAGATGTTATAGATCACATTTGCACATGTTAATTCATGTTCTGCAACTTGTAACAGATGATAGATACAGTGACTGGTAACAGTTGTTAAAATAAAGCACAGTAAATGTACATATATCTAAGAAATACATAAAGAGTTCCTGAAATGTCTCTCAACCTGCAGACATTGAAAATAGGAATAAAGACTGTTGAACAGTGGGTCCATACATCTAAAAATATGGACATCTATTTAACATAAAATCTGAATAATTAATAGCACTTAGCTCTATCTGCTTCCAGTAGGAATGTGGGCCACTACTCAGAAAGACAGTTAAAAGACAGAGAGTGACAAAAATTATGTAAAAATATTAGCACATTATCAAAGAGACTATATAAAATCTGTAGACTTTAATGAGCTATATTGCAAAATTCTACCACACAAGGTAATTTATTGTTGCTTCAGAAAAATGGTGATGTACGATGTATGTCCTCTCTCAGAATTATTGTTGCCACTAATGCACTGGTCATGGTTTTCTGTGTACTAGACAGCATCAAAAATATATGATGAGGGAAATTCAGGAAATTTTTTGAAGGGGTAAATCAAGCCTGAAAATAGGAACATAGTTCCAAAACAGGCATATCCTGTACAGGAGTAAATCAGACCTGAAAATAGGAAGGTTATTCCAAAATAGGGACAACTGAGAGGTCTGTGTTACTGTACAATAAAAATAAGATGAAAGCTACAAAGTGTGCTACTGCACTACTACTGCTTTAAAGAGAACTGTCTGCATATCTTGAAGTTTAATGATTTCCAGAGTAGAATGGCCTTACATACTGTGACACCATGCCCTGGCCCAGCAATCAAGGAGCCTCAATTCTCTCCACTAGCACCAGAGAGGGCATCTCATATGAGAGGAAAAGGATAACAAATATACACAGTAAAGTGCAATTTCCCTTAAGAGCACACAGAGATCACAGTCAGTCCGGGGATGGTCACTCCCTTGCTCCCCAGGTCCCCAATAAGACTCCCCACTGGCACAGCTATAGGGTCTAGATCTCAGCCTAGTGGGCAAGCTAAAATCTCCAGCACCCTCTCTATCCAACCAGTGCTTCATGTCCCTGCCCAAGTAGCTGACACACACGCACACATGCACTTTGAGATAAGAGTCTATACAACCACACAGACACTCCTGGGGAAGGCTGGCACAGGCTCTCCAGCTGTGCCCCTATCTCCCGGACTATACGGTATTATCAGCTGCCACCACCCACTAATATTTATCAGCTACTCAAAGGCCCTTAAAAGGGTGTCCAATTATTACTGTGCAATATTATTTTCCAATTGGTAGATGTGACTAAATAGTCAAAGCTTATTTGGAGTGACCTAGACAGTAAACACTATAAATATGCAATGTACTCTAGAGCTTAACTTATCTCTACACAAACCATCCACAGTTAAAAGGTTTTAAAATATTTAATAATAAATAATTAAAACCACAAGACAATACTTTTTACTACACAGTCAGTACTAGTCAAAAGTTCAGAGATCACACAGAAATACTTAAAATAAATCAGCAGTACAGTTCTGACATCATAGAAAAACAGTCTAAACTTTCTAATTCCTAGCTATTGCTACAAGAAAACACACTTCTAAAATAACTTACATAGAGCAACAGGCAGTGCAGTGAGTTGGATAGTCAGACAAAAATGCTTCATAATCTCTGGTTCTTACTGTTTAAATTGAAACTGCAGTCCTGCTAAACATTACATCATCTTTTACACTTTCCTGGTGTTCCCAGGCTGACAGAAACTGCATTTACATTCTTTTACACTTAGAGCAATAAAGGACATTCCACATGTAAATTCTGGTCATTAACTTTGCCTTAAAACAATAGGCAGGATGCTTATTCCAGACTCGTCAACTCCAAATTCTAACTTCAAAGGAACAAACATAAAGTAATTTTAATTTCAAAGGACCAACACGAAATGCCTGACTTAGCTTTCTTTACAGCAGAGGGCAATGTTGCCACATTGTTTTAAGTTCAACATTTTACAGTATTTACAAATTATAGAATTATCTACCAAATCTATTTGACTAGGCTGGCAGCCTTCACCCATCTCTGCCAGTCTTCACATTTCTCCCCCCCCCCCCGGGAGAACTCAAGCTAGTTTTTCAAGTGACCCTTGAGGAACGCCACTTGAGAGGGTCAGGTCTATCTGAGTATACCTACCCCATTCCCTGTCTTGAGAGCCCATCTGCATTGGCATTGCCACTCCCACTGCAGTACTTCTGCTGCACTGACATATCATATGCATGCAACCCCAGGCTCCATCTTAGCAACTTGGCATTTTGCTTACTGGCTCTGTTTAACCATGTTAGGGGGTTGTGATCTGTCATAACAGTGAATTTCATGCCATACAGATAAGGCTGGTTTTTGCAGTGCCCACACTATGGCTAGACATTCCTTCTCTACAGCTGCATAGCATTCCTCCCTGGGTTGGGCCTATGGCTGAGATAAACCACTGGGTGCTCTTCTCCCTCTGAAGAAATCTGGCTAAGTACAGCCCCACCACATGGTTCGAAGCATTCACCTGCACAACAAATTCTTTGCTGTAATTTGGACTGGCTAACACAAAGGGTCCTCCCAAAGCTTCTTTAAGCTTCTGGAAGGCCTGCTCACATGCTGGGGTCCACACTACCTTATCTGACCTTCTCTTCCTTGTCAGGTCTGTGAGGGGAGCAGCTATGGTACTATAACTGAGGACGAACTTTCTGTAGTACCCTGTCTGTCCCTAAAAATGCTCTCACCTGCTTTTTAGTAACAAGTGCAGGCCATGCCTGAATGGCTTCCACTTTGGCAGGTTCCGGCCTTGTCTTACCACTCCCCACTCTATGCCCTAGGTAGGAGACCTCTGCCATAACCACCTGACATTTGCTCAGCTTAATGGTCAACCCTGCCCTCTGTATTCTGCTCAGCACCTCCCTGATATGCTGAAGGTGCTCTGGCCAGGAATGGCTGTAGATGGCAATATCATCTAGGTAAGCAAGGGCAAACCCTCCTGCTCCTGCTAGGATATTATCTACCAGCCTCTGGAAAGACGATGGGGCATTCTTCATCCCAAAGGGCATTTTTGTGAACTCATACAAGCCAAAAGGAGTCACAAAGTCTGAGTTCTCTCTAGCACTGGGAGTCAAGGGCACCTCCCAGTAACCCTTGGTAAGATCAATGGTTGAAAGATACTTAGCCCCATCCAGCTGCTCTAGGGCCTCATCTGTCCTAGGCATGGGGTAAGCATCTGACTCTGTGTGACTATTTAATTTCCTGTAGTTCACACAGAACCTGGTACTGCCATCCTTCTTTGGCACCAGCACCACTGGGGAGGCCCAGGGACTGTTGGATTCTTGAATCACCCCTAGTTCCAACATCTCTTGTACCTCCTCCCTCAGAGTCTGTTTGACTCTCTCAGGCACCCTATAAGGGGCCTGCTTAATAGGCCTTTGGGGTCCTGTATCCACCTGGTGCTGCACTAGGTGGGTGCACCCTGGTTTCCCAGTGAACAAGTCCCCAAATTCCTGCAACGGATTTCTTGAACCTGGGTAGGAGATAGCTGCTGGGACATTTCTACCCCTTCCGCTGTGGTGTCAGCCCGAGCCTCACTGAGAAGATCAGTCCCCAGATCTCCCTCAGACTCTTCCTGCAATCCACTGCAAATGCTCAGCACAAGGGCCTCCCTATCATGGTAAGGTTTCATCATGTTAACATGGTATAATTTGTGCCCCATGCCATCTACCTAGCAGTTCCACCATGTAGCTAACATCACTTACTTTTGTTACCACCTTGTAGGGTCCCTCCCATGCTGCTTGCAGTTTGTTGTGTCTGACAGGAATGAGAACCATTACCTGCTGCCCCACATCATACTCTCTAGCTTGAGCATTCCTGTCATACCACACCTTTTTCTGTTGTTGGGCTTCTGCCAGGTTCTCATGTGCCAAGCCCATGAGTTCCCTGAACCTTGTCCTGAGGTTTAGGATGTATGCCACAACAAACTCCTTGTGAGACTCGCATTCACCTTCCCACTCATTTTGAATTAAATCTAGAGGTCCCCTCACCCTATGCCCATACAGGGTGAAAAAAACTGTGGATTCCTAGGGAACTTCTCTGGAAGCAAACAACAGAGGGGGCAAATATTTGTCCCACTCCTTAAACTGATCTGCAAATGCCCATAGCATGGACTTGATTGTAGAGTTTGACCTCTCAACAAGATCATTAGTCTGGGGATGGTAGGGGATGGTCTTCATGTGCTTCACCCCACAGGACTTCCACAGACAGGCCAGCAGGTCTGATATGAAATTGGCACCTCTGTCAAACAGTATTTCTTTTGGGAAACCTACCCTGCTGAAAATTTCTAACAAAGCATTTGCCACCTTCTCTGCCTCAATGGAGGACAAAGCCACTGCCTCAGGGTTTGTGTAGCATAATCCACTACCACTAGGATATACTTTTTCCCTGTGGAACTTGGGGTACTCAGAGGACCCACAATATACATAGCTACCCTCTGAAATGGCTCCTCAATCACAGGCAAATGCATCAAAGAAGCTGTCAACTTGTCTCCTGCCTTGCCTACCTTTTGGCATTGCTCACAGGTCCTGCAGTATCTCTGGAAATTCCAGGCCAATAGAAGTTCTGCATAATATGCCTCTTTGTACATTTTATGTCCATATGACCTGCAAAGGGAATATCATCGATGACTGCTAGAAGTGCCAGATGGTAGTCTCTAGGTACTACCAAATGCTGTACTCTCTCACCTTCTAGCCCTCCCTCATGGGTCCACTCTCTTTATAGTAACCCTTTGTCCCAGTATACAGACCCACCCCCCCTTTTCTTGAGAATCAGGTGCCTCCCTAGCTACCTGCCTCAGGCTTTGCAATGTAGGGTCTGAGAGCTGAGCCTGTCTCAACTCTCTCCTTGTAACCCTTCCCAGCTCCCCTTCCACAGGAAGTCTGGCATCCTCTGACAGTGGTGCCTCACTGTCTGCCTAGGTACTACTACTCACCTCTAACTTTGCAGTCACTCTGTCCAAGGGAACATCAGTAACCACAAGCAGCTGTGGCTCACATTCAGTCTTACTGCTACAGAGTAGCTCCCTCCCTAAAGTAACCACCTCACTAGTCCTGGCTGCAAGTATGCAGTCTGTCTGGGTCTCCCCCAGGCTACCAGACCCACATGCTTGTCTCCTAGTCTGACCGTGTGTTACTGCATAAGCACATGGTACTGCCTCATCCAAATCCTTCCCTATCAGGACATCTGCAGGATGGTAGTTTAGTACCCCTGTTGTCTCAAGACAACCTACTATTGGCATTTTGTCTTTCCCACTTACTGGCTCCCTCACCTTTGGTTCCCCACCTTGGCTCCATGAACACCTGTATGCCACATGACCCCAGTTGTTGCACTCAAAACATTTAACCCTAACTCCTGGGCATGTACCTGGACTAGTGGCTTCCCCTGCTACCTTCAGATCCTGTTGGGGCAATCTGTGCTGCCCATCATGGGTTTCTTTAGACCCATGAGCAGTACTGGGGGTCCTCTTCCTGTGCAGGGCTGCCCAGCTTGACAAGGTATAGGTCTCCCTCCTTCCCCAACTCATCTTTAGTAACACATTGTCTATCAGCTAACCAGATCCTCATGTCCTCTGGCAAAGTGCTAAGGGTTTGTTCCCCCACCAAAAGGTCTGCCAGCCCTTCAAAAGTGGTGACCTGACATCCACTCACCCACCTATGGAAATAAGTGCTCAATTCAGCAACGTATTCACACACACTTTCATCTGCCTTGCATCTATGCTCATGAAACTTTTTCCTATATGTTTCAGATGTTAGCATAAACAGTTCTAAAAGACATTTCTTTACAGCAGTATAATCAGAACATACAATGTCAGACATTTTAGCTAATGCAGTTACAGCTTTACCATGGAGTAAGGGGGTCAGTAACCGTACCCAGAGCCCTTGGTCAACTTCATACTGTTTACATACCCTCTCAAACATGTGAATGAAACTATCAAAATTATCCCCCTCTTTAAACTGCGGAAGAAATTTACTGACCTTTTGTGCTTCTGGGGTCCAGTTACTCCCTTCCCTATTACCTCCATGACTCTGGCAAAGAGTCAGCATCTCCTTCTCATGCTGCCTCTGTCTTTCCTTTTCCTCAGCTTCCAGACTTAACAGGTTCTCATTCTCCTCAGCATGTAGACTCCTCAGTCTCTCAGCTGCTTCTACTTCCAAATGCCTGGCCTCCAACTCAAGTCTCTTTAGCTCCAGCTGGATTTTTAAGTCCACTGCAGAAAGGTTGAGCTGTCCATTCTCCGTGGGAATTATATCTCCACTGCCAGCCTGATTGTCCTCCTGGTTGCTGTTTTCTGATGCAGCTGTAACCAAGGCTGCAATCAGGTCTGCCTTAGTCAGGTTTCCATGCACCAGTCCCGTAGCCTGGCACATCTCTACCAGCTGCCTCCTTGTCAGCTTTCCATACTCCTCTGCTAACATGCTGCCTACTCACCCTGACTAACTAAGCTAACAAAAGAAATAAAACAATTGTGATCTGAACTCTGAGTATTCACTGCGTGGCTGTTTTAGAGTACAAAACACCTTCAAAGCTCACTGTACACAAGCTGCAGGATTCACTCTACCCACATCACTACAAGCCAATTAGTATTTGCCAACTAATTAATATGTGATGTGGATATCCCACTGCTGCCAAATAGTTAATATGTGAGGATATCCCAACCACTGCCACCAATTAATATGTGATGCCCGTGCCCTGGCCCAGCAATCAAGGAGCCTCAATCCTCACCACTAACACCAGAGAGGGCATCTCATATGAGAGGAAAAGGATAACAAATACACACAGTAAAGTGCAATTTCCCTTAAGAGCACACAGAAATCACAGTCAGTCCAGGGCTGGTCACTCCCTTGCTCCCCAGGTCTCCAATAAGACTCCCCACTGGCACAGTTATAGGGTCTAGATCTCAACCTAGTGGGCAAGCTAAAATCTCCAGCACCCTCTCTGTCCAACCAGTGCTTCGTATCCCTACCCAAGTAGCTGACACACACACACACACACACACACACACACACACACACACACACACACACACACACACACATACATGCACCTTGAGATAAGAGTTTATACAACCACACAGACACTCCTGGGGAAGGCTGGCACAGGTTCTCCAGCTGTGCCACTTCTCCCAGACTATACAGTAGTATCAGCTGCCACCACCCACTAATATTTATCAGCTACTCAAAGGCCCTTAAAAGGGTGTCCAATTATTACTGTGCAATATTATTATCCAATTGGTAGATGTGACTAAACAGTCAAAGCTTATTTGGAGTGACCTAGACAGTAAACTCTATAAATATGCAATGTACTCTAGAGCTTAACTTATCTCTACACAAAACCAGACACAGTTAAAAGGTTTTACAATATTTAATAATAAATAATTAAAACCACAAGACAATACTTTCTACTACACAGTCAGTACTAGTCAAAAGTTCAGGGATCACACAGAAATACTTAAAATAAATCAGCAGTACAGTTCTGACATCACAGAAAAACACTTAGTCTAAACTTTCTAATTCCTAGCTATTGCTACAAGAAAACACACTTCTAAAATAACTTACTTACATAGAGCAACAGGCAGTGCTGTGAGTTGGATAGTCAGACAAAAATGCTTCATAATCTCTGGTTCTTACTGTTTAAATTGAAACTGCAGTCCTGCTAAACATTACATCATCTTTTACACTTTCCTGGTGTTCCCAGGCTGACAGAAACTGCATTACATTATTTTACACTTAGAGCAATAAAGGACATTCCACATATATATTCTGGTCATTAACTTTAGCCTTAAAACAATAGGCAGGATGCTTACTCCAGACTCATCAACTCCAAATTTTAACTTCAAAGGAACAAACATAAAGTAATTTTAATTTCAAAGGACCAACAATAAATGCTTGACTTAGCTTTCTTTACAGCAGAGGGCAATGTTGCCACATTGTTTTAAGTTCAACATTTTACAGTATTTACAAATGATAGAATTATGTACCAAATCTATTTGACTAGGCTGGCAGCCTTCACCCATCTCTACAAGTCTTCACACATACCATCACGGATTTCAGATGGTAGACCATATTAGCCTTAGAAAGCAGTTTTGGGTCCACTGGCTGGAGCATTCTGTGCACATGGCCTACAAACCCATAGCACAAATATAACACAAATCTTACAGTGAGCATCTGATTGGGAAAATGGTCACATCTATCATTTCCTGTCTTTCCTGATGGCACAGAGGTTGGCAGTCAGTCATGTGTGACCTAAATGAGAAAGAAGAATCATTCTTAGAAAATGCCATCTTCTCTACTGAAGCAAAATGCATAGACTAATCGATCAGTGCTATCTAGCAATGTCACATGTTCAGAGGGGTCTATATTAATTCACTGAAAGTTCAATTCAGCGAACCTTTCTTCATCTAACCCCAACCATCGAATATGCACTTCAGTAAATGTTCTCACCGAAAAAATTTAAACAGGGAAACTAAGCACTTGGCCAAACCAATACCAGAATAGAAACCACAGTATGTAAAACCCACCAAAGTGGGGGACTTAGCCCCCCACACCCCACTAATTATATATACCAACTCTGAGATTGCACTACAGTGGAGAAAAGGGCAAATTTGTGCTGCTGGCCAACTGCTTCCTTTCGCTACATAAATTTTTCACAGATATGTATGTTCGCTGAAACGAACATTCAATGGTTAGGGTTCGACGAAGAAGTATACATAAAATCTTGGTAGATTCATCCATCCATCCACAACCTCTTTTTCCCATTTTTGCACATGGAATCAGGGTATTTCAACAGTGACAATCATCTAGAGCCAAGGTTCACACCAACAGGTAGCTAGCTCTGCCATAGCTGTTCTTCCATGCCACAAACTTGCATGTACACTCACACCTATGACCAATTTAGAGTGTTCAATCTACCTACTGTATGACTGGAATGTGGATGAAAAATTGAAATGCATAATTCTAAACAGTTCTAGATCCTTTGCAGAAGGGTTTATGTTAGTCAAGCATAACTAAACTCTCTTGCAGTCACAAATACAATTGGTTTACATTCCAAGTATCAACAAGACTCACTCCATAAAAGACTGGGGCTTGGCTATAAAGTGTATGCTGTATTTTTGGTGTGCCTTGTCTTTTACTAATATTGCCTTTTGTACTCCTTTTGATGTTGGTGCTGTTATATATAAATCAAAATGAAAATGATTCAAAGCAGTCATCAGTAAGTAGGGTATCTTCACAGTGCGCTGCTTAGCATTACAGATGTAGTGAGTTCACACTGCACTGCTCAGCATTACAGAAGCAGTGAGTTCACAGTGCACTGTTCGGCATTACAGAAGTAGTGAGTTCACAGTGCACTGCTCGGCATTACAGAAGTAGTGAGTTCACAGTGCACTGCACAGCATTACAGAAGTAGTGAGTTCATAGTGCACTGCTCAGCTCTACAGAAGTAGTAGGTTCACAGTGCACTGCTCAGCATTATAGAAATAGTAAAACCAGTTCATCCAGAAGAGTGCAGCCAGTTCCCATAGACTCAATCATCACAGTACTAGACTGTCATTACACTTTTATATAGACTGCACAAATACAAATATACACACACACACACATGCATACAAACACACACATGCACATAAATGTATGGCAGGCCCCAGATAAACAATAGAAACATGTATGTGGTACAGTAGGTTTGCTTTTTTTTCTATTCACAAACACACAGATATAGTTATATAGGTGTGTGTGTGTGCGTGCACGCGTACATCACAGTATATTCTTGCCTATTCTTGTGTTAATTTGAAAATATTTTTCTGATCTGGCTTTGAAAAAGAATAAACATTTCCTAATTAGGATGACAACTGTTTAGAATGCTCAGCTTTACTGTATCAGTGGCTCAACAGCAGGATTTCACTCAGACAGAATTAGAGTATAACCCAGTGGGATTTAGTCCCCAACATCAAGACAAGGTGACCTAAAGTGTCATGTCTGTTCATGATAAAGCAGATCACTCCCACTTTACATTTGTTAACCAACTCAGTACACTGGGCCAAAGGCCATTTACAGGCATGAACTTGAACAAGCAGGCAGACACAATTGTGCACATTTATACATAGCTAATCTTCTAGCTAGCAAATTATGGTTAGCTGTGCAGCCCAGTCTCCAAGTTGCACTGTGCCAAAAAGAAAGAAAACATCTATTACATGGCACTTAAAATTGGTAAGGATGCAGGGAGGTGAGCACACATAGGTAAAGAGCCCACTCTGATATATACATTCACACCACAAATCCCTACAAAATCAGAGATTATAGGTTCATAGGTAGGTACTAGGCTATCGGCCTTGGGGCCTATGCAAGCCCAGCCAAAAAGGTACCCTGGCTTTTGCCACCCAAGAAAATTATTTTCCTGTGCCACTGTCGAGCAGAGCCACAGAGGTGATCCCCGGGGTGAATTTCCTATTTCCATCCAATCATCAAGATTTTTCTTGAAGAGTGCTAATGAGGAGCTTTGTTGATATAGATAGGTAGTTTATTCCAGAGTATGGGAAGTCTCTGGGACAGGAATCTATCCCTCCAGCATGTTATGTTTATTGTGGTGACAAGGTTTAGGCCCCTAGAGTATGTAGCTCAGAGGGGTTGGGATTTCTTTAAGTGGAGCATGTCCAACAGCTCTGGGTTTGACATAGCTTTGTATGTTAGGCAGAGATCACCTCTGAGTAGGCGATATGCGACGGAGTAAAGCTGGAGTTTTTTGAGACGGTCTGCGTAGGGTATCTGTTTGAGGCTGGTAATCCTCTTTGTGAGGTATTTCTGTGGCCTTTCCAGTTGTTGTAGATGTCTTGTGAGGTACATACCAAAAGGGGTGTTGTACTCTATAATGGGCCTAATGAGTGATGAGTAGAGGGGAACAATGACCTCTTTTTTTCTGGATGAGAAACCTTTTGTGATGAGGTGTGCCATGTAGAAGGATTTCCTGACTACTGTGGTGATGTGATTATCAAAGGAGAGACTACTGTCCACCTGTGTCCCAAGGTCTCTTATCACACTTTTGGTGTTAAGTATACTACCGCCTATATTGTAGTTCATGGGTACAGAGTTTTTACCAAAGGGGATGACAATGCACTTTTTGGCACTGAGCTTGAGGCCATGGCTTTGACACCAGGCATCTGTCTCAGTGAGGCCCTTTTGTAGGATGTCCACATCATTAGGATTTTCGATTATGGCTCCTAGTTTGCAGTCATCTGCGAACTTCATTAGCCAAAGACTTCTGTGTTAGCCTGTACTTCAGAGAAGTAGATACCAAACAGGAGAGGACCCAGTACTGATCCTTGTAGTACTCCACTTGTCACTGGTCTGAAGTTGGATTTGGAGTCTGCTACTTTCACAGTGCGGGTTCTGTCAGTGAGCCAGTTGGCAACCCATCTTGTGACATAGGGATTTATACCTAGTTTAGTGAGTTTATCTATAATTCCAGAGTGGGGGATGGTGTTGAAAGCCTTGGCAAGATCTAGATAGGCTGTGTGAGCCACCTTACCCTTGTCTACGGCTTTGGTGACTGCTTCAAAGAAGTCTATCAGGTTTAGGAGACATGATCTGCCTTTTACAAACCCGAACTGGGTGGGGTCCAGAGTTTGGAGATTACCAATGTCTTTATTTATAAGTTCCATGATGATACGTTCCATGGCCTTGCAGACCAGGCTCGTCAGGCTAATGGGGTGGTAGTTCTCAGGGTTCATGGTGGCTCCCCCCTTGTGGAGTGGGATAACCGTCGCTGTGCGCCATTCAGCAGGCATAAAGCCTGAGGTGAGGCTATGATTGAACATGGTACTTAGGTGGGGTGCCAGTTTGTTCTGTAGTTCATGTAGAATGCAGCCTGGGATGTTGTCTGGTCCCATGGATGCTGTGTTCTTGGCTTTGAAGAGTGTGCTTTTTACCTGTGCAGCCGTGATTACAGGAACTTTGCATTCTTCCAGTATAGAGATAGTGGTTACCCATGCATATTCAGGATTTCCTTCTTAAAAGTGTGCTTGTATGGCAACCATGTCAGCACAGGACAGCAGTAAGCAGCACACAACATAATTGCACAAGCCCACACCTTCAGACTGACAGTTCTGAATAGTCCTACAACATTGTATAACTTAAATCTAGAATTACATGAATCATAAAAAAATCAGCTTTAAGTGCCTTTCCATACAGGACCATAAAAGTCTTGTGGGGTGCAGTCACTACGTAATGACAGATACTGATTTGGGGACATAGTTTTATATGGAAAACAGATATTTTTCAAAACCTGCTATTCTACTTGACAGTCTGTATGTATGAGAGCAATCTGAAACTCAGCCCCTGATTTTGCACAATGTTACTTATGTTCAGTCAGATATTTGTTATTTTCTTTGGCAGGTTTCTGGTTTCCAGTCTCACTGCTGGCAATTACAGACTTTGAATAATGACAAAAAATATGGGTTACAGACTTTATATCCTTTGAAAAACACCTGTTATTGCAACACCTGTTAGTCTAGCTACCATCTACCAGTGTAAGAGCCACATCTGCAATCCATCCTGTACCTGTTTCTAAGGCATCGTGTACATGGCATGCTACTTTCATGTACATTGTCTGCTGTATACTATGCTGTGATTTGTTTTTCTCACATAGGAGAGGGATTCCTCACCTCTGTCAGTCTTCCAGTTGGTGTTGGCACAGTAGGTGGGGTGGACTGCAGACCCATGGTGTGTATGCCTCTCCAGGAAGGGAGGAAGACAGGTGTGGCTTTAGGCAGCAGCCTACCAACTAACATGGGACAGTTAACTTTCAGGCATCTATTCCTCTGCATTTTAATACTTCAGAGAATGCAAACTGCTGGCTATTGTACTCGTCCTGTAGGCAATTTGAGGAATTGTGCTTCAGTGACCAGTAGGGGAACCTTTACAAATTCAAATTATAACTAAATTATAAGACAGTGTGATAATTTGTACTTCAAATAAGAAACGGTATTACAAATTCAACAATGCAGCAGAGACTGCAGTCCATATTGTACTAAGATTAAGAAGATTAAGGTAAAGACAACAAATAAAGAAGAGGAAACTCGCTTCTGATTATAATCATTGAACCTGTAGTGCACCCATTTTTCTCTAACAATGCTAACAAAATCTGGAATGAAGTAAAGTAACTTTAATTGAATTTGCATGCAAGACAGATAAACATTCTGCTAGAACTTAAACGCAATTGTGCTTTTTCGGTAATGACTTTTCTTCCCTCTAACTTGCTTAATCAGTTATGCTATACAGAGATACTGTATTTATTTTGCATTACATAAACAATTAAGATGAGGAACTATAAGGGGTACAGATAGAACAGAATACTGTATTCCTTGTTGCCAGTCATTTTCACTGATTGCACAAAACACCTACGTTTGGTTTAGCCATGCAGGGCGACTTGAGTATAGTTGTGTATTATGGTACACAAGGGTACTATCTGACATCGGAGTATGTTATGAAGGACTTTCCTCCTTGTGTGGTTTAAGTGTAATGTTATAGGTACTTATTGAAGCTGAGGAGGTTCATGGGGTTGGGTGCAAAGTCATCTGGAAGAGTTATGGTTTGGAGGATGGATCATATCAACTGATGTAATCTAATCGATCCATATTGACCAATCATGGACTAGAGTTCCAAAACGCATCAAAATCCTGTCATATTGGCCTTTCAGAAACATGCTCTTATAGTTACATTATTCTTATAAGCAGAGCTGTCATGTGACATTGCATAACTGATAACGGATTACAGACTGTTGCAACTAGTAAAAAGAAAATTCAAAAGTGATAGGTAACAACATTATCGCCAGGTTACCTAGACTGAAGAAAAAAAAAGTAGGATGAATTATAGCCTTTCTGCTGATGTTACATATTTTTTATGTGTCAAGAAACCTATTGTTCCAGCAGTCTTTGGGATTCCTAAGAATGCCTTAAATTCTCCACTTAGAATGATTGCTGTTAAACGGTGGTTCCAATTCAGAGCTTTTGGCTAAATCTGTAGATTTGAAGCTTAAAGGTTTTTTTTGATAAATCATTGTTTAAGCTGGCAGTAGTCAACAAATTCCTGTTGACTGATCACAAAATTAGACAATTTTAGTATTACTACTAAAAGCAATGGTAGAAACCATACTTGATTCAGGTGCTTTGTACCACATGGTATGAAAGAAATTGACATAATAGAATGTTTAGTTTTATTAAGGATATTTAGCTTTTCTGTCTACCTACCTAAAGAATCAAGTGTGAACCCCAAAATCATGTTTACGCGTGCACACTATGATTAAGGTGTGATCCTGAGAAAATTATTTACAATTCACTTTATTGTCAAGATATACTTGAAGTTCTTTTGTTTTCCATTTGCAATATCTTGCCTTGCTGAACAGTTTCTTATTTATATATTATAATTGTCCTTGCTGAACAAACAAGAAAATACTTTTGTGGAAAGAGCTAGGGAAATTGTATTTAACTACATAAAGATCCACCAACATCACACTTAAAATTTTTGGAAAAATTACTTTTTTCAATACTTGTTATTCAGTAAATAAACTAGGATGATAATGCAGCACTGTGATACAAGAAAAGTCATTTTATTTAACCCTAGAAAGTCAGTCTTAATTTATATTAAAGGGCTATCGGGAAATCCGTACTGGAAATAAATCTCAAATGTATTTGGAAAGCAGAATTACAGTTGTACACATAACCAAAGCAAGATTTATGTTCTGCACAATCTCTCTCTCTTGCATACATTCATTCTGTTTTCAAAAAGCTGAAATACTATTGAAACTGAAAAATAAAACTATAAAACTGTTCAGTTGCTGATGCACTCCTTTTTATTCCTAAGCAGGGAAAATGAGATAAAGCATGTTGCTACTATCCCCATACTAGATAACTCACTCATGCAGCTCTCAAAAGTCCTTCCCTTTGTCAGACCCTGAAATATGATTTGCAAAGCAGGATTGCCTTGTAAGTTGAAAGAGTATACTATCTTGATATGAATGGGGAAGGAATTATATGAGCACACATTTTATAACAGAAAAAAGACAATTTAAGTCAACTGCTATACACATATTTCTCCAGTCACCTCACTATTCACCACCTTCCTATCCCATGATTTTTTGCACCCTTCAGTATGCCCATAGTCTTCTATTAGGCTGTGCAGTGAATTTCAAATCCTTTCCACGTTTTTAACAGAATTTCCATACTTGTGTTCTTCTAGCCCTCTACACTGCAGTTGCCAGCCACGTTCCTTCCTCCTCAAATTGTATTTGATCACTGTCCCATCACTCCTCTGAGTACAGTATGAATGCACATGTGACCATTATCCCTTTCAGTATAAAGCAAACTCCAATTTTCCCAATTTTGCTCATAACTGGACCATTTTAACCTGGTCGCCCTTTTGATACAACCATCTTCGCAAGTATTATGGCCCTCCTCAAGTAAGATCACCAAATCCAACATAGCATTACGATACAGAATTTTCCAGTGCTCTAACAAAGGTAACATGGTATCAGTCTTTTCTAGCTCCACTTCCTCAGCAGTACGTTCTAAAAGTTCTAGAACTACATCAGTTTTCAGCACTGACTCTTACATTTTGATAGTTCACATAGTGTTCTCACAATCAGTAACCCAACGTCCTTTCCTCTCCTATTGGTTTTATTACCAATTCTTCCTGTCCTCTGCGACACCATACTGTTTTCTAGTGTTCTTTCCCACAGAATGCACAATTCAGAATTTCTTTACACTGAATCTCAGCTGTCGTCTTTCTATACATTCCATTACTGTTTGGAGCTCTAAGAAGATTGCCCATAAAAAGAAAAACTCCTCTCTAGTCTTAGCATGACCTGCAAATATGTTTATTGTTGTCTAGACCCCTTAAGAGATATCTAAAAAACAATCATCACCCCCCCCCCACACACACACACACACACACACACACACATACACACAAACAAAAAAAAAATCCCTGAACTTGCATTCAGTGATTATCAGAAGAATGTAGGAAGAAGTCTGCATTTATTTTTACTTAATCTTCCTTTGTACTTAGTGAATGAAATATATTTTATAGAGCAGTTAATTCAGTACTTAGTGGATTTTAAGGGCCTGAACTGTTAGTAAACTCCCTATGGAAATCCCCCCTCCCATTTTGAAGATATATGACTGACATGTTTGTAGAAAAATGTTATTGTGATATTGCTGTTTTGGCACAATAAATAAGATACAGTCTCCATATACCTATGCTTTTCTGTGCAATACCATGGAGAGGTCCTACTTAGCACATGTGAATATTCACAAATGAAGGTTCATTCTTTAATATTATTGAGTAGTTAGGTAGATAACCACTGCCTTCAAATCTAGATATGAAAGAGATGTAAAATATAGCAGACTGGCCATCAGATGTATAGTGTGCATTAACAAAAAATGTAGGTCTAACAGAAACACTTGCAATAAACATTGTAGCAGATTAAGGCAGACTGTTAGTAAGAAAAAAAACATAGCTAGATAGAGAGAGATGGATAAAAGGATAGATAAAGACACTTTAGAGAGATATAAAAGACTTGCAATGAAAGATCAAAGTATTTCAAGGCTAAATGTACTGTGAGTATTCCCACTTTTGTAAAATCATGAAGTATAAATCTGTTCTCACTGCAAAGGCAGATACTACATTATGCATAACTATGCTGAAGCATTTGTGGTCTAAACCAATGCAGTGGGCATATCATTTCTTAACAATTCTCTATTTTCTGATATTCACGTAAAACCATTTCCTTCTAATGAAGCCTGTAATGAATGACATCTGAAATGCATCATCTTGATAAAAGACAGTGTGATAAGTAATGAAGCAGGGATGCTTACTTTAAACAGCATCAAATACATATCCACCTCTGACTCCAGATCCTAAATGAAAATGGTTGCTTACATTATGCCATGTTTTCAAATGTTTTAAAACAGTGCCGCTTGAGAAATCCCAACACGTTGTAACATGTAACTATTTCACCACAATTTCATGCTGCCATTTTGAACAGATAATATTGAGCAGCTTCGTGGCCCCTGATCATTACTTACTTTAGTCATTCATTATTAGGGGTAAACATTACCACACTGCCATTTTAAAAAAACATGCCATTTGGAAGTATTTTACTGAGTACCATTTCAGGACTTTTTTTGGGGGGGTGTCTATGTTATTTAATTGAATGCTCATTTCATTGAATCCCAAACGGTCAAACACATTTCACTGAAAATTCATTTGACTGAAAACTCATTTAATAGAAAACCTACTCTGCAAGAAATATATCATAAAAAGCCCTCCCCCCCCCCACTGCACCTCACACCCACTTTGTCAAACATACTAACTCCAGGGCCACACAACCACTGAGAAAAAAAAAACACCATATACAGGAAATCCATGCTGGAGTGCAAACAAAAATATCTATAGATCTGGGGGAACAACATAATACTGACTATTGCTATCCTCACATACTCTGCTAAACTCACTTTCCTAATAATTCATATGGTAAGAAATGGTATCATCTCATACTTTCTATACACTTTTTTGTGAAATTAGTTTTCAGTCAAATGGGTGTTTAAGAAAAAGAGTTTGACTGTTTGGGATTCAGTGAAATTACATAGATCCCTTTAAGGGGGAACACTGCTGGGACACCTAATGTCCTTGTTCTTCGGTGTCTCATAATATTTTTGGTTTGCATTTGCAACTTATGTTACAGCCGTTAACATAGATAAGGATACCATGCATCAGAGACTACAAATAAAGTGACTAGTATGAAGGAAGTTGTACCATTTTTTGACAGAAATGATATGCAGAGAGAGACTAAGACAAGAAGTAGAGAGTAAAAAAAAAAACAGGCAAATGCCTGAATAAAAGAAGACAGAAAAATGTGAAACATAAAGCAGAACGTAATAGAACTGGAATATAAATAAGCATCCACAGAGGAAAAGGTAGCTACTAAATAAAAAACAAACACATTGTTGAGACACCTAATCTTCTCAATCTTCAGGGTCTCATAATATGTTTTGGTTTGTATTTGCAATTTAGGTTACTTTTTTAACATAGATAGGGTTACCATGCATGAGAGACTACGAAGGAAGTGATTAGTATGAAAGAAGTACCATTTTATGACAGAAAATGGTATGCAAAGAGAGAATAAGGCAGAAGTTGAGAGTAAAAGAAAACAGGTAGATGCCTAAATAAAACAACATAGAAAAAAACTGAAAAACAAAGCAGAAGATAACAGAAGTGGAATAGAAATAAGCATGCACAGAGGCAAAGAAAGCTGCTAAACAGAAAACAAGTACATTGGACAGCCCCACATTAAGACATATACATGGTAAAAACCAATGTAACCAGAAACAGAGACATAAATAATGCAAAGAGAAACAGAGAGAGAAAGCAAATATAGCACTTGAATTTTCCTGTACCCCCAATATTTTACACTATTTATTCATTGCCCCAAGAGTGCCACTGGAATTCATTATATATATTAGAAAAAACAAGTAATCTCTGTGGTATCGCCAAAGTCTCAAAACAACCCACTAAAGTGTAGTGGGTCCAAAAACAAAATAGTGTAAGAAACCTCTCTGTGTGGAAGATTTTCAGTCCATATATTTCTAGTTAATCACTGTATATTAATCAGATCAGACAATAGTAGTAGAAGTAGCGAACTTAAACTTGTCTTAAGTCAAAACAAAACAAAACAAAAAATAATAATAGAAAATATATAATTGTACAGCATTACTAAGTATTCAAAAGTAATCCAAGCAAGGCAGGCAGTCTGTTTCCAGTAGAAAATCCTTTATTAAGTACCTTTATTAAGGATTTTTGCCTGGAAACAGACTGCCTGCCTTGCTTGGATTACTTTCGAATACTTAGTAATGCTGTACAATTATATATTTTCTATTATTATTTTTTGTTTTGTTTTGTTTTGTTTTGACTTAAGACGAGTTTAAGTTCTACTACTATTGTCTGATCTGATTAATATACAGTGATTAACTAGAAATATATGGACTGAAAATCTTCCACACAGAGAAGTTTCTTAGACTGTTCCATTATATATATTAGAAAACGTGTTACAGACATTAAGTATATCAATCTAAGGTTATTACAAGCTTCCATTTGTTTCTGTCTAATTCAGTATTACACTAACAATAAACAGGTGACAAAATACCAGCCTATGTAAATGTAAACATTAATACTAGTTGGTGCTACATTTGGCAAAATGTTATGGCTTTTAATAGCAATGGGGCAAAAGATCTCTTGGATGAATTGTGAAATAATAATGTAGTAGCACCTATATGTGGCATCCCTTATCATCCTCTGTTGCAATCTTTCAGAAATATCCTAACGGATACACATTTGTCTATATAGTTGTAGTTAGTTTCACTCCTAAATTCATTTTTGTTATTTGAAATGTTTTATTACTTGTTCAGTTGTTGCCACTGCTGTGTGATGTACAATAATGTTGTTTACTAATTGTGCAAAGTATGTTAATGGAAATGTGTTAGTCTCCTCCCAGTACAGTGTGATTTTACTTTGTAGAGTCAAAACATTTCACTTACAGAATGTTAAAATTAAAACTGCCAACTATCTTCACTGACATCATATTAAACATCACTAATTTAAGTTGCTTGATCGTCTGTTGAAATAAAACTTAGAACATTGTTGGATATAAATGATAGCAGCTTAAATTATGAACTTGTCTGCTGCTAACATAAACTGCTGTTTTAATCAAACATGCACTTCATTCCATAGAAATGCCTTGGGGCAATATTTGAGAATGAATAAAAAGTTTTGAATGAAAGCTCTTGTTCTGAAATTTATTTGTATGCCATGTATACCAAATGGCTGCCTGTACCAGCTGGTCTGTATACTGCAGATACAGTTTTCTTATTAAATATATAGCTAAGGCCCAAGCAAATTATTTTCTACATTTACATTTGGTTTACTTTCTAATTCACTGAATATCCATATTAAACAGTAATTACAGTCAGAGACATAAACAATACCAGATTCACAAGTTGGGATGAGCAACGTTTCTTTTTATTTCATTTACAGGATGCACTCCTGACATATGCAGACACACCTGTCTTCTTTTGCTTTCTTTGTATTTTATTTATTGGATATGTTGCTGGCATATACAACATTCCTGTGTTCTTTCTTTGTGTTTTTTTTTCTTGCTATTTTATTTACAGGATGTGCTGTGGGTATATATATATATATATATATATATATATATATATATATATATATATATATATATATATATACACACACACTCCTATGAGATTTTTTTTTTAATTTGTGTGGTGCTGGCCTATTCAGCCATAAATATGCATGAACTGCAGATCTACTAATACCCTGACACTAATACTCACAGCTGTAACAGGTTTTAAATCCTTCCTAGACAGCAAAGAAAACAAGGACAATAGTACTGGTTAAGAATGATATGTTATGCAGCAGTGCAGTATTTGCTCTTGTGGTTTCTAGGGGGTACTAAGTGCTTTGAAGCAGGGGCCACATTTAGCCTGTAAATGTTATGTAAATGTTGGTATACTCCATATGCATTTTTGTAGTTTATTTTGTAGATCACATTTATAAATCATGAAACATTTTAATTTAATGTAAATATCAGGTTACTTATCCAAAGAGAACCTCTACAGAATTATTTTCTTTTATAAATATACACATTTTCTATCTTTTGAACTCTAGATGGCTTGAGTTTAAACTACTAATTCTAATTTGATAATAGCAAATCTGATCACATTATGACTTACTTTTCATCCAGCTAACTTTGCTTGCACAAGTCACTGCATCCATCTGGTAAGAACTTTCAGGAGAAGGAAAGACATAAAATTTGATGTGCAGTAATAGATAATTAGATGTGCAGATAATTATTTTTTTATTAGTATCACTATTTAAGTCATTTAGCACACTTAAAAAATGTTTTGTCCTGTCACATTTTAGCAGTATGTAGTTCAACTGGCTACTGATATACTGAATTGTTGCACAGAAGAAATGCATGAGTGCTTTCTTTTGTTATTACTGATTTTGATGTTAGCAACTGCTTACTTGTTTCCCAGTGAATTTCCCTTAGTCTAGATTCTGAATTTCCTCTCTTGGTACGAATTCTGGGTTCTCCTTCCTGCATTTCCTTTTCTTTTCTGTATTCTGGATTTCATTTATGGGCATATATTCTCTGAACACTCTTCATAGAAATGTGCAGTGCACATCTTGATTATGAGCAAGACACTGCACAGCAAGGATATACATCCAGACTACGGTAACATGCCAAATTGCCAATGTATGCCTCATAGCCATCCTTAGCTGTGATTCTGCAGAAAAATTAATAATCTTGTAGTTTATTGTCCTAATTTGATCATTACTTCCCCAATTCTAGCTGTACAGAAAATATTCAAATCCCTGTTATTGTAATATCCAGTGAGTTGTTTATCATAATAATGGATATTTTAGACTATCATAGATAATATGGCTGCTCCTGTTCTATGGCATCAGTCTGTGGTTTCATCATATCCAGCATTCTTCATCTAGAACAGAAATCAGCACCCCACATTATAAGAAAAAGCATTTTTTGTTGGTTTACAAGCAAAGCAAACCAGTATGCAAATGAATAAAAGAGCAAGATGATGTGCCACCAATAAACACATGACTTCATTAATAGTAATGATATTATGAATAACAATGAGATGGAAGCCTGAATTGCAGTAAGAAACTGAAATCAATACCATCATTATTTTCTTCCTTGCAAGCAATCTGTGTAAAATATATTTTATCTAGCAAAATTCCATATATTGCTTTCTTGTGAACATTTTAAAATGCTGTACATTGCTTTCCTGTGATCAGAAAGTGCAAATCAAGTAGTGTTTCAACTCTATTTAGGTGAAATCTTTTTTTCCAAAAGGAAAATAACATATATTGCTTTCCCATGCTTATTTTAAAATGCAGCAAGCAGCTTCTCCATGCAGCATTCTGTGATATCTAATCATGATTTATCTGGTTCTTAATGACTAAATAAATTAAAGTTACCCCAATTAACAAGTTTTTGGTAATGGCATTTCAGCATGCTGTTTATATATACATTGGATATAAAAAGTTTATATGTCCCTGTTAAAATGTCAGTTTTTCGTGATATAAAAAAAATTAGACCACAATAAATCATTTCAAAACTTTTCCCACCTTTAATGTGACCTATATCCTGTACAATTCAATTGAAAAACAAGCAAATCTGTTTGGGGAAAAAAATATAAAAAATAAAAAACGTACAATACTCTGATTGCATAAGTGTGCACACCCTTAAACTAATACTTTGTTGTATGTGCAAACCCTTACACTAATACTTTGTTGAAGCACCTTTTGATTTAAGTACAGCATCCAGTCTTCTTGGGTAGAAGTCTATCAGCATGACACATCTTGACTTGGCAATATTTGCCCACTCTTCCTTGCAAAAGCGCTGCAAATCTGTCATATTGTGAGGGCATCTCTTGTGCACAGCCCTCTTCAGGTCACCCCACAGATTCTCTGTTGGATTTAGGTCTGGGCTCTGGCTGGGCCATTCCAAAACTTTTAATTTTCTTCTGCTGAAGCCATTCTTTTGCTGATTTGGATGTATGCTTGAGGTCATTGTCATGTTGAAAGGTGAAATTCGTCTTCATCTTCAGCTTTCTAGCAGACATCGAAAAGATTTGGGCCAAAAGTGACTGGTATTTGGAACTGTTCATAATTCCTTCCACCTTGATTAAAGCCCCAGTTCTAGCTGAAGAAAAGCACCCCCAAAGCATGATACTGCCACCACCATGCTTCACTATGTGGATGGTGTTCTTTTGGTGATGTAAAGCGTTGTTTTTGTGCCAAACGTACCTTTTGGAATTGTGGCCAAGAAGTTCAACCTTGGGTTCATCAGACCATAACACATTTTCCCACATGCTTTTGAGAGACTTGATGCATTGTTTTGCAAATTTTAGCTGGACCTGAATGTTTTTCTGTGTAAGAAAAGGCTTCCGTCTTGCAACCCTACCCCATAGTCCAGACATATGGAGAATACGGGAGGCTGTTGTCACATGTAGTACACAACCAGTACTTGCCAGAAATTCCTGCAGCTTCTTCAGTGTTGCTGTAGATCTCTTGGCAGCCTCCCTGATCAGTTTTCATCTTGTCTTTTCATCAATTTTGTAGGGGCGTCCAGTTCTTTGCAACATCACTGTTGTTCCATATTTTCTCCACTTTTTGATGACTGTCTTCACTGTGTTCCATGGTATAACCAATGCTGTGGAAATTTTTTTGTACCCTTCTCCTGACTGATACCTTTCAACAATGAGATCCCTTTGATGATCTGTAAGCTGTCTGTGAACCATGTCTTTTGCTGTAGCATGCAACTGAGCAAATGTCAGGAATATCCTACTAGGACAGCTGACCTTTATTTGGGGTTAATCAGAGTCTCTTTAATTGATGGCAGGTATGTATGTAAGAAGACTGAATGCTGTAATTAAATCAAAAGGTGCTTCAACGATGTATTAGTTTAAGGGTGTGCACACACAACAAAGTATTAGTTTAAGCTTGCACACTTATGCAACCAGCATATTGCACATTTTTTATTTTTTACATTTTTCCCCTAACAGATTTGTTTGCTTTTCAATTGAATTGTACAAGTTATAGGTCACATTAAAGGTGGGAAAAATTTTGAAAGGATTTATTGTGATCTAATTTTTTTATATTACAAAAACCTGACATTTAAACAGGGGTGTTTAAAATTTTTATATCCACTTTAAATACTCAATATCATTAGTAATTTCTTATCTTTATGAGGTTAAATACCGGAAGATATACAACTTATAGTAACAGCTACTTCAGTATCATATTGTTTAGAAGGATTACTTTATAAATAATAGCATCAGACGCTCTGCATTTATTTCAGTCCTCCAGTTTAGACATAAGCAACAGATTCTGTTTTGCACTGTTATACAGTCATTTGCAAAATGCGTTTTTGTGACACATTGATGGAAATTCAAATTTCAACATAATATAAGAAGTAAAAGTGGTACAGGTTGTTATAGCAAATGCCTCAATGTGATTTCTTGTTTGCTGGCACTTCAGATTCTGGTTTCTTATTCTTAAGAAAAGAAAGTAAAAGGTACAAACTCGAATGAAATAAATTAACATTTTCCAGTTTTTAAACACATCTTAGATGGAATCTGATATTTGCAAAACAGACTAATTACAGAATGATCATGAGAATGTTTAGTAGTATATTGTTATACCCTATCACAAACTACAAACAGCTTCAGCAATGACTTTTCATATTTCATTTTTATAGTTAAATGGCCTAAGGTGTATTAAAGATACACCAAAACAGTAAGTCATTGATATCATATTTTGCTAAATGCTTTCTGCAGAATGGTAGCAGGTTCAGAGCCAGTAGACAAGTGACAAAGTCAAAACATATGCAACATCATACCCCAGCACAATACATACTAGTGCTGCCTTTTTCTGCCAACTGCTACAGTAAAGCAGTGGGTGAAATTGTGAATGTCAGTGTGGTATGTCACTTCACGAAGCTCAGCATGGGGCACCTGTTTTGATTGTTGACTGGTTCAGAGTTATTGGATATGCGTTGCCTATATGGCAATAGTTTTGGGATGAATTGTTAGTAGTGTTTTTCACTGTCCTTTTACAGTACAAAAAATGCCAGAGCTATGGAAATAAATCTAAAAACTTGGGGCCCAGCAGACACTGAATAGTCAAAAAACAATCCCTTTCATTCGACTGCTTATAAATATGGCCTTGCCTTCATGAATCATGCATGTGCCTTACCAGCAGCATAGAATTCAGTCTCACAGCTTCAGAAAGGAATATCTACATCACTTTACATGTTACCTGGGAGACAGCTCATCGGGGACTTTCATATAGGTCTGACTTTTAAAAAAGGGCAGTGCATCCTACTCATCAATGTTATTACACTGAGCATTAAAATGAACATCTAGGAAATATACTTCCCTGGAATATGCAACTTGGCTAAGTATTGGATAGTCTCCCTCTATCTAATAGCATTATTTATGTATTGATTCATTAATTGATTGATTTTCTGCTTTACTATCAGTATACACTAAAGTATAAGCAGATTTTTGTCTGCATCCAGATAGAAGGTTAGAATTGTTAACTTAAAAGATGCAATTTATACATCATTCACATAAATAAAATATTATATTTTAGCATTGATTTTGTGTTCCAAAATATTTCACCTCAAAGAGGGTTATCCATAAAAGCCTGTTCCATTTCATCCTTAAAATAAGAGAGTCAGAACCACATTATCTCACATAACTGTAGCTCTGAGTCTGTTGCCCTAGTCACAGTACCTACACAGTCAAAATTACTGTTCACTATATAAAACACCAGTTAGAAGCCGTCAAAGGATTTTGCCAGACTCATTGTCCCCAGAATGAGGGTGCACTGCAAACTCTTCTATTGTATGTTGCACTATGCAGGACTGACACTGGGATAGGTGAATCAAACAGTTAATGAACCTATAACCCAAAGTAACAGAGGAGAAGCCACGTAAGACCATACTGGTCAAAGCTCTAGAATTTTTATTTGGCAGAGTGACTTTTATTGGTCTGAAGGGATCTCATAAAAATCTGTTCTAGGAAGCTTTGCCAATTGGCCACTTCTCTCTGCTACTGGCTTGCAAAGGGCATCCACCTTTTTATGAGCAGCAAGAATGGAATAGTGATTCTTCTAAGCCATAATAAATGGTATCCTTTGTAATATGTTCCTTGGAAGGATTATCCATTTTTCCTCTCCTTTCTTTCTCAAATACTCCCTCAGACTGTTCACAAAAAAGGTAGAGGAGCCACAGGCAAAGATCATATGGGACATCATGAGTTTGAGTGCCTCTCAGAAGGAAATATAATCTGGAAGAGAGTTATAGAGAGAGAAGAGCTTATTGCTATTACCTGTGTCTACTTCTCCAAGTGAGCCTAAGAGCAAGAAAGAGGTATCCTAGCACTGGGGGGCTATATATTAAGATCTCCTGGGGGGGTCAGAGATGCCACATATGGTTCCAGCTCATGTGGGACCTATGCAAGGGCTTGTGCATGCCTGTGCATACGAGGACAATTCTCTGTACGCTACAGCTTATGAATATCTAACAAAGATGTCATCCCTGTGGTCCAACCTGGTGTAGGAAGACCCATGGGTGTCACCTCAATGTTTCCCATTGAGCCTTCCTTCAGTTAGGGAAGTGCAGATGTAAATTATCTGAGACCACATTTGACTATAAAGCCTTTGCTGGGAGAATAAAGCCTCAGTTGTCTTACCATGGATGGCTGCTGTTATTCCTCTGATGCATGTCTTGGACCGTCAGAGCTGCAATCCTACAATATACCTCAGAGGTGGTTGCTAAGGATGCATCTTTCCTGTTCCACCTTTCATCAGACATTGACAAGACTTTGAGGAGCCAGATGCCATCTCTGGGATGGACTTAAATAATTCCTTCCCTGTCTATCCCTTGCCTTCCCCATCTTACCTGACCTTTCCTAGAATCATTCAAGAGACCTTCCTTCTAGTGCCTACATTATCCAGCCTCCAAAAATGTGATTTTATATGCAGTGCTATAGGTCTTAAGTTTCTTACATTTTCTCCTAAGCATGCTTTGGTGGAAGAATTACACTTGCGACAGCTTCCAACATCATCCACCTTTCCATAGTGGTACAAACATTGTGGGTCATGGCTAGAGATACAGTGATTACAGAACATTTAGACTATTTCAATGATTTATGTAATGAATATGGGGACTTTCCACTTATATACATTAAAATCAAGATCTGAACCCCATAAATGTCAGAAAAGGACTGGAAAGTACAGGGACTAGTTCGCCCTCCTAGCCTGATACAAAACATGATGATGTGCATGCAGGAGGTATTTCCATGGGGTCTAGAGAACTTTCTGGACTGTGTCATGCTGTGGAGATTAGAAATGGAAATACCAACAGTTATTACTGGAGAGGGCCTTTGAAATCCAATCTCTAATATATCCAAACAGATGAAAGTAGTGTCTAAGTAAAAGAAGAGGCTGTGTAGAATGCTTTAAGTAACTTTTGTAAGTAATTTGTTTATTTATTTGTATTATTTATGTTTGCTAAATTGACGTGTGCAGCTGGGAAGACCAGTTTGCAGTGGAGTTCCAGGGATATAACTCCAAGACAAAAATCACAACAATGTGACAACAAGTCACAGTTACATTACAGAGATAAGTAATATACACAAAACATAATTTAACATAATAACAAAAAATAATAAAAGTATACAGTGGTATATGTTAGTTGGAGTATTTTTTTCTTAAGGAAATAATGATAGAAAACTAGCAAATGAACAAAGTGCTTCAATGCAAAGGAATATGTACACCTTTATATCACTTAAGTATTCTGTCAGATTCCATGGATGTACAAAAGGAGGGCCGATTTAGAAGATGTTATATGGAAATAGCGTAGCAAGGATAAGAAGCATAGTTACAAGTTCAACTGTAATAAGGTATGAGGTCAAGGGGTTTGAATGTGTAGCAATTTTGGAAGTTTGTATCTTGAGTGGGTGTTGCTGTAAATATCATTAATTCTGGTAGAGAAAATATTGCTGTCATGATTACTGAATGAACTAGGAATATGGGCCACCTAGGAAATAGATTATCTAAGGCTTCATGGAGGGGGCCTTTAAATAGTAGGCTCTAACAATGATGAAAAATCAGGATAGTACAGGTGTTTGTGAGTCAAGCATAGATGTTTAGATGTATGTACCAAGCTGAATTGAGATGGGCTACCAGCCACAACTCTGAGCTGAGATACCAGATGACTACAGGCTTCTGAACTTCCCAAAAAAAATAAATTGCCTATTTTCTGCTTATTTGTACTATTTACTGCATTTTTATTGCCTGCCACCTACTTTTATACTGTATTTATATACTGTGTACTAAACTACACTGTTGTACTGCAGTTGTCTGCCTTACTGTGCCCATTAAATTAAATGTCATTGCTGTTTTAAACATTTTAGTGTCTTACTGCTATTTTTCTGCTGTGTTAAACATTCTCTAGTGCTTCCTGATGAAACTAGGGTACCTAGCAGCTGTAGCAAGCTGTATCTGGGTCTGTATGTAGTGTTTGATGTGAGCAAGTTTTCCAGGCCATCTTGGATTGGAAGGGGTCTTTCTGCACTCTAGTGAGAGGATTGTGCTGATTAGAACCTGTCTGGTGAAGGGTGGTTGGTCTAGGGCTTGGAGTAAGCACCCTCATTGGTCTTTTTGAACCTTTTAAATTTTTTTTCAAGTTTTTATCTTCTGGTATATAAGCCCTGCATTTCAGCAGGTTTTTGCTTGTTTACGCTTTGTGCAGAAACTCACACTGCCATGTAATTGTGCACCATAGCCAGACAGATTAATTCAACAGTTTTTTCCCTTAGTTACAGCTGTAGCACATTAGTGTAGCCCTCATCCTTAGCACTTTTTCAGTCAAAAAATACTGCTATTGAGCTGAAACCTATTAAATTACCAAAAAAAAAAAAAAACAGGCAGAAATATCCATCCACTGAGCTCCTCCTTGATTGATCCTGAAAAGCCCCACTTAGTGATAACAGTCTTCAACCTAGCATTATGGGCAGTTGGACCACCCTTGTTTCTCCTGCCAGACTTGTTGACTTGGGTCTCTTGAGTCAGTGTAGTAATTGCCTCATGTACACCAACAAACCTCTACTAATAACTCACTGTAGTACAGAGTGTGAGAGATGCACCTACACCAAGAATCTTGAATCCATGCGCTCTCACACTCAAAACAGTAACACAGAAGAGGTTGTCAACCCACCTACAACTACAGATACACATAGTACATTACTCATACACATAGTATGCATCCAACACAAAAATCAACATATGTGAAGGTTCTCAAAATAAACTACCAAGACACCAGAGATCTCCAAAACACAAGACTGCTACAACTAATACAGTTCATGTAGCATCCACGACACATAGAAACACCAGTGCTCACCTAACAAGCCTGTAATTTGTAACACCCAAAAAGCAAATTTTCTGTTCATTAGAGACTCAATAATGAGACACATGGCTATCCCACTCACCAGGTTGGACAAGAGGAAAGTCACAGTCAGCTGTCTGTCCAGTGCCAGGATTCATCAGATTGTACATGCACTCAGCTCTCAGCAACAGGTACAATTATGACTCTGTCAAAGTTCATTTTGGAGTGAACAACCTGAGACTTATCTCACCAGACTATATGAAGAGAAACATTATTAAGCTCTCTGACTACATGTCCCAGGCAGGTATGTCTCTCGCCCTTAGAAGCATACTACCCTCAACTAGAATGATGCCACAGTATAAACAAAAAATGATTGATTTCAATCATTGGCTTAGTTTTTGGTGTTATTCAAAAGGGATCCAGTTCCTGTCAGCCTGGGAAGCCATGGTCGACAAACCCCACTGCTTTGCCATAGATGGTTTGCACCTGGCTCCTCTAGGCTTTCGGCTGCTGGTAAAGGCCCTTGCCTCCTCCAAAGTGCCTTTTTTAGCCAAGGTCTCGTAAACAAACTTACCAATGTGAAATTTGCCAGTCATAACAAAATAAGGGTCATACTGCTATACACTAGGAGCTTAAACCAAAAACTGCACACCCTGGAAGCAGTTCTATCATTGGAAGAGGTAGATGTCTGTGCAGCCACAGAAACCTGGTTCAAGGTCACAGAGAGTACCACAGCCTTACAACCCTACAATGCCTTCCGCACCGTCAGACCACAAAATGAACGTGTGAGAGCCAAAGGAGGTGGTGTTTTTATCTATATTAGTTAGACTGGACAACTCAGGTTACAGTGGGTAAGACCCTCATTCAAGTCATAGCCACTTATAGATCCCCTCCATGGGTCATGACACGGACAAAGCCTACTTGACCAAACTGAGTTTGACACTAACACCAGCATTCACAAAGGATGAAATCAGATTTAAAAACTTCACCAAGGCAAACTATACCCTCCTAGGTGAAGGTAAAATGCATTCCTAGCTCCATCCCCTGGTGGAAGTGGTAACTACATCAAAGCTTACACTAAAGCCCTGTACAATCACTTGCATAAGTGTATAGACTTGACTGTACCAGAATCAAAGCCAGATCATCCAGCATCAACAAACTATACAATAAATGGAAAAAGTTGCTGTCCAAGAAAACAAAGGCGAGACCCCAACAATGAAAAAGCACTCTCCTCAGTCTCAACAGGCAAATAAGACAACTTCAAAAACAAAAAAATAATACTGGGCCTGAATAGCACAACAAAGGCAGAAAAAAACATAACCACGATAGAATTAGCATACCAAACTTTTATTTAACACTTTCATTCTTAGACTTCTTCAGAACAATGTTCAGTGAACAAAACACAACTTTTATAACAAACCCTACTCAATTAAGCAATTCTTTCATTCCATTATCCAATTAAAATGCCAGTGAAGATGTAAAAATGAATTCCTTAAAATATACACACAAAATTTGCTTGTAAAGTTCGTATATAAAATTTATTATGATTTATTTAAATGCAACCTTCTAGCCCTTAAAACACTTTATACTTATCATTTCATTAAGCCCTGGATTTCTGTCAGCCTTTAATTTTATTTCCCAAAGGGTTTCTCTTGGTTCTAAATAATTCGAAAAGTCCCCTTCCATTAAATCAAAAGTTCCTTGTTCAAGAATGGAAAAAGACATTTTTTTGTACTTGCCATATTCTAAGTTGGATCCACTTTGTAATTTCAAAATACTGAAATCCCGAATTTTGAAATTACAATCCCAAATGCTCACAAACGCGAAGTTTCACTATCCCGACAGTTATAATCCCGAGAATGCATTATAAACAAGCAGTTCATCCTTAATAGGATGTATGTCGTACCAAACTGCAATGGCGTCTCCCTGCTTTCCCTCACCTGGAAGTATAGGTGCCGAGTACGAAACCATGGTTTCGCAAAAAGGGAAGAAAGTAATGATAATAGATGGATATGCGTACCCACCTGCAGAAGAAAGGACCTAACAGACACTGCTGGTGTTGTAAGTGGAAGACAGCTATGAAACGCAAAGGTTGGTTAATAACAACTACCTTATCTACTGGAGAAAAGGTGTGTCAGTCAGCAGCACATATAGCGGTGACCCGACAGAGTTGGAGAGATATAGCATGTGTGCCGAACTGAAGCACGGGGCAGCTGTCTCCAGAAATTCCCCATGCCTACTTGTAGAGGACACACTAGCTTCCATGTCCATAGATGTAGTCCCAGATCTGCCGACCAGGAGAGCATTGCTACAGTAAGTGGTAAGGGTGCGCAGGAAAGCTACTAAATCAACAGCGAGGGCTAGCCTCAATTTACGCACCCTAAACATCCAGGGCTACCCCAGTAAGAGTAGCGCATTCCTCGAGAAATGGGTCATAGACGTGTCTGGTGACAACATTGTGATAGTGTGCAGTACAGTCAATAACCTGTATGACCTCAGCCATGCCACCATTTGGTTGAGGGATGGCACCTTCTTTTACAAGGGTGTCATCTGTAGGCATCTCTACAGTATCCATGGGTTACTCTACTGTGGTGGATACAGTAGATCAGTCCCACTGCGGTATTGCTGAATGAGTAGAAAGTCCCTTAGGGCATACAGTGCATGTGGGACTGTGTATTTCATCTGTTGGAAGACCAGGGATTTGACACCTCACTGAGATATGTGCTGTGCAACTTTGAAGTCACCGCAGTTAAGAGCATTAGGACTAATATCAATGCTGTGAAGTCGAAAGGGTGCTTGTTTCATTTTGGTAGGAATGTGTGGCACAAGGTCCAGTAATTGGGACTGGCACATTTGTACAATACTGACATCAATTTCCAAATTGCAGTTAAGTGTCTTATAACACTTGCATTTCTGCCATTGGACGATGTTGTACAGGCATTTTTGGACTTGAAGGAGGAGTACCCTCCAGAGGGGAAAGAATTAATGAAGTACTTCGGTGATTGGTATCTGTTAGGAACGGGATAGGGTGGATGAGGTACAGACCTGCCTTGCTACTGCATGTCCGCCCAGACCAAAAAGACATAGGGTACTGAGAAGACATGCTCAATTTGAAAGCATACTATCACATAGGGAGGAGTATACAACCATGGAGTTCCTGAAAGCTGTAGCTAGGGTTTTACAAATGTGAGTACCAGCATACTGTGCTTGTATGAATGGGACTGTACACTTTTGCTGTTATTTACACTACTGAGTGCTTATTTTCACTGCCTGGTGTCATGCAGAGGTGGAGGGATATAAAAAAAAAAAAAAAAATACACCGCAGTACAGATTTTTGATATTTTGATATTTCGGGACTGTGACGTTCGTTATTTTCTATTTTCGCATTTGTGAGCATTCGGGATTGTAATTTCGAAATACTGAAATTCGGGATTTCAGTATTTTGAAATTATAAAGTGGATCCATTCTAAGGGATGTTTATAAAGGGCATTGTTAACATCTTTTTTTATACTGTACAAATATTATCTCATTCTTTCATATAAGGCTCTAGTGGTCATGCCTATATAGAAAGCCGAACATCTACTAGAAACACTGATATAAACAACCCCTTTACTCTTACAAGTAAAATACCCAGGTACTTTCATAGTATAAGGTGGAAATTGAAGGGACACAAAAGATCCCTATAAAATATAAAAGTGAAACTAGTAAAATAAGCAGACCCGAACCAGAAGGAACATCAGCTTTAATGTAGATAACCAAACTGACTAAGCGCTTTCACCCACAATTGGGCTTCATCAGAGTCAGTAAACAGTACAACAATTATCACTTAAATACCAATTAGAAGCAATAAATCACATGAGTACCTTAATGCATTTGAAAATTAACCCACACACATCCAATTCATTCAGCTCAAACCCTAGTGTATACTTAAACAACAGTAATGAATACATTAATAAACTTGTTGAATAAATAAATGTCACACTTGTTAAAAACTGTAAAGCTATTACTTTTAAAACTCTGTAATTAAAATGGGTAATCATGAAATATATTGTAAAAATGTGATATGCATTATATAAACTGAGATTTATGTTTTAATACACAGGCTGTGGAAATACCGTCATTAATGCCTGGTGCATTGGATGCATCCAGGTGTAACTGCCACAGATGTTCCCTAACTTCCAGTAATTTTTTTAAATCTCCCCCAAAATCCTTCTTGGGTAACTTGTCAATAACAAAGAATAAAATGTTTTTGAAATTAGCACAACCCTTACTGTGATTAAATAGGTTATTGGTAGTTTTGTTGTTCTTAATGTCTCTGTTGTGTTCCAATATACGAAGTCTAAGTTTCCTTGTAGTCATCCCAACATAAAACGTGGTACATGATAGGCATGTAGCCACAAAGACAACCATCTTTGTATTACAATTACAGTGTCCTGGACATCTTAGTGTTCTCTTGTAACTTTAAATCTGCACATATAGTCCATCATTGATGTATTTGCACACACTACATGTACTGCATTTACTCATTCGTGAGGGCCTATTATCGTAATTTGTAAAATGTTTGTCGAACAATTCTTTCAAATTAGAACCTCTGCTGTTAATAAACCTGGAAACTAGGCCTAGTGCATCTTTAGTTTCTTGGGTAAAAACACTATCCCATACAGTGTACATGATATTCCTTACTTTTGCCCCTTTTGGGTTAAACTCCATAACTATGCCTGAGGAATAATTTTGACTGGGGTTGTCCTTAACAGAGATGTTAACATTATTTTGTTTTCTATAGTTGTCCATGAGGATGGGCATAAAATCATGCAGTTTTCTCCTCTCAATCTCTGTACTTTGTTTATAGAGTAATTCCATCGGATATCCACTGTTCCTAAACATATCCATCGAATGTGTCATTTCAGCCTTGAAATAGGCTTCCTGACTTATCAATCTGGCTATCCGTATTATTTGCCCCTTTACCACATTTTTCTTTTGGTGGTCAGGGTGGCAACTATCGTATTGTAAAAAGGAATTACGATATGTTTTTTTGAGGAAGACTTTAGAGTGTATTTGGTCATCTTCCTTGTATAACTGAATATTCAAAAACTCAATTTTGTGTTTATCAATGTGATTTGTAAATTTAAGAAACTCTTGTTTGGTATTATATTGGGATGAAATGGCTAGGCTTGAAATTACCTCTGGGTTGATAGCCTAGTAATATCCTATGATCCTATGATCCTATTCAAGCCAACAGAGATCTTACAGTCAGAGACAGTAGTGGGTATATACGACTGTTCTGCTCAGAATCAGAAGGAGTGTTCCTATTATAATCTTGTCCTATTATATTGAGAAATGATGAGGCAAGCTATCAAAGAGGTGACAGTATTACAAAAGGTTAGGTAGAAGGTAGGATTTAACTGTGGAGACTGTCTTTCAGTGTTAGGAAGGATTTAGTCCCATGTAGTTTGCTCAAAACAAAAACATTGCTTTGTGGTTCCTATTAAAAACATTGCTATTGTTTGATGGGTTACTTCTCATCACAGCCCATATGACTGTTCAAATAGCTCATATGCAGCTGTACTTAACCCATAATAAATGCAGAAAAATCTGTGTAATTACATATGTTTCCAAGTCTAATGCTGTTGTTCCAAGGTTGAGTGTAGTGTTAATCAGGATTTTCTACAGATATGCACAGATATTCTCTTGTATTATTCACCCACTGTTTTATGAGATTGAAAAGGTGTCCCACTTCTGATATTTACTTAATTACATATTTATTTTTTTTCCCTTTTTCTTTTATTTTGTTAGGTATAGTCTTACCTTTCATTTACCAGTACCATAATTGTTTCTTTGAGTTTTGCAAAAGACATACAGTAATTTAATCCTAAGAATTTGAAATAGTCCACAGTTGTCTCTACATCAATAGATAATGGTGAGGGATTTAGGAATATCACACTGGCTTATTTGTTTTATTAGTTTTATAACCAGGAATTAGCCCTGCATCCTCTAACCCTCTTGATAATAATACAACTTCCCAAATATAGTCTAGTATAGTAAGTATAATGTTTGCAGTATAAATTGATAGATAAATCATATTGTCTGTTACAGAAATTCCAAGATTATTGGGTTGTGTGAACAGATTATTGGAAAAAGGACATCCATTCTTACCCCTGCTTTACTGTTAAAATACTCTCTGTATGTATTGCTAAACTGATTTCAAACAATCTTTCCAGATTATTGTGCCTTTCGGTATACAATAATTCGGCAAGATTGTTACAAGTCAGTTTTGTGATACTGAATGTTCTATAACCACACAAATTCTAAAAACCTGCTCTGTATGATTATAGAACGTTGCATGTAAGCAGGCTCTGTGTACATTTCTTACACATTAAATCAATTGTGATAGTGGTATAATAGGGTCTATATTAAATCAGCGAACACTTAAAAGAACGCTGATTTATTGGCCCCATGTAAGCGAAAGCTTACAATCCCGAACACTTAGAACAACGATTTTTTTCCAAGGGGAAAAAGTCCCTGTTCCACAAAAGAAAAAAAAAAAACTTTAAAACATTACATAAAGTGGGGGGTTTCACATCCCACACCCCCCACACCCCTACTTAAATATACCAACTCTGAGATCGCACTACAGTGATGAAAATGGCAAAATAATGGAGGCGGCCAAGCAATTTCTTTCCCGGGGAAAGAAATCGTTTATATGCAGCTTCGGTATTTTACCGTTTCGTGCTTTCAAGTTCTATCAAGATGCATTCGAAAGAATGCGTCTTCTATCATATAATAGGAACCTGCATAATAGACAATAATACATATAAAACATAGAAAACATTTTAGTGTGCTTTATGTCAATTATACAAGCTTTTGCTATTTTAGCACTATTTTCATGTATGCAAAATCCCCACTGAAATGACCTATATGCTGAGTATTTAAATACTCACTAATGTCTTACATCCTGTAGTAAGTATGGAAAATGATAAATGGTCTATATTCTTTTGGAAATATGCCACATTCCCATCTTTATTTTTTAAACATCTTTATTAACATCCCATGCGCGGACTGTGTCCGAATGGAAAGATGATGAAATCAGCAAGAAAAGGAGACCAGTATTGCTGGAACTGAATTCATCATCAAGTCTTGTTGCATATGTTCACACGGTGAACACTGTTTTCACAAAATCTCACCAAGACAACACTGATATATCGACTACATTTTATACAGCAAATATCATAGAGAGAGGAGGATTAAAAATAAAAATGACAGCTGGGTGTGCAAGCTCCTGGATAAAAAAAGTACCCAGTCCTGGTATGTTCCAGGAATGAAAAACAAGCACAGTGTAGAGTCCTCAAGACACAGAAACATTGTAAACATTGGTACAATGGCATTAGACCAGGCTCAGGTGGATGGTTCCCCCTCCTTCCATTTTAGAAGGTAGTAGTCAACAAAAAACACAAAAAATGACAGGCCAAAAAAGAGCCATGAAGGTAATACAGTGGACTATTAAGGATAAGGAAGAAATTATGTATTGTTACTAATATGTAAGAAGGACAGAATTTCCAGATAGAAGATATTCAAAAAGAGTAAGAGAGAAACTGGAGGAAAGAAAAATACTTACATAGGAAAAACTGCACAGTGATGCAGCAGTTAATATTGTCACCTCACAGCAAGAGGTTCTCCTGCTTGATACTTACCTGGGATGTCTTCTGTGCAGAGTCTGCATGTCTTCCCTGCATTTGCGTGGATTTCTTCCAGGTACTCTGGTTTCCTCCCACATTCCAAAGATATGCATCTGGAGCATTTCTCCCCAGTTCTCCTCTGAAAATAGGCTCTATCCTAGTCAGACCTTCCTGGTCAACAAATGTTAAATAAATATGCTTCAAATGCAAATTTGTGTTCATTAACATTACAGATCAAAGGAAAACATTACATAGACAAAGAAATCTTGGGCTGCTTGAAAAAAGAAGTAACAGAGGAAGTGCTTTAGAACAAGGTAGGAGCAAATTACATTGAAAGAAAAATGGGAATTGTGGGAACAATACATACAGGAGAGGAATGAGGTTTAAAAGAAGGCAGGATTTGAATGGGCTACGCAATGTTTGACTGACAATGATTGGTTAGATTATAAGTGACGTATAATGTTTGTAACTAAAATTTTATCAATATGGTTTGTGATGTACAATGCTTGCAACTAAGATTATGTCAGTATGGTTTGTTTTCATTTATGTAAATGTATGATTGCCTAAGTCATAAGTGATAATTTAATAAAGATGTTTCTAGTTTAAAAAAAAAACTAGAGACTTCTGAAAGGTATTAAATATAGTGCAATACTTATGCAAAGGATAAAGCCCAAATAAAACAAAAAAGCAACTCTGAAGATATTTGAAGAGAAATATAGGCAAAGGTACCCAGATATGGAAAAATTCACAACACAAAAAATAAGAAGACCATAAAAAGGGAATGTAGAGCCGAAGATTAGTAAAGTAGAAGTTAGAAACATAGAAGCTGAAGTCATGGAATACTTGTGAAGTGAAGGGTTTAGTGTAATGAGTCCCCAAATTAAGGAGAAACAGGAGGAGTTGGAGACATCGGAAGAAGAAATATGGACATGGGAAAGAAAAGGAGATTTAATATGGTGCAATATTTATGCAAAGGAGAAAGCAAACCTAATCAATACAAAAAAGCAGCACCAAAGACATTTGAAGAGAAATACAGGCAGACACCCAGATATGAAACATTCCACAACACAAAAAATAAGAAAACAAAGGCAGAAAGTATAAAAGATAATTAGTAATGGATAAGACAAAGAAACAGAAATTGAAATTATGGATTGCTTGCAAAGTGAAGGATTTTGTGTAGAAAATCCACCTTCGGTAAAGTCACGGCATGATGGAATAGTGAGTCCCTATATTAGGGAGAAACATGTGTAACGGGAAGCATATGATCACATGCAACATAAAGACACTCTGGAGTCTTCAGTGGAAAACCAGTACAAAAGTTCAATTGGGGTTGCACAGCAAGGGAAGGAGTAGGAAACAGTAGCAACTCTGATGCAGTCGATGTTGTGGAGTGACAGGCCAATAATTTCCCATAAGAAAGAGCAACAGATGACGCAGGATGCAGCTGAAGAGAATATGTCACAGGAAGGTGGTCTGGAACTTTATGTAGAATGTAGAAACACCAGTCACAACCAAAGTGACACATAGCTCACATCAGTGTGCCACCCAACAACAGCCCCTAAGGCAAGACAATGTACCCAACACTTTAGGAATAGGTGATTCTATAGTCAGGCACCCTGATGTCCCACTCACCAGGCTGAACAGGGAGAAAATTACAGTCAGCTGCCTGTCGGGTGCCAGGATCCGGCACATAACGCATGCACTCAAGTCACTCCACAACAAGTACAAATACGACTCTGTCATTGTCCATGCTGGAGTGAATGACTTGAGACATACCTCCCTGGACTACATGAAATGAGACATGGGAGAGCTCTTGGATCATGTGGCTCAGACAGGTACGACCCTAGCCCTGAGTAGCATCCTCCCTTCACCAGAATGATACCATAGTTTAAGGACAAAATGATTGACTTCAACAATTGGCTAAGCTTCTGGTGTCATTCAAAGGGGATCCAGTATTTGTCTGCCTGGGAAGACATGATCGACAAACCACGATGCTTTGCCAGAGATGGTCTGCACCTGTCACCCCTAGGATTCAGGTTACTGGCTATTTTTAGGCAAGGTTCAAAGGCTAAAACCAACACCATAACAGATACAAGCATGCAAAATCTGAAGATAATGCTACTCAATGCTAAAGGTCTAAACCTCAAAATGCACACTCTCGAGGCACTCCTAAAAATGGAGAACATCGATATCTGTGCAGTAACTGAGACCTGGTTCAAGGCTCCAGAGAGCACCCCTGCAATACCAGGCTACAACTCTTACCACACGTTTCGGCCACAAAACCAAGACCAAAACACTAAAGGTGGAGGAGTGTCCATATTCACCAAGGATATTCACACCTCCAGGCTAGTTGCCCAACACAATGCATCTGAAATTCTCCAGGTGCAACTAACACTAGGTAAGACTGCAATCCAAATTGCAGCTTGCTACAGATGCCCTACCATGCCCCAAGATTCTCACTACACCTTTCTGAACATACTGGAAAATATTAAGATACATCCAAACACCCTAATACTGGGTGATTTCAACTACCCTGCTGTTAACTGGGAAAACTACTCGGGTACCAACTCCTTTTCCCAACAGTTCTTGGAATTCATAAATTCCAATGCCCTGGATCAACTAATCCATTGTCCCACCAGGGGCTCCAATATTCTAGACCTGGTCATTACCAACATGGGAGATAGATGCTCCACACCAGTGGTCACCCCCTCATTGGTCAGGTCTGACCATAAGCAAATCACCCTTGACATCCACATCCCACCCCCACCCCTCCCAGCAAAGAAACCTCCTTAAAAAACTTCTCCAAAGCCAACTTCATGCTACTGAAGTCAGAAGTGACAAATTTCATGACACCCATGCAGACGGGATCTGAAAGTTCGACTGCAGAATCCTACACTAAGGCACTGTACGAGCACATCCACTCGTGCATGAATCATGCCATCCCAAATAGAACCAAGATACCATGGGCTCAAGCTTAATGCCAAGAAATGTATAGTTACCCCCTTTGGAAAAAAAACATGTACCCATGAATTACCACATAGGTGGCAGGACACTAAACATTGAAAGTGTGATGAGAGACTTAGGGACACAGGTGGACAGTGGTCTCACTTTCGATAACCACATCGCCACAACAAACAGGAAATCTTTCTATGTGGCACACCTCATCACTAAGGGCTTTTCATCCAGAAAAAAGGAGGTCATTGTCCCAATGTGCTCATCCCTCATTAGACCCATTATAGAGTATAATTCCCCGTTTGATATGTACCTCACAAGACATCTGCAACAGCTGGAAAGGCCACAGAAATACCTCACTAAAAGAATCACAGGCCTAAAGCAGATGCCATATGCTGACCATCTAAAAAACTCCAGCTATACTCTGTGGCATATCGTCTACTCAGAGGTGATCTCTGCTTAACATACAAGGCCATGTCAAACCCTGAGCTGTTGGACATGCTCCACTTAAAAAAATCCCAATCCCTCAGAGCCACACGCTCCAGGGATCTAAACCTTGTCATCACAATGAACAAAACATGCTGGAGGGATAGGTTCCTGACCCAGAGACTCACCATACTCTGGAATAGACTGCCCATACATGTCAAGCAGAGCGCCTCATTGGCCCTCTTCAAAAGGAACCTTGATGATTGGATGGGAGATAGGAAATTCACCCTGGGGATCATGTCAGTTGCCCTGCTAGACAGGGGTCCAGAAAAGTAAATATTGTGGGAAGAAATATCCAGGGAATTGTTATGGCTAGGCTTGCATAGGCCCTAGGGCCAATAGGGTAGTACCAACCTATGAACCTATGAATGCCTGCAGGAAACAGAGCGCAAAGAATGTGTCCTCAGTTTAGAAGAAAACAAGCTAAGGGAAGAGTTGCTTGACTTAATAGAGGTGGATAGACA
>NC_056733.1:1876944209-1877048913 GCF_019279795.1 Protopterus annectens | reverse complement strand
ACTCTCGAGGTAACAGGGAGAGGAGGATTGTGGGTAAGAGTTTTTAGCTTGAGAGTTTGAATCTGACGCGAGCTTGGAAAATGGCCGGCTCTCTTCTGAGCTCTGAACAGATACCCATGTGTATTGACTGAACGAGGATCAATAATTAATATAGATGGAACGTTATGGTAAGACAACTTCTTTTTACTTTTACACCACATCCTCATTTATTTCGTATTTTTGCCTTATTTGACTTGCATTTTGTCTTACTCATTTTTTTCAGTTATTTTATCAGTGCACTAGTAATTTCACTTGTTTTGAACATGTTCAGTTATTTTGATAAGGATGCATCTATTTCTCTTAACAGCCCACCCCTTTTAATTATTTCTTAACGAACACGAGTCCAGTACCACGTAATAAGTGCAGCAATCTTTTTAATAACTTAAAAAGCTGATAAATGAGCGCTTTCATCTGAGAGACAGACTTCTTCAGATGAAAGCACTGGTGCCAATAACCTAGTTATATACATATTTACTAATGCAATAATCACCAATCAATTAACCAATAAACCTTTTCAATAAATTTTTAAACAAATATCCTTGCATCTATCCTAAAATAATTCATAATATTACATGTTAGATTACAAACATTTTACTTTCTACATAATAATATAATAAACAAAATATAAAAATTAATATATATGTGTATATATGTGTGTGTGTGTGTGTGTGTATGTATATATATATATATATATATATGTGTATATATATATATATATATATATATATATGTATATATATATATATATATATATATATATATATATATATATATGTATATATATGTATATATATATATATGTATATATATATGTATATATATATTTATATATATATATGTATATATATATATATGTATATATATATATATATATATATATATATATATATATATATATATATATATATATATATATATATATATATATATATATATATATATATATATATATATATATATATGTATATATATATGTATATAGATATATGCTATAATCAAATACAATCGGCTCTAGCTGTTAAAATAGATTTGATGCTTATGTATTCATTTAAGACCTGGTGGTATATTCGCCCTCAGCCTAAGTTGCCATTTAAGTTCTTTATTTAGCAAAAGAGTTTTCAAATTACCCCTTCCCCTAAAATTATTTTCTTTTACTAAATCAATAATACCAAACCTGTAGCCATTAAAAAGAAGGGCATATTGAACCATGCTTATACAAGGCGTTGGTAACTTTGCCTGTTCTAATATCATATTGATGTTCATACATACGCTCTTTTAAAGACCTTTCAGTTTTCCCTATGTAAAATGCACAACAGGATTTACATAAAGCTAAATAATCAACCATTTTAGTTTTACAATTTCCTTTACAAAACCTAACCAAACTATTTAATCCATTATTCAACTTTGTTGTAGGTTCACAAAAAATCATAGAACACATATTACAATTTCCACATGCAGTTGTTGCTCTAAATATTATAGGATTTGTATTGTTAAAATGTCCTTTTAAAATTTCTACCAACTTTATATGTAAATACAGGTTTGTTTCCAACCACATTAAATACTACTTTATTAGTTTTAAATATGTTCCAATGTGAATTCAAAGTTTGTGTGAATAAATCTGAAAAGGTGTCGTATTGTAAAATACAAGCCCCTTTAAAGTTTTTTCTTTCCATCACCCCAGAACTAACCATTATTGGTTGCCCCAAAAGGGCCTTATACTTAACACCCCACCCCAAGTGTACCTCATTTAATACTTCCTTAATTATATTAATGGGGTAACCCCTTTCAACAAACGTATTACCAAGAAAAGTTAAAGCACCCCTATGATCACCATACTCAGAGGTCATTCTAGCGATCCTCACTGCCTGACCCTTTATAATACTTTTCTTTTGTATAGTGGGATGATGACTAGAATAATGTAAATAGCTGTTACACCACGTGTTTTTTCTATAAATATTGGACTCAAAACCTTTAGAGGTTTTACAAATAGTGACATCTAAATAGTTGATACTAGCATCATTATAAGAATGTGTAAATTTAAAAAAAGATGTACATGAATTCAAATATGACAATTTTCTAAGCCATCAGATGTTCCATACCATAGGACTAAGATATCATCCAAATATCTTAAATAAAGTACTATATTTGAGAAGAAAGGACAATTAAACACATACCTATGTTCCCATTCAAGGAGAACTAAGTTGGCAAATGTTGGTGCGCAAGCCGCACCCATTGCTACCCCGCTAATTTGTTGGTAATATTCTCCTTGAAAATGGATATAATTTGAATCTAATACTACTTCCATAAATTCTAAAATTAAAGTTATTTTATCCTTAGGTAAGGTAGAAAACTTGGTCAAACTATCACCAAAATATTCATGTCCTTCATTCCTGGGAATACATGTGAAAAGATCTCTAACATCAATGGTCATAAACATACAGTCTTCTTTCCATAAATTGTCAGTAATTTTACTCAGAAATTACCACGAATCTTTTACCAAATGTCTAGTCCTGCTGATAATATCTTTAGTGTGGTAGTCAATATACACAGCTAAAGGGTGCATCTTATAATTTTTTGCTGATACTACTGGTCTAAAAGGGGGCTCAAAAATTGACTTGTGTACCTTAGGTATTCCAAATATATTGGGAATGAGGATATTTTTGTTTCAAAAACTTATAAGTCTTATCATCAATTCTATTTTCAATAAGATATTCTTCTAATTAAGAATCAATTCTACTATACCCAATATCTATCTCATTGATAGATACAGGTACATAGGTTTTATTGTCCAGAAGAATATTAGTAATCACATTATTGTAGTCCTCTGTATTATATAGGACTACTCCCCCACCTTTATCCAGTTTCATAATGCGAAAAATATCCTGATTCTGTAATTCTTCTAATAATCTCCCTTCATCACTAGTCAAGTTAGAATATTTAGTTTGCCACCTATTTTTAATATATAAATCATACAGTTCTTCTGTAACTATCCTTTCAAACATAAGTACTGGATGAAGCGGGGGGTTAAATGTTAATAATGATAGGTATTGTTAATAATGATTTACATGGGGTAGATAGGAACATACATAGACCATTGGATGAATTAGATTCTTTTAATCATGAGGATGACCATTTTTTAGCACCCAGAAGATCGGAGAGGTTAGCGAGCAAAAGCTGATTTCCCTCAGACCCGGGACTCTCCAGCAACAACTATGGGAAGGAATACGAGTGGAAAAAAGTGGTGAGGAAAGGGAAATAATTATTTCCAATGATTTTGATGGCATTAGTGAATAGAAGGGGTTCAAAATTTTTAATTATACATCTTGCACTTTGACAAAATTGCATTTTTCTTAATTTTCAAAGGGTTTTAAATTTGTGAAATCACAATATGGTGATATAGCTAACCATTTAGTGGATTTAAAACAATATTTAAGGAAATTAAATTTTAAAAATTTTGTATAACGAGATTGAAAATATTAGTCAGTGTAATGAGTTGGTAAGGAGTAGCACATTTAACCCCCCCCCCCCCACTTCATCCAGTACTTATGTTTGAAAGGATAGTTACAGAAGAACTGTATGATTTATATGTTAAAAATAGGTGGCAAACTAAATATTCTAACTTGACTAGTGATGAAGGGAGATTATTAGAAGAATTACAGAATCAGGATATTTTTCGCATTATGAAACCGGATAAAGGTGGGGGAGTAGTCCTATATAATACAGAGGACTACAATAATGTGATTACTAATATTCTTCTGGACAATAAAAAACCTATGTACCTGTATCTATTAATGAGATTAATATTGGGTATAGTAGAATTGATTCTTTATTGGAAGAATATCTTATTGAAAATAGAATTGATAAGACTTATAAGTTTTTGAAACAAAAATATCCTCTTATTCCCAATATATTTGGAATACCTAAGGTACATAAGTCAATTTTTGAGCCCCCTTTTAGACCAGTAGTATCAGCAAAAAATTATAAGATGCACCCTTTAGCTGTGTATATTGACTACCAAACTAAAGATATTATCAGCAGGACTAGACATTTGGTAAAAGATTCGTGGGAATTTCTGAGTAAAATTACTGACAATTTATGGAAAGAAGACTGTATGTTTATGACCATTGATGTTGGGGATCTTTTCACATGTATTCCCAGGAATGAAGGACATGAATATTTTGGTGATAGTTTGACCAAGTTTTCTACCTTACCTAAGGATAAAATAACTTTAATTTTAGAACTTATGGAAGTAGTATTAGATTCAAGTTATATCCATTTTCAAAGAGAATATTACCAACAAATTAGCGGGGAAGCAATGGGGTGCAGCTTGCGCACCAACATTTGCTAACTTAGTTCTCCTTGAATGGGAACATAGGTATGTGTTTAATTGTCCTTCTCAAATATAGGACTTTAAGATATTTGGATGATATCTTAGTCCTATGGTATGGAACATCTGATGGCTTAGAAAATGTTGTCATATTTGAATTCATGTACATCTTTTTTAAAATTTACACATTCTTCTTATAATGATGTTAGTATCAACTATTTAGATGTCACTATTTGTAAAACCTCTAAAGGTTTTAAGTCCAATATTTATAGAAAAAACATGTGGTGTAACAGCTATTTACATTATTCTAGTCATCATCCCACTATACAAAAGAAAAATATTATAAAGGGTCAGGCAGTGAGGATCGCTAGAATGACCTCTTGAGTATGGTGATCTTAGGGGTGCTTTAACTTTTCTTGGTAATATGTTTGTTGAAAGGGGTTACCCCATTAATATAATTAAGGAAGTATTAAATGATTTACACTCTGGGTGGGTGTTAAGTATAAGGCCCTTTTGGGGCAACCAATAATGGTTAGTACTGGGGTGATGGAAATAAAAAACTTTAAAGGGGCTTGCATTTTACAATATGACACCTTTTCAGATTTATTCACACAAACTTTGAATTCACATTGGAACATATTTAAAACTAATAAAGAAGTATTTAATGTGGTTGGAAACAAACCTGTATTTGCATATAAAGTTGGTAGAAATTTTAAAAGGACATTTGAACATATTAATACAAATCCTATAATATTTAGAGCAACAACTGCATGTGGAAATTGTAATATGTGTTCTATGATTTTTTGTGAACCTACAACAAAGTTGAATAATGGATTAAATAGTTTGGTTAGGTTTTGTAAAGGAAATTGTAAAACTAAAATGGTTGTTTATTTAGCTTTATGTAAATCCTGTTGTGCATTTTACATAGGGAAAACTGAAAGGTATTTAAAAGAGCGTATGTATGAACATCAATATGATATTAGAACAGGCAAAGTTACCGCCTTGTATAAGCATTGTTCAATATGCCCTTCTTTTAATGGTTACAGGTTTGGTATTATTGATTTAGTAAAAGAAAATAATTTTAGGGGAAGGGATAATTTGAAAACTCTTTTGCTAAATAAAGAACTTAAATGCAAACTTAGGCTGAGGGAGAATATACCACCAGGTCTTAATGAATACATAAGCATCAAATCTATTAACAGCTAGAGCGGATTGTATTTGATTATAGCATATATATATATATATATATATATATATATATATATAATGTGTATGTATGTGTGTGTGTGTGTGTATATATATATATATATATATATATATATATATATATATATATATATATATAAATATATATATATTTATTTTTAATTTTTATAATTTTTTATATTTTGTTTGTTATATTATGTAGAAAGTAAAATGTTTGTAATCTAACATGTAATATTATGAATTATTTTTATAGTATTATTGAGGATAGATGCAAGGATATTTGTTTAAAAATTTATTGAAAAGGTTTATTGGTTAATTGATTGGTGATTATTGTATTAGTAAATATGTATATAACTAGGTTATTGGCACCAGTGCTTTCATCTGAAGAAGTCTGTGTCTCTGAAAGCGCTCATTTATCAGCTTTTTAAGTTATTAAAAAGATTGCTGCACTTATTACGTGGTACTGGACTCGTGTTCGTTTATTGGATTTGTTGTTAGTTGTTTTTGTCAAATTATTTCTTAACACCAGAGATAGAGATTTTTGTCTTCTGTACAGTTGTAGTACAACTTTGATAAATTGTCTTCACCTTATTAAGGTATGCATCTGTAGTCTCTGTAGGACCCTGTGCTTTTGTAAAGAACAAATCGTAAGGTTCTTTCCGAGATGACAAAATTGAATTATTTAAATGCTATTTTGTTTTTTCTTCAAGAAAAAAGTTAAATTATATTGTTTCCACCAACATGCAGGAATGCAGTACATTGAACCTTTTAAGACTTTCAGCTGTTCTGCTTCCATTAAGCAGTAAACAGAATTTCTGGATCAACTGCTTTCAGTATTCTACTGAATTTCCCCCTTGTTCTTGAATTCCAGGAGGATGCAGTTATGCCATGTTTCTAATAAGAATTATACTTCTGTAACTGCAGATGTAAGGGTTACACCATAACTCTTAATAAATAATGGACAAATATAGTAGGTGTAGTCTGACCTCCATCCGGTCTATAGTCTATTGGTGTACTTTCAAAATGAACTTTCTATCATGTGACGTGTTGATCACTGAAGCTAACTTATTATGCTTAAGACTATTTATCCATGTATAACGGGTACCAAGGGAAGGAGCAGAAAGGTTTTAGAGAACTTTTTTTTTCTAGAATATGAGAAATGAAAAATTTAGATGAGGAACAGACAAGGCAACAAAACTCCTTCCTCCAAGGCAGAACACTTTGTAGTTTCTCAAAAGTCATCTGGTTTGTTTAAAAATTCTCACTTTTCAATAACATCTGAAGGTGGTTGTTTATGAAGTTGGCATCCCATTACTTGTCAGCAAGTGAGTGGGTGAAGATTCTTCTTCATCTGGACAGTTTTATACCCTGTAGTGTCCATAAGGATGCAGGCAGTCATTCAGGGTAGTCTGTTAGGCTTCTGTTGATTTATGGAGTTGGTGTCCTGTCTGCACCTCTACCTCTCCAGGAATTGGGCACAGACACCCTTTGTTCCCTAATCTATCAGTTTGGTTCCCTTTAGGCAGGCTGTGGACTTTCTGGAAGTGGAGTGCAACCATTTATCCCCAGTGCTACACAGAGTTGCTCTCAACATCTTGTCCTATGGAGGTCGGGGGTACTACAAGAGGAAGTGGAGACAAGTTGTTTGGATGTCCTTCAAAGCAAACTTCCACTTTAATATCTTGGAAGTAAGAGCAGTTTTACAGAATTTGTCAGCATTTCAGAACTTCTACCATAGGGTGCGATTGCAATCCATTTGGCCAACATTTCAGTGGTTTGGTGCATAAGTAAACAAATGAGAGACTACATAATCATCTTGATGTGAGACAATGCAAGTGTGGGACTGGACTGCCCAGTGCAGTTGCTATTATCCACATTCTAGGGGAAACCATTTCCTAATGTACAGATTGAGTTGCTGTTTGTTAATGCCTAGAAGGGATCCCCACAACTACTAGGCTGTTTTGTTTGTAGGGCAATCCTTGCTGTGACCTCTTTGCATCACTTACCAGTGCCTTGTGCAGCATTTTTTTTCTCATTCCTCCTTTGGGAGAATGTCACTGGGGTGCTGGGATTCACAAGTGCGTCTCCGGACTTTGTTTTTCTCTTCTTAGTCTCAACAAGTGGGATCCCTAGTGCTTCTCCTCTCTGTACTGTTCAAGTCTACAGACCTATGAATCAACAAAGCTTTGTCTCTGCTATTGGGTAACATTCATCTGGACACTCAGTTCCACAAGCTCATTGTTTGATTTTTCCAGTTCCATTAGTGGTCAGTAGTTCTTTCTCTGTGTGGGTATTCCATTGTCTCCTCATTTGTATGTCTTCTGAATATTTGTTTTTTAGACAAGGGCAAAGGAACTTTTGTTTCTCCATGTGGATAGTGAGTTAGAGGATGAGACCATTACTTTACTTTACTTAAAAGACCTCAGAGGGTAAAGAAGTTATCTCAAGGATGTTATTCCATCTTTCAGCAGTTTTAAGTTTTCATGTGAGAAGAGATGCTGCTGCTTTGCTTTTCCTAAAGGTATAAAAAAAAGTCTTTCTGGAAGGCATTTTCCCTTTTGAAGTCTTGCTCTTCAGGACCATGTTCCCCTGTGAGATTTATACTTTTATTTGGAAAAGTTCACCTTTCCCACTTCTTTCAGCCTATAACTATGGCTGAGTTGAAGTATCTATATTGGAAGATATTTTTAGTGGTAGCAAGAACTTATGAGGTGCATGCTCTACAAGGTGGTTATCTAGGGTACCTGTTCTTTAATCGACAGTCTAGAATGTCAAATATCGGAAGTTTGAACTGGGAAGTTCGAAAAATAGAACTTTCGACACCACGGAAAGTCTAATTCTTTCCCAGGGAAAGAATTTGGTTGGCTGTTTCCGCGGCTTCGACATTTTCTGTACTGTGGTGCGAAAGTTACGGATCGGGTTAAGGTAAGTGTGCGAGTGTATAAAAATCAAAAACGGTTGTGGGTAAAAGCAAGGTGCAAAAAGGAACCCAGACAAAATGAAAGAAAATGCACCGAGCTAGCACACTGAGAACGTTTATTGATGGACAAAACAGAAAATGGTGAGCGCTTTCACAACATAAAGTTGCTTCATCAGACAACAGTAAAAGGCTTACACTCTCTTTAAATGGTCAAATATCCATTACTCAATTAACTAATTAGGGCTAGCAAGCTGTACAGAATCTAAATCAAGAGAAGCTTACCACAGTGAATCCTACAATAAAGATGCACTATGCATATAATGTTACAAAGTTACCAAATATATGTAACCACACTATGTACAGTGTAAACCATATACATACATATAGAAGATAAAACAATTGACAGTAAGACATATATAAAAAGCTAAAAACATCTAAAATGTCTTTTAAAAGATCTTGAAATCAGTGCATGAGTGGTCGAGCCTTGAAATCAGTGCATGAGTGGTTGAGCCTTCAAAAAGGGAACCAAAGTAGTGGCAGCATTCAATCCAGGAAACTTCTCAGCATTAAGCTTCAGTATCCATTTTTGCTCATGCCCCTCTGTAATATTTTCTATGTCACCACCCCTAGGGTTCGTATAAGTATGTTGCAAAACCAAGAATTTAAAAGAATGTGAACGATCATTAGACATAACGTGACAGGCCAGAGCACTGGATTGTTTACAGTTGGTAATGTCTCTCACATGTTCTAAAATACGATCTTTAAACATTCTGTTCGTTTTGCCTACATAATAAGCATGGCATTGTTGACAAAAAATAAACATCAGTGGTTCTGCAATCTGAATATTGATTAGAATGTAACGAAAAATGCCTGGTAGGATGCACATAATTATTTTTGTTATAAACAAACTGACAGGCACTACAGTTCCTACATGGAAAAGTTCCACGGCAAACGGAGTGAGTTAACTTTTTGCGTGTTTCCCCATGGCAAAGGTGGTGTTTAAGTGACTTACTATTCTTAAAACTGAAATGTGGAGTCAGTCCAACCTTGTCTACAAGGCCAGGAACTCCTTGTAAAAGGTACCAGTATTTCTTAACAACATCCACATATTGATTATTGTTGCTAGAAAACTGGAGAACCACTCTAAAGTCATTCTCAGCTGTGGCACTGTGTGTTGCATCTGCGGTGGCTCTGTTGTGATTATAATAAGGTTTGCACCTAGTATCTCTAAGCTTCTAGGCATCAGATGTTGCATTATCGATGTCTGCACTAGAATATCCTCTAGCCAAAAACTCAATTTTCAAGTTATTCAATGCAGCTACTGCATCATTGTCATTACTATGTAGCCTGAGTGTCCTAAAAACTTGCCCTCTTAACACATTCCTAGGAATGTGTCTAGGGTGCATACTAGATTTATGCAGCAATGTGTTCTTTTTAGTTGGTTTATGGTACATAGTACTGCGGAGGTGATTCAAATCAGATTTACTGATTTTGACATCAAGAAAACTTATGTCAGTGGCTGAACTCTGGTGCGTAAACCTTAACAGTTGTTGAATGCAAGTAATCCAAAAATTGGTCTAAATCAGAGCCGGAGCCCTTCCATAACATAAAAACATCATCTACAAACATAACATACCACAGTATTTGTCCAAAGAATGGATTAGTGACAGACAAAACATTTTGCTCTTCCCAACTAACCAGTGCTAAGTTGGCGTGCCCATTGCCACGCCAACTTTTTGCAGGGAAAACTGTTCTTGGAACATAATATTATTTTCTAAAATTATTTCTAATAGGGTGCAGATTAACTGTATCTTATTATTATTCAAAAGTTTGTGCATAGTAAGAAAATCTCTAATACTATCAACACCCCAAACATTTGGTATACTGGTAAACAGAGATTCTATGTCCATAGTCACAAGAACAAATTCCTCATCTCTATCTATCGTCTCCATCCTATTATGTAGCCGCTGTAAGAACACCTTAGTGTCCTTTAAAATAGTATAACAGTTGTCCAGAAAACCATGTAAAGTCCCTTCTACGTATATGGAGAGGGGCTCAGTACACCAGCCACTACCTGAAACAGTAGGTCTCATAGGTGGAAATAACAAGTCCTTGTGAATTTTAGGAAGACCATATATCCTGGGAACAACAGGCTTAGGAACATTAAAATATTTAAAAAGTGAATCCTCAATCAAATTAGTTATTAGCAAGTCAAAAATTAGAAAAGAAACCATCTATGATGGCATTCACCATAGATTTAGGAATACGTTGATATGTGGTAGTATCAAGTAACAGTTTCTCCATTTGTGTAACATATATATATATATAAATCTTTATCTAAAACAACAATACCGCCTCCTTTGTCAGCCTGTTTAATCAATGAATGTAGGCTTTTTAAATCTTGCAAAGCTCTGTACTCTCCAGTAGTCAGATTATAAAATGACACGTTGCAAACAGATAAAGCATTCAACTCCAGCAATCTCACATGCATCAATAAAAGTTGAATACCTATGGGTGTAGCTGGAATAAAAATACTAGGTTGTCTATACATACAGGCTTGGTTATATGTATTGGTGTTGCCTGCAGAAAAAATACATTTTAGAGCGAGATTCCTACCCAGAAGTCTTAAATCTTTTAACATTTCTGCAGGATCAGTCCTCCTAGCAGGAATAAATGATAGACCTTCGTTAAGTAAACTGAGCTGTTCCATAGTTTAAAAGAAGAAATATTAAAGACTAAACCTGGGTTCTTGGATTGCTGGGCAGCTCCGTCCATTATATGAGCCCTGGGTGCTTTGTTGTTGTAGGTTAGACTTTTGGAGCGAGTCCTGAATGGCAGCGCTGCCTTCAAGAATCACCCTTCTTTGAGCTGTCTAAAAAAAACACTAGTATCTTTCTTACTAGCAGGTGATGGAATAACATTTCCAGCATATATACATGAAATGCTGGATGTATGTGACATAACCGTCGACGCATACGAAGGTTTGATAGTGTTAAGAGGCTGATCTCCAGCTACAGGAGTTGCAAAGTTGTCCAAAGCAATAGAGGAAGCTTGTACATTCAAGGTGACATGCTGAGTGTTCGTAGGCATGGATGCCATAACCGGCCGAGCAGCCGGAATACCGGAAGTAAGACCGGAAGCACTAGCTGCACTGTCAAATGCTTGAGTGGTATTCTGAGCAAAATTCAAAGTGCTGTTGCCTTGATTAGGTCTATTAGTAGCTTCTTTGGGCCAAGAAAACACATTATTCTTGGCAAAATCAGCTTTATCTCTATTGAGTTTGGATAGTTTAACAGCCTGCAATTTCTTTTCGTATGCTATGATGTTATCTTGTAATTGACTCATTTTGTTCAGAGTTATGTCGCATGAAAAACTGTCTGTAATCTTAGATTCTAGGTCAGTGATCTGTGACTTCAGATCTGCTTCTGTAGGTAGAAAAAATTCCAGTACACACAAAAACATACTCGGAGGCTCTAAATAAAAATCTGCCTAAGCAGCAGAGACCTCCAAAGCAGACACCCAAGCAACCGCTACCCCAAAACAAAACACGTGCAACACATAGCTCAGAAAGCCAGTGTGCCGAACAGTCACGGCCCTTAAGGCTAAACAACACACCTGATACACTTGTAATAGGTGACTCTATCGTCAGGCACACTGACGTCCCGCTCACCAGGCTGAACAAGGAGAAGGTCACGGTGAGCTGCCTGTCGGGCGCTAGGATCCGCCACATAACACAAGCACTTGGGTCACTCCAAGGCAAGTACAAATATGACTCATTGTCCATGCTGGTGTGAATGACCTGAGACGTACCTCCCTGGACTACATGAAAAGAGACATAGAGGAGCTCTCTGAGCATGTAGCCCAGGCCGGTATGACCCTGACCTTGAGTAGCATCTTACCTTCACCAAGAATGATGCCACAATATGAAGACAAGATTATCAATTTCAACAATTGGCTTAAGTATCGGTGCCATTCAAAGGGGATCCAATGCCTGTCAGCCTGGGATGACATGCTCGACAAGCCACGATGCTTTGCTAGGGACGGCTTGCACCTGTCACCCCTGGGCTTTCGTATATTGGCAAAGGCTCTTGCTACCCCCATAGTGCCTTTTTTAGGCAAGGCTCAAAAGACAAACTCATCCCCACAGGTTTCACAAGGGATAAGAAACTTGAGTAATGCTACTTAATGCCAGAAGTCTAAACCTCAAGATGCATGTACTCGAAACTCTCCTTAGCATGGAGAACATCGATATCTGTGCAGTAACAGAAACCTGGTTCAAGGCTCCCGAGAGCACCCCAGCACTACCACGTTATACCTCATACCATGCTTTTCGGCCCCAAAACTTGGACCGAACCATAAAAGGAGGGGGAGTATCAATATTTGTCAAAGATACCCACACCTCCAGGTTGGTGGCACAGCATGAAGCATTAGAGACTATCCATGTGCAACTAACAGTGGGTAAAACTGCCTTCCAGTTTATAGCCTGCTACAGACCACCCTCCCAAACCTAGAAAGCCCACTCGGCCTTCCTGAGAACACTGGAAAATGTGAAGGTCTCTCCAAACACCATTATATTGGGTGACTTCAACTACACAGACATAGACTGGGAGCATTACTCTAGCGCCAACACCCTAGCCCAAAGGTTCCTAGAATTTATAAACTCATATGCTATGGAACAACTTGTTACCACTCCCACAAGAGGGGAAAACATACTGGGACCTGATCATCACCAACATGGGGACTCAATGCTCTAGACCAGAAGTGTTTCCCTCACTGGTAAGATCAGACCATAAACTAATCTCACTGGATATTCGCATCTCGATCCCACCCCCTGCCCAGAAAACCACAGTGAAAAACTTCTCTAAAGCAAATTTCACACTCCTCAAAACCGAGGTGGAATCCTTCAAAGCCCCCGGGCCTGTGGGAAATATGGCCCAGACCGCAGAATCCTTTATAAACGCATTCTATGAGTACCTTCAGGAATGCATGGACCATGCAATCCCAAATAAAACCAAGACTCAATCCTCCAAAGACAGGCGTCCTGTCTGGTGGACCCCAGCCATAAACAAACTACAATAGGAGGAGGAAGCTACTACATGATGGAGCAAAATCCCAAAAAGGGAAGGCATCTCTGATCAGTATTAGCAAAAAACTACGGGCACTCATAAAATCGTCTAAGGCCAGCTTCGAGAGAAAAATTGCACAGGACACCAATTATAATCACAAGGCTTTCTTTAGTTATGTTAGGAACCTGGGTGGGAATTCCCAGATATGCTCAGAATTTGTCCAAAATGACAAAAAATACACCGAACCCACAGATATTGCCATCATCCTAGCTGACAGGTTCAGCGCAAACTCCCTCCCCCCCCCACCAAAAGGGCAAATATCTATCCCAGCAGAGTGCTGCCCCCCTGACATCTCAGATGCTCAGGTAAGAGCCGCCCTCTCCAAAGCAAAAAACACAGCATCAATGGGACTAGATGGTGTCCCGGGCTGAGTCCTACATGAACTCCAAGAAGAGCTAAACCCAAACATAAAACTACTGTTCAATCTCAGCCTTACTACAGGATATGTACCCAAAGAGTGGCATACAGCAACAGTGGTCCCTCTCCACAAAGGTGGTGCCTCAACGGATCTGGGAAACTATCGCCCCATAAGCCTGACAAGCTTGGTCTGCAAAGCTATGAAAAGGATCATCATGGACCTCCTAAATAAAGATATCGGGGACCTACAGACACTGGATCCTACCCAGTTTGGCTTTAAGGGCAGATCCTGCCTCTTAAACCTGGTCGATTTCTTTGAAACAGTCATCAAGGCCATTGACGAGGGGAAGGGGGTCCACACAGCCTACCTGGAGCTTGCAAAAGCCTTCGATACAATACCCCATTCGGGCATTATAGATAAGCTCACCAGCTTAAATATAAACCCTTATGTCACTAGATGGGTTGCAAACTGGCTCAAGGACAGAACCCACATGGTTAGAATTGCTGGAGCCATGTCAGACTCCAAACCAGTTACAAGAGGCGTCCCACAAGGCTCATTCCTGGGACCTCTTTTGTTCGGTATATATTTCTCGGAGGTACAGGCCAACACTGAAGGACTGTGGATGACCAAGTTCGCAGATGACTGCAAACTGGGCGCCATAATAGACTCTCCAGCCGACACAAGCCTCCTCCAAAAGGGCCTCATAGAAACAGACAACTGGTGCCAGAGCTATGGCCTCAAGCTAAACGCCAAAAAGTGTATAGTCACCCCCTTTGGCAAAAACAGTGCCCACAAATTACCACATAGGTGGTAATCCATTAAGTACAGAAGAAGTAATTGGGGACCTGGGGACTCAAGTTGATAGCAATCTCTCATTTGACAACCACGTGGCCAAAGTGGTTAGAAAAACATTTTATATAGCCCACCTAATCATGAAGGGATTCACATCTAGATCAGGGGAGGTCATCGTGCCTCTTTACTCATCCCTCATCAGGCCCATAAGTGAGTACAGTGCCCCTTTTGGGATGTACCTTACCAGACACCTGCAGCAACTGGAAAGACCCCAAAAGTACCTCACCAAGAGGATCAAAGGGCTCAAACAGATGCCATATGCTGCCCGGTTAAAGAAACTCCAGCTCTACTCGGTGACATACCGCCTGCTCAGAGGCGATCTGTGCCTGACGTATAAAGCCATGTCCAACCCGGAATTAATGGACATGCTGCACGTCAGAAAATCCAAATCCCATCGAGCTACGCGCTCGAGAGACTTTAACCTCGGCACTGAAATAGGACATACTGGAGGGACAGATACATAACCCCGAGGCTCCCTTCACTCTGGAATAAAATCCCAGTCCAGGTTAGGCAGAGTCCTTCATTGACTCTCTTCAAGAGGAATCTTGAGTGGATGGGAGATCATAGGTTTACCCCGGTTATCACTTCTGTGTCAGTGTTAGACAGAGGCACAGTATACTAGCCTCGAAAAAGGGCATAGCAAAATTTATTTAAAATGGGTGGCGAAAGCCAAACACACTCTGGCTAGGCTTATAAATGCCCTAGGGCAGATAGCCTAGTATGAACCTATGAAGAGCTCCATATACTTGGAACTAAACTGCAACTTCAGTTCTTGCCACTTACGAAGTAAAACTGGATATGCATCCCCATAAGTGGGCATATTCAATATTCTCAGTCCACGTGGAATTATCTTGGCTTCCAGAGAAGCTTGCAAATGCAGTCGCTGCCATTGTAACCTTTTATATTTGTACATCAGTTTCCTTTATATTGTTGAAAAAATTCAGGTAGACGTTGATTTATAGAGAGAGTCTCATTCACATCAGCATTTGTCTCCAAATTCAGTAGTGGATTAACTGGAATATCCAAAATCCTTAGAAAATGATGATGCTGTCCACTCATGGACTGTTCAGTTGTAGTATCCTCCATTAGACTGTGTGCCCCTTGACCGAATAAAAGAAAATAGTATACAAATCAAAAACGGTTGTGGGTAAAAGCAAGTGTGCGAGTGTGTCTGACATTGGGGTTAGGGTGTGGGCAAGGTAAGTGTGCAACAGTGCCTGACTTTAGGGTTAGGGTGTGGGTCAGTGTGCGATAGTGACTGACCTTAGGGTTTGGGTTAAGGTTAGTGCATAGATAGTTGTGTGTGTAAGGTGTAATGTAGGTTTAGTAGGTTTTTGGTGTGTCTGTGTTGTGCGTGTGTTTTTCGGAACAGCAAATTTTTTCCTGGGATTTTGTCATATTTCGAACTTCCAAGTTCGAACATATGGTGTTCGAAATTTTGGAAGTTCAGTTGTATGACATAGATCCGTTATCTATGCCTGGTATTCCCTACAGATGGGGTTACTATATAAACGTTTCTCTCCTTCATGCATAACATGGCCATGGAAACAAACCTGAATGTGTCCATTCATTTTCCTCGCTTCTCAGAGTTTTCTCATTGAGTACCTACACACTTGCATGTGCACTAGCAACTTGGACTTTATATTGGAAAAAATATTTTTCTGTTTTTGTATTGTTTTCAGAGAGGGAACTTTGGCAGAAAATGCCTGTGCTTATCTTGTTTAAATGGTCAGCTGACTTTGCCAATGTGACAAACTTTTACAGCGAGTAGTCTTTCTCATCAGTACTAGGTCCCATTCCACGGAGACATTTGCTATATCTGCACCCTTCCTCAAACGCCATTGTGGTTATTTTTTTCAAAAGCTATTTGACCTTCCCTCAACACCTTCGCAAGATCTTGAATGCGATGCAAATGTTTTCCTTTGGGGCTACTGTTATTCAGGGGATGTTTCCAAAAGGATGTCCACCCAGGACAACTTACTCGGGACTCTGTCCTGCTGTTATGGAGGATACATCTTCTGTTATTAGATACAAAGATAAGGTACTTGCCATAATGACAGATCTCTGATGGGTAGGCCCATTCTCTGTAATATATCCATCTACTTTCCTTGTATGTGGTATTGCTGATCTAGAGTTGTATCCCTTGCTTCCTATTTTGATTCTTAACACTCCTTACATTGTGAAGTGCTGAAGGCATGGGGTAGGGGGGATACTAAGCAGCCTGGGAATGTTTTCTTGACAAATGATTTTTTATACAGGCTAGACCAGCTGTTACAGATCAAATCTGTTTTGGTAGGTACCTCTAACTTATGTTTTTACCAAAATATAAACTCAGTGAATTGAATAATGTGGCAGTGTATACTCTGCTTGAAACCTTGATGCACTGAATATTGCTACTCAAGATAACCAGCAACTTTAAAAGGTGTCTGACACTTGATGCTGCCCCACTTTGTGGCAGCATGAAGTGTATTGTGGCTTTTAAAGCTGTAAAATCATTGCTGATGCTGTTCTGTGGAGGTTGCCATGTATGCTGCAGAGTGAGTCCCAGTTTTGATAGGTGCATAACAGGTTTTGATCAGATACTCAATCTTTACTTATCAGTGGAGCAATATGTATCGGACACTACCTTTGGTGCTAGAATACTGTGGGTTCTATTCCCACACCAGGTAGATCGATTTTTGACATTGCAGTGCAGCATAGTGGGGGTGCTGCAGTCCTGAGTGTGTCATCCATCAGATGAGATGTTAAACCAAGACCCCATCTGCTTGAGCTGGTGGAACTTCATGGATGTATGAGCCCATGGTGCATATCAAACAGATTAGTTCTTTTATTTATATACAAAAAAACTTATGTTTCTATAAATGTACAAATATGTTTATATACAGATTTATTTACACGCATTCATAATTCCTTTATAATCATACTAAATTTTCATCCCTATCAGACCCCCACTCCTTTTTTCCATAACCACCATCTGATTTGATTTACTATTGTTGCTAAAATCCATTTACCATTAAATATAATTTCATTTATCATATATTCCATTTAATCTAACTTTTTATCTCTTTTTTTAACATTCTTTACATCTGTTCTTATAATATCCATGTTTATTGTATCCACTTTTTGTATCTTCGAAAAAATCTTCTTTATAGTTTTCCCCATAACTTTTTTACTCTTACATTTCAGAAACACATGTTCTGCAGTTTCTTCTTCTTGACAATGTAAACGTATTTTATTACTTTTCTTTTTTTATATGCCATACTTCCTTTTACTGGTAATTTATCTATTACCAGTCTCCCCAAAAATCTTGACATTCTACTTTCTGGTTACACCATCTGCTTATTTTTATAGCTTTAATGTGTTCATTTGTTAGTAAGTATAACTTTCCATTCTCATACCATACTTTTCTATTTTTGTCTGTATCATCAATCTTTGTTTTTCAAAAAAAAAATAAAAATTCTTGGTAACATTTTATTTCTTCATTTATACAGTGTCACTTTTTTACCATACCCCCAAATTTATCATACTTATTTACTATTAGTATCTCATCTTTTTCTCATTTATCCACTGTAACACTTGTACAAATGTAATGAAGCAGCATATACCACTGGGTTAATTAACCCTAAACCTCCTTCCTTTTTATTTACATACAAAACTCATCTCTCTCTTTTTTTTTTTTTTTTTTTAATTGTGTTTATTGTAACCATTATCTGCAATAATTCATTTTCAAATACTGTTGTCAACACAAATACACTTGCTAGGTATGTTTTCTTTCCCTGTCCGTACTGCATTTTTCAAATAAGCCTTTTCTGAATGATGATTTGTGTTTTCTGGGAAAAGACTTGTTTGCTTTATTTCTGTTGTTTTCCTGTTGAATTGTACTTGCATCTTTCTTCCCATATTTTATACCCAACACAAATTTCATTCATTTTAAAATATACACCCCTATCTTTCTTACATCACCTAAACCTTTACTTTTCTCTTGATTTTTTTTTTTTTTTTTTTTTTTTTTTTTAAGCCATCCCTATCACATTTAGGCACTAATTTCTAGAAATTATTACTACTTTTATCCAATTTTTTTTGCAATTATGTCCTCCGCCTCCTTCATTTGATTTATTTCACATACCATACATTCATAGCTAACGCAGAGTACAGACCTCATTGGCCATCCATGTCTTGTACCACTCTTCATATGTACCTCTTGGCTTAACTAGCCATTTACTAGTATTTTTATTTTATTATTATATGCTGACATACATACATTTCTAACTTGTATTCTGTTCTTTCATTATTACCCCTACAATTTCATGTCCAGTTGTATCAAATGCCTTATTAAGGTATCCTATCATGATTTTTACCTCCTCTTTTCTATTCATAATATCCACAATTTCTATCATTAATTCTTGGCAGCCCTCACCCTTTATTTGATACTTTCATAAAGATCTTGTTATTCCGTACTATCCGTCTCTAGCTATTCCTTCTTCCATGTGAATTTTAAGTATTCCACTACATTTTTCTTAATACTTAAAACCTTTATTTAATCTTTCATTCAAAGTCTTTACTTTTTTTTTTTTCCAAACCCCTTACATTTGTATCCATTTCATATCCTATTCCATCTCATCCTGCAGCCAAATTGATATTTACTTGTCCTAATACTTTGTCAAGCTCATTTAAAGAAATTTCCTTTTCCAACTTTTTATTTTTTTTCTGTTGACTTTTTTACTTTGTTTTTTCACTACCTTTTTAAACGTTTCTTGTACATATTGTACTTCACTGTTTCTTTTCCAGAGTTCTTTGTTTCTCCTTTTACATTTTTATTTCTCTCATTACACTACTGTCTTCCTTTACTAATCTGCTTAAGTAACTTCATGCTTCTGTATTTGTCAAATAAATAAACTTTGCTTATAAAATATTTATTTGTTTTTTTTTTGTAATTTCTGTTGTGTTCCAAATCTTCCATTACATTGTTCTTTTATATTTTTCTTTCTTTACTTTTCTCACATCATATTGCCAGTATAAAAAGCATGTTTGTTTTTCATTAAATATCCTCCATTTAGACCAAATTTTATAAAATGTTTAAATAGTAAATATGATCTTTCCATAATTGTTACTAATCTATTTGTCTTCGTTCCGTGCTTTTTAATTTGTTTTATTCCTTTGCCTATTTTATATATTCCTTGTTTTCCTTTATCTCTACCACATTGCAAGATGATCAGAAAATCCTATTTCAACAACCTCCCCTTCTCCTATAACTCAACCTTCTGATACTACTACATGGCGTAATCACATGCTCCATAGGACCAGTATGCATCCAAACCATATTTTTAAAAATATAGCAGAGAATCAAGTGAAACGTATATCAAAACTGTGCACTAAAGATGAAGCTTTTGAAAAAGAAAAGGAAAGGCTTACTGATCAAGTTAAGTCTCATAAAAAGCATGAAAAGAACATCAGGCTTACGACTTGGCAAAGGAAGACCATATTTTTCCCGTTGGTTGAGTAAGGAAGATGAGAAGAATAAGAAGGAAAACAAGATGAGATTTTGTCTTGCATGTAGCAGTGACAATGCATTCATACTAGAGACCATAAAAAAGAACTGGTCTGTTTTGTCTTCAGATGAGAACCTCAGGAGCATTGTAGGAGAGACACCCAGTTTTTCCTTTAAGAATAGGAAAAATCTGAAAAGGCTCTTATGCCATGGGAATCGTCGAAACCTGGACACAGAACATTTGCCCATGAATAAAGTAGGCACCTATAAATGTGGATTTTGTAAAGCATGTCAACATATTAAAACCAATCCATTTATTTATACATCCAACATAAACAAATAATTTATTTATACATCCAAGAAGGAATACAAGTTCAAAGGGTTTGCAAATTGCAGGAGCAAAAATGTGATTTATATTGCTCCGTGCCAACGCTGCCCAGCCTTTTATGTGGGGAAAACAAATAGAATGTTCAGGGAGTGTATCCTGAGACACTCAGAACATTAGAAATCAAGTAAATATGAATTATTAAAGTTAATGGAGACCACACTTTTAAATTTATGGTCATAAGCAGGCTAGTAGAAACAATACAAGGAGGGGATCTGGCCAACTATAACGAAACTTTGGAAACAAATGGATCATGAACCTTAGAGCGGACCAGAAACCTGGATTAAATGAAATTGTACTGCTCAAACCCATCTTGAAAGGTAGGGCTCTAAAGAAATAATGCATATGCATTAATTCTGTGTTATTTCACTTTAAAAGCTCCAAGCTTTTAGCTAACACTAAGTAAATAGAACATGCACTCTGAGAGGGGTGTCCATACTCCAAAACTTTATTGGTTGATTGAATGAGCTGCAGGAAGCTCTTTTTAAATGAAAGGAAGCTGTTTTTTTCTTTATGATTTGATAAAGGTTCAACAACTGAAAGCGCTTATCCAGACAGCAGCAGCAGAATTACGTTTCCTTTTGTTAATAAAGGAACTGATTTTAATTTCAACCATTCTACTTCAGCTTGGGTGGCGGCAGCAGCAGGTTTGCTTTTCTACAAGATCCTATGTAAGGGTGGCCAACGTACACCTTAGGTAGACTTCCTTCTAGTAAAGAAATGGCACTGGGGTAGAAATGAAGATTTGCAAAGTCATCTCTAGCGAAAGTTGTCCCACTAGTGACCACAATAGTCTGCAGGCAGTGGTCAGAGAAACCGTCAAGTCAACGGAGACTAGGCTGAAGATCTGGAAGTTGACTTGAGCGAAAGCACAAAAGTTGAAGGAAGTACTTTGGGCTTTAGCACCTTTTTAAGAAGAGAAAATGGGTGGAGTCGGAAAACGGCAGAATCTCAATACAGCATCTGTGAAGACTGTAAAATAAGTATGTGGTTAAGCCAGGTATGGAAGTAGTTTTTGTCTTTTCGGCTTTTCCCGGTTAGGGGTCGCCACAGCGCAACTCCGGTCCACTAATGATTGGCAGTCGATTTTTATGGTGCCGAGTTGCCAGTGCGACGCTAACCTTTAGTGAAGGCACACCCATTCACGCATGTCTTTTGGAGGCCACTTGACCACTGGGAGGACATGCAGATTCCACACACAAGGCACTCCAGCCGTGAATCGAACAGGAGAACCTCTTGCTGTAAGGCAACAATGCTACCGCTGTACCACCGCGGCATCATCCAGTATGGAAATAAAGTACATAAGGAAAACTAGTAGTGGAATGCAAAAGTCCAAAAACTTATCAAAAGAAAGACTGAGTACAGGAAAAAGTACAAGATAGAAAAGAGCTAAGAAGGCATACTAGTTGAGTAACAAAGAGACTAAGAGAGAGGTTGTAATAGCAAAGAATAAGACATCAGAGGCACTCTATGAGCTTCTGGAAAGTGATCAGCACATGGCTTAAACTCCAGCAGGTTGCAAATCAAAGACAGAAATATAAAGAAGATGCCATTCATAAGGGATGTCACCAACAACCTGCTTACCAGTCTATAGAATATCAAATGCAGATGGAAGGACTGCTTCCAGCAACTTTTGAATCAAGTAATCCCCACAAAAACTCTACTGCTCCTTATGGGGGGGCTGTATCCCAGATGACTGGATAAAGGTGTTTGAAAGAAAAAATAAACATTCTAGCGTCAGTCTACAGGGACAACAGAGATGCTTGCAACTGTGGGCAGTATAAAAGTCCAAAGTCATGTCACAGTGCATTAACCTGTTGAAAAGGATGACTGATAAATATGTAGAGCAGCAGTAAGTAAAATGGGAGATGAGCAGTTTAGATTCAGATCAGGAATGCAGCACAGATGACCTAATGTTTGCAGGGAGACCGGTAATTGGAAGAAACTGGAGATGAGGAAAGAATCAAACTGGGCTTCCTAGACTTGTAGGAAGCATACAAGTTCCTAATAAAGCTGATTTGAGCTAGGGCCTATACAAGCCTAGCCAAAAAGGTACCATGGCTTTCGCCACCAAAGAGAAATATTTTCCTGTACCCCTGTGGAGCAGAGCCACAGAGGTGAACCCCGGGGTGAATTTCCTATCTCCCATCAAATCATCAAGATTTTTCTTGGAGTGCGAATGAGGAGCTTAGTTTGATATAGATAGGTAGGTTGTTCCAGAGTATGGGAAGTCTCTGGGTAGGTTGTTCCAGAGTATGGGAAGTCTCTGGGACAGGAATCTATCCCTCCAGCATGTTCTGTTTATTGTGATGACGTGGTTTAGGTCCCTAGACCGTGTAGCTCGGAGGGATTGGGATTTTTTAAGTGGAGCATGTCCAACGGCTCTGGGTTTGACATAGCTTTCTATGTTAGGTAGAGATCGCCACTGAGTAGGTGATGTACGATGGAGTAAAGCTGGAGATTTTTGAGACTGTCTGCGTAGGGCATCTGTTTGAGGCCGGTCGGTAATCCTCTTTGTGAGGTATTTCTGCATCCTTTCCAGTTGTTGTAGATGTCCTGTGAGGTACATACCAAAAGGGGCATTGTACAACGGGTCTAATGAGTGATGAGTAGAGGGGAACAATAACCCCCCCCCCCGGATGAGAATCCTTTTGTGATGAAGTGTGCCACGTAGAAGGATTTCTTGACTACTGTGGCAATGTGATTATCAAAGGAGAGACTACTGTCCACCTGTGTCCCAAGGTCTTTTATCACACTTTCGGTGTTAAGTAGACTACCACCTATGTGGTAGCTCATGGGTACAGTGTGTTTACCAAAGGGCATGACAGTGCACTTTTTGGCATTGAGCTTGAGGCCATGGCTTTGACACCAGGCATCTGTCTCAGTGAGGCATCTGTCTCTGTGAGGCCCTTTTGTAGGATGTCCACATCAGTAGGAGTTTGTTATGGCTCCTAGTTTGCAGTCATCTGCAAACTTCGTTAGCCAAAGACCTTCTGTGTTAGCCTGTACTTCAAAAAAGTAGATACCAAACAGGAGAGGACCCAGGACTGAACCCTGTGGTACTCCACTTGTCACTGGTCTGAAGTCGGATTTGAAGTCTGCTACTTTCACAGTGTGGGTTCGGTCAGTGAAGCCAGTTGGCAACCCATCTTGTGATGCAGGGATTTATACCTAATTTACTGAGTTTATCTATAATTCCAGAGTGAGGGATGGTGTCAAAAGCCTTGGCGAGATCTAGATAGGCTGTGTGAACTACCTTACCCTTGTCTACGGCTTTGGTGACTGCTTCAAAGAAGTCGATCAGGTTTAGTAGACATGATTTACCTTTTATCAACCTGAATTGGGTGGGGTCCAGAGTTTGGAGGTTACCAATGTCTTTGTTTATAAGATCCATGATATGTTCCATGGCCTTGCAGACCAGGCTCATTAGGCTAATGGGGTGGCAGTTCCCGGGATTCATGGTGGCTCCCCCTTTGTGGAGTGGGATAACTGTCGCTGTGCACCATTCGGTGGGCACAAAGCCTGAGGTGAGGCTATGATTGAACATGGTGCTTAGGTGGGGTGCCAGTTCATTTTGTAGTTCATGTAGAAGGCAGCCTAGGATGTTGTCAGGTCACTTGGATGCTGTGTTCTTGGCTTTGGAGAGTGTGTTTTTTACCAGTACAGCTGTTATTACAGGAACTTTGTATTCTTCCAGTATAGAGATGGGCCCTTTAGGGGGTGAGATGGGGGTAAAGTTGGCACTGAACCGATCTGCCAGGATGTTGGCAATATCAGTTGGTTATGTATATTTAGTGCCATTGTGCTGTAACTCGGAGCAGATCTGAGTGTTGCCATTGAGATTCTTGACCTAGTTATAGAATGCTTTGTGGTTGTCTTTAGAATCGGTGGTAATTTTTGTTTCGTAACTGAGGCTAACCAGGGAGTTCCTCCAATCATGGGATTTTTTTTTTTTTTTTTTTTACAACAGTTTCTTTCTTCTGTTGTAGAGTTGTTTATGGCAGGGGACCACCAGATTGGCTTCCTGTTTTTGGAGGATAGCATCTTGTTTCTGTTGGATGGCACGATCCATTCACTCCAAGTGCTTATAAAGTGAATTTGTGTAGGATTCAGCAGTCGTACCTCTATTGTCGGTTTGCATGGATGTTGTGAAGTTTGCCACTTCTGTCTTAAGAAGCATGAAGTTGGCTTTGGAGAAACTTTTTACGGTGGTTTCCCTAACTGGGAATGGGGGCGGGGTGTGGATGGCTAGGCTGATTAGCTTGTGGTCGGATCTGACCAACAAGGAATTGACCTCTGTTATGGAACACCAGTCACCCATGTTGGTAATGATCAGGTTTAGGATATTGTTGCCCCTGGTTGGGGGTGTGGATAAGTTGATCCCAAGGTGTTGGAATTTAGGATTTCCAGAAAATGTTGAGCAAAAGAGTTGGTACATGAGTAGTTTTCCCAGTTAATGGTGGGGTAGTTAAAATCGCCCATTATTAGGGTGTTGGGTTGTACCCTAATATTTTCCAGTGTATCAAGAAATGAGTGGGAATCCTGGGGCAAGGTGGGGGATCTGTAGCAAGTTATAATTTGGATTGCGGTCTTGCCCAGAGTTGGTTGCATTTGTATAATCTCAGATGCATTATGCTCAGCAACTAGCCTGGAGGTGTAGATATCCTTAATGAATGTGGACACATATCCCGCCTTTAGTGTTTCGGTCCAGGTTAGGTGGCCGAAAAAGGTGTGGTATGAATTATAGCCTGGTAATGCAGGGGTGCTGTCTTGTGCCTTGAACCAGGTCTCTGTTACTGCACAGATGCCTGTGTTCTCCATTTTAAAGAGTGCCTCGAGTGAATGCATTTTGAGGTTTAGACTTCTAGCATTACCCTCAGATTTTGCTTGCTTGTACCTGTTATGGTGGTGAATTTGTCATTTGAACTTTGCCTAAAAAAGGCAATATAGGGGTGGGCAAGAGCCTTTGTCAGTATCCGGAATCCCAGGGGCGACAGGTGCAGGCCATCTCTGGCAAAGCATTGTGGTCTGTCTATCATGTCATCCCAGGCAGACAGATACTGGATTCCCTTAGAATGACACCAGAAGCTTAGCCAATTGTTGAAGTCAGTCATTTTGTCCTTGTACTGTGGTATCATTCTGGGTGATGGCAGGATGCTACTCTGGGCTAGGGTCATACCTGCCTGGGCTACAAGATCAGAGAGCTCCTCCATGTCTCTCCATGTAGTCCAGGGAGGTATGTCTCGGGTCATTCACACCAACATAGACAACGACAGAGTCATATTTGTTCTTGTGGAGTGACAGAGTGTGTGCGTTGTGTGTCAGATCCTGGCAGCCGACCGTAACTTTCTCCTTGTTTAACCTGGTGAGTGGAACATCAGTGTGCTTGAATACAGAGTCACCTATGACTATGAGTGTTGGGTACGTTGTTATGCCTTATGGGCTGTAGTTGAGAGGCACACTGAGTTTGTGGGCTATGTCTCATTTGGGTTGTGTTGGGGGTGGAGGTTGCTTGCATTTCTGCTTTGGAGGTCTATGCTGCTTGAGCAGATTTTTATTGAGAGCCTCTGCGAATGTAGATGTGTGTTTTGTGTTGCTGTGTGTGTGTTTTGGTGGTGTAGGTTTTGAGGGACTATGTGAGGAGTGTGGTGTGGTGAAAGTGTTTACCTTCTCTTTACTGTCTAGTCCAGTTTTTGGTGAAGAGAGCTTTGCTTCCAGTTTGGTTTAATAAGTGCATCTCTCACAGGTTGTAGTGCTGAGTGGTGGGAGGAGAGGGAGAGGGAAGAAACATTGGAAGAATTAGTGCAGGCTTTGTAGAAGGACCCTGTGATGCAATTTAGTGTTCAAACTTTACTGAGGAGTTCCCAGTTGGAGTGCATCAGGCTTCATCTCTGAGTTCAGTGTTCATACTACTAATGGACTACACTATTAAACAGGTTGGTGGGAACAGATCATTAAGTCTGCTGTGTACAGATTATGTGGCCGACTTTGAAGATATGGGAATGGCATTCAAAAGCAAAGGCACATATGATGAAACTGAGTACAGATAAGTCTGTTGTGGCAGGAAATGGTGGAATTCAGAAATGGAAGGGAAAATAATGGAACAGGTTAATGGCTTCAAGTATCTGGGAAGGGTGGTTGAGAAGAAGGGAAGTCTGAATGGGGAAGTTAAAGCTAGGCTCAGAGGGACTTCTGGCAAACTGGCACAGATCATCAGAGGTAGTGTGTCACAGAAGAATGACAAAGAAACTGAAAAGTAAGGTGTGTAAAAGTGGTTTGACCAGTGAGTGTATTTTGTATAGAAACTTTGGCGGTGAAGACAGAGCAGTTAAGGAATGTAGAGATGATGGAGATGAAGTACCTGAATCAGGTGGTAGGATGCACACTGTGGGACAGACGGAGAGATTATGGCATAAGAGCAGAAGCTAGAGTGGCTCCAACTGCAGAAAAGATCAGAGAGAATACATTTATAGTTGTCCAAGTACAATGTGCAGGAAAGCAGAACAGTGTTTGAAGATGATTTGGGAGAGCCTGGATATAAGCAAGAGGAAATGAGGATGTCCAGCAAAGGGAGGAAGGGATGGCTGGATTGAGAAAAGACATGCATGTCTTTTCTCAATCACCATCTATATCTTTCTCAATCCAGTCATCCCTGTTGCAACAGGGATGGCTGGATTGAGAAAAGACCTGCAACAGGGATGGCTGGATTGAGAAGACATGCAACAGGTAGGCTTGACTGCTAAAAAAAAAAAAAAAAAAAAAAAAAAAGTTTGGAGACTGGCACAGAGAGGTGGTAACAGTTGCCACAACATTCTGATCCCATGTAGAATTGGGGGGGGGGGGTGATGTTGGCTCATTGTATAACTAATGGCATGCATCATTCATAGTTTGTGATTGTGATCAAAATATTAGGGCATACTTGTGCTGGGAGGAGAGGTTAGCCTAGCCTTCAGATATATTAACGTAATTATGTATATGTTTGATCTTTATGCTGTAGGGCGGTCAGGACTGTGGTACCAAACTGCGACAATCAGTAGCTTAACTTCAGCTCTCACAGTGTTTAAGCAGAAACTGAGAAATATATATTTTTCTTTTGGTAAAATACAGTTATTAGCTAGTAAGTACACTACCTGAAAGCCAGCAAAGAAGACATTTGGAAGACCTGAAACAAACACAACCAGAAAAGGTGAAGAGAGAACACCATCTGGGAAAGATTCTGCAGCTGTTAAGCAAAAAGCATTTCAAGCTTCAGCTTTGGTTCAAGAGATTGTTTCCAGCAAGTTAGAGGAAAAAAAATAAAGCAAATGTACTCTGAGGGGATTTAAAATGAATGTGATGTTTAAGGAATCTATCAACCTGAATAACAAAATTTAGAAAAGTAGAATAAAGTTTAACTAGCTGTTCTGATAAAACTGCAGAAAATCAGAGGTTGAAATGAAGGAAAAACTGGCAGAGTATGAGACTTCTCAAGAACACAGCTGATTCCAAAAAGAAAAAAGTTTGAAGATGAAGTACTCCGAGAACCTGACATTTTCTACTGTACTGGAGAAGCTGGAAAGAACAGAATGTATTTTCTGAAAGCACAAATAAGCAACTGGAGTGAGGGAAATGCAAAATTTAAAAGTACAGTGACAACAGTTCAGTGAAACATGGTCTGAAATTATGGTGAGTGCATAAGAGATAGTAGCCTCCCCAGCTCCTTTAGTGATTTAATGCATTTAATAGAACATTGCATAATTTTCATTTTATTTTAAGACGGCCAGTGCACCTTTTGTGGGGCTGGGGGGTTACATTTTTCTGAAAGCTTACAAGCTGTTTTTCACATCTGGTAGGGGAATAGAGATATGAAAAGAACAGACAGCAGTTGATCTCAGTGGGAACACAGGCTGCAAGATGCACTTTAGCATGGGTAACCTTATACATTTTAGATTATGCCTATGATTGTAGCTGTCAGTTTGTAGCAATTGTCCCCCATCGGGATGGTTAAAATGTATATAGTTTGAGTGTTTCTTCCAAACTTTACAGAATGGAAGTGTCCAGATAAAATATTTAGTCTTTTTTGTTTTGAGGGTTTTCATTTAAAATAAAAAGTCATTTGGGGCAATGGAAATTAAGAAGGAATAACGAGTGAGTGGGATAAAATGGAGTTTAAAATAGGATAGACATGAGAGAGATGGATAAGAAGTAATGGGGAATTATTTAGAGGGGCTGACAGAAGTTAAAGTTTTGCAGAATAAAAAAATCTCATAGAACGATAAGAGTAATAACTACAGAATGCTGCTGCTTATTTTGGCTTTTCCCGGTTAGGAGTTGCCACAGCGGATCACCTGTCTACTCATGATTGGCAGTGGAGTTTTACTGTATCGAGTTGCCAGCCCGGTGCCCAACCTTTCACGGAAGGCGCTCACACTCACGTCTAGGGCCAGTTTAGAGTATCCAATCCACCTATAGTATGTCTTTGGGATGTGGGAGGAAACCGGAGCACTCAAAGGAAACACCCGCGACCACAGGGAGGACATGCAGACTCCTCACAGAAGGCACCACAGCCGAGAATCGAACTGGAGAACGTCTTGCTGTGAGGCGGTAACACTAACCACTGTGGCCACCCTAGGGAGGAAACCCATGTGACCACAGGGAGGACAGGGAGAGACTTCACAGAAGGTACCCCAGCTGAGGATCAAACCAGAGAACCTCTTGCTGTGAGGTGGCAACGCTAACCGCTGCACCACCGTGGCTGCCCAATAACTACAGAATGCTAAAAACTGAAAATACAGGAATGTTTGAATAGCATGGATGGGTTTACAAAGATTACTGCTGAGCGACTATTTTTTTTTTTTTTTTATTAACTCCACAGAACAAAACCTTTAGTACAACTTAAGCAACAGAAAGTAGGGTTGTCGCCAGACTTGTGAAGCCATAATCAGATAACCTCTAAAGGAATTGGAGATATTTGCATAAAATTTCTGAAATTAGGGGAATGTGGAAACCAAGAAAGAGCACACATGGAAATATTTATGGAAGACTTTAATTATGCTGAGATTTGAGGATACAGAGAAGTTTCCAGAAACAGGTAATTTAATATTCCTGTGGAAGTTAGGAAGGAAGAAAGCGATTAAAGACCTGAAAGATTTTGTTTAATACTATTTTAAAAGGAGGGGAAGCACAAAAATCTTGGAAGAAAGATGTGGTGGCTGTATTATCTAAAGAGTAAGATTTGTCTGACTCAGCCTCATGTATAGACTCATTTCAGTTTTAAACCATGATTATAAAGTGCTTGTCTATACTAGCTAAAAGAGTGGAAAATGTGTTGCCAAAATTGGTATGGATCAATGTGGTTTTGTGGAGGGGAGGCAAACATTTGGCAATGTTTAATAGAATGATGATCCAGAGAGAAGCAGAATGTAAAATTACCACTGTTGTCAGTGGGTCTTGATGCAGAAAAATGAAGCATTGGTTCATAGGTTAGTACTAGACTAACTGCCCTTGTGAGCCATTTTAAGCCTAGCCAGTTATCCCTTGTGAGATTCAAACCCTGCACCTTGTGTTTGTAAGTCAAACACCTTAATCATTAGGCCACCCTGGAGGCAGAAATTTAAAGTGGGAAGCTTCTTCTCCTGTAAGTGGTTTGAACAAAGGGACCAGCCAGGGTGTTCTGTTATCCATCTATTTCCTTTATATTTACAGCCATTGGCAAAGAAAATAAGGGACTCTGAAATTCAAGGGTACAGCTGGTATGGTAGGTAAGTCCACTTTTTTTTTTTTTTTTGCAGATACTGTTTTGTACTGGATAAATCCATAAAAGGAGATGTTGATGTTGTGGAACATTTTGAAATGATTTCAAGTCTTTTCAGGATATAAAATGTAATGATGATAAAACAAAGGCTCACTTTTAAATTATGTACTCGCTTGTGATTTGGTACAGCAATGTATGGGGACATGATAAGATGAAGTATTTAGGAGTTTGGTTTAAAAAGGCTTATGTTAGGGCAGCTAAAGGCATGCAGGAAGAGACCAAGCAAAAGGTAATACAAAACTAAGAAACTGGAAGCTCTTAATTATGGATTTAGTGTGGCACAGTGGTGCAGCAGTTAGCATTGTTGCTTGACAGCAAGAGGTTCTCCGGTTTGATTCTCTGCTGAGATGCCTTCTGTGCGGTGTCTGCATGTCCTCCCTGTGTTCACATGAGTTTCCTCTGGGTGCTCCGGTTTCCGCATTCCTAAGCCATGCATCTGGAGCCTTTCTCATAGGGCGTCTGCTGAAAACAGACTGCGTCCCAGTCGGACTTTCTCGGTAAACAAATATTAATTAAATAAATAAATATTAGTAAAGATTGGGAAGAGACTGGAAAAACAATTTACAAGAGAACAGTGGGAGGACCTATGTATGGCTCCCAAGTATGAAACAAAATCCAGAATGTTTTGTATTTTTGCTTGAAAGTGTTTCCTTGGTATTTTTATACCCCAAGCTGACCTCAAAAGATTTTGTCCTCCAGTAGACGGGAAATGTTGGAGGTGTGATGGGAAAGAAAGGGAAAACTGGGAGAATGTGTTTTGGGAGTGTAATGAGTTGGCAGATTTAAATTCTGTACAGAGTACTCTGTCAGAATTATTGGAAGAGCAAGTGGCTGTAACTAAGAAAAGGATTCCTTTGAGCTGGGACCCAGGATCTAATTTGCCTAGGCATAGTAAGACCTTAAGTTTAATTCTTTTGGCTCTCAAAACAAAAAAAAATCTAAATAAACTCTAATAGAAATATTGAATTAGAAGTACTGAATATTGTAAAAGAGAGAGGAAGTAGAATAGCGCTCTTTAGAAAAGAGGAGGAGCAAATTGCATAGAAATAAATGGAATTTATGGAACAGTACATGCAAACTAATATTGATGAGGTGGAGTTGTGTTTACGGGATGGAAGGAATTAAATGTTGAATTGAAAAACAATCCTCCTAAAGAAAGAGAGGATGTAATGAATAATGTGAGTAAATGGAAAAATGTTAATGTGATTTGTTTGCTTTTCTGATGGTGTATGTGTGCCCGTGTCTTAAGTGATATTTTAATGGGTACTTACGTGTTATCGCAACCGCTTTTTCGAGGTAATACCGCTCGCTTCCTGCTGTGTTGATTTAACTGTAAGTATGTACAGAATCACATTGACAACATTAACTTTATTAAAAATCCTTGTTTAGGTAGGAAAGGTGGTAAGACACGTGAGGAATGACTGCTTGTTTCAAGCTATGCCGTTTTCCCGACATGTCACTGGAGATGCATTTTCCCACAGCACTTTTGTGCAACACGCATTCCATCTCTCAAGCCGCGAGCCGCTTAATGTAACAGACTCGCACGCTGACAGTTGTCCACTTGTCTACTACTTCTTGACAGCTACAAAAAAAGAGAAGAGACCAAAAAAGTGGGGGGGAAACAAAGCTGTCAAACTTGGGTTGTGCAGCATAGATGTTCTTCATCTCACATTGCTGCAGTCCTTACACTTGGGTAGTCCGCTGTCCTCGGTCGGCCCGAATATCAAAGTATTAGGCTGACGTCGGTCAAGGCGCTTAAGACTGACATCAGGACGTCAGGGTACAAATGCGCATGACCGACGTCATATCCTCAGTCTTTTTTGCCGCATGGTCCGATGCAGAAGCAGCGTTGCAAGTGCCGTTCGGCGGTCTGAAATTTTTCGAATTCGGAGTTTCAGACAGAGTCAAAGTTGGCTAAGTACCCCGTTGGGGAATATTTTAGTTTTTTCTTGCCTCAGTGGTTTACCGGATGTCAGAAAAAGTGAATAACTGTATTTCTTGTGGGAAACAGATACCGCATAGAGATTATCATACTTTGTGTATTCCTTGTTTGGGGCCTGAGCACGACGTTGTTTGGTGTCGCTTTTGTGCTAGGTTCAATAAGCGCACTATTAAGCGAAGGTTAGATTGTGCCAGGTTGGTCTTTGGGAAGCGGTGCAATTATAAGATGCCATCGGATGCTCCGACGCCCGCTTCTTCGAAGAAGCGCAAAGACAAAGCAGCTAAACCCAGGCAAGAAGAGTCGTCCGTTCCGGACGCCGGTTCTTTAGAGGCGTCAGTGGAACCGGTGGTTCCGCCTGAGGCTTCTCTGGAGTCCCAGGGGGAGACTTTGTTATTGCAGGATGTGGCCTCTCAGGAGGCAGGTCAGGCTGAAGGGGCTTCTCAGGTTACTGTACTCCCCTCCCTTCCTAGGGTGGTTAGGCCCTCTCCTTCTGTTTCTAAGGCTTCTCCCAGAGGCAGGCCAGGTTTAGCTTCTGTTGGTGTCACTCCTAGTTCTACAGGATCTGTGCCCAAGAAGCACATGCTTAAAATGGCAGAAGATTTAATTACTTTGATTAGAGGTTCTTTGCCCCCTCCAGATAAGAGGCCTAGGGTGGAACCAGAGTTGGGGAGTTTTGAGCAGGCTTCAGATGTTTCAGAGTCTTCGGCTGAAGACTTGCAGGAGTACTCTCCTTATTCTGATTCTGATGCAGATGATTCAACTCCTTCTGCTTCTCCTCCAGAGGATTTTTCTTTTTCAGAGACTCTTCATTCCATGAGGGAACATTTTAAGTGGGAAGGTCAGGACTTCTCTGATTCCAGGAAAAGGCTTAGGGAATTTTTGCTTTTACCCCAGCATAGGCCTTTGGCTATACCACCTGTTCTGGATGTTGTGGAAGATGTGTTTGCAGAGGCTTCACTTAATCCTGATTCTTTGCCTCCTGCTCCTGTTAAACCGGATAGGTATTACAGGGTGCCTGAGGCTCATAAATATCTTTATAAGAGTCCTAGGGGACCCAGAAACTGTTAGTCAGGGACCTAAGGGTGTCAAGGCCTCTGTTGTAAAAATCCGGTTCCTCCAGATAAAGAGGCCAGAGCTTTGGATAGATGGGGAAAGAAAGTCTATACTTCTTCCACCTTAGCTATGAGGGCTTTGAATTGCCAGTTTCACATGTTGAAATATCAAAACTATCTCCTTTCTCAATTGAAGTCTAAGGTAGATGCTCTGGCGGAAGGCATTGAGTGTAAAGAATTACAAGATTTAGTACATGTTTCTGAACAGGTGGGTAAGCATTCTTTACAATGTGGTTTTGATGCTGTACAGGCCTCGTCTAGGGTGGCTGCCACTGGGTCAGTTCTTCGCAGGCACGCCTGGCTGAGGGATCAGAATTTATCTGAACATGTTAAGACAAGGATTTTGGATGCTCCTTTACAGTCTGATGTGTTGTTTGGTTCACCTGTGGAGTCAGTCTTGAAGAAAATGGAAGACAAGGCTAAGTCTATGCAGACTGTTAAAGATTTTTTGCAAGTTCAGCCTCCAAGTTTTGTAGGAATTGGCCCGCTAAGGGGTGGGCGTACCCTTCTTATGATTCACAGTCTAGGGGTAGATCTAGACGTGGTAGGGGCAGAGCTCAGAGCTCCTTCAGACCTAGAACAGGGAATTCTCCTGCACAATCTTCGGGTGAGGGCAGGGGCCAGTCCTTTCGTAAACAGGCCCAATGACCTACCTTTTCAGCTGCCAGATCCTTCTTGCCTGGCAGCACCTTTGGGAGGAAGGTTGGCACTCTTCAAGGAAAATTGGAGTTTGATTACCCAAGACAGATGGGTATTAGATATCATACACCAAGGTTAGAGGTTTTATTTCCATACCTTGCCTCCTTTCAAAGGCATGCCAGACGTTCCTCCTCAGCAAAGACTAGAGGCTCACAAACAAATTTCTCTGCTGCTCCAAATAGGGGCCATACAACCGGTCCCTCTGCCAGAAGTGGGCCTAGGATTTTATTCTCGCCTGTTCCTAGTACCAAAGAAGGGGAACACGTGGAGACCAATTTTGGATTTATCTATCCTCAACACTTATCTGGACATTCCCAAGTTCAAAATGTTGACGTTACAACAGCTTTTACCTCTGCTTGGAAAAGATCACTGGATGATGACTTTGGATCTCAAGGAGGCTTACCTTCATGTTCCTATCAGGCTAAGTTGCAGGAAGTATCTGCGTTTTCGAGCTGGGACTTCTCATTATCAGTTCTCTGCATTGCCCTTTGGCTTATCTACTGCGCCCAGAGTGTTCATGAAGGTTCTGGCTCCAGTGATAGCTTTCTTCAGGCTAAGAGGAATACAGATCTATCCTTATTTGGACGATTGCCTGATTCTGGCCCAAGGAAAGGACGAACTTCTTCATTATTTACAATATGTGATAGCAGTGCTAAGATGCCTGGGGTATTCTGTGAACGAAATAAAGTCCAGTCTAGTACCCTCTCAGGACATGTGCTTTCTGGGTGTGAGACTGAATACAGCATCCCAGATGGCCCTTTTGACCCCGGACAAACAAAAGAATCTTTCTCTTTACTTCCATCAATTGTCTCATCAGTCCAGGCTGACTGCAAGGACAGTCCTTCAAGCCTTGGGGTTCATGGCATCTTGTATTCTGGTGCTTCCCAATGCCAAACTGCATATGAGGAAGCTGCAATGGTATCTCAAAAATGTATGGACACAGCACTGCCAAGATATGGACACTGTCATTCAGATAATACCTTGCATTCAAAAGGAATTTTTGTGGTGGGCTCAGGAATGTCACCTAAACAAGGGACTCTCTGTGACCCGGCCAGAGGAGAGTCAGATTCTAACGACAGATGCCTCCGACAAAGCTTGGGGAGCTCATCTAAATGGAAAGTGGGTACAAGACACGTGGCCTGCCAGACTTCAACATCTACATATCAACTTGAAGGAGATGTTAGCAGTCCAATTTGCATTGATAGCTTTCAAGGATTTACTCCTTCCTGGGCAGGTGTTGGTTCTAACAGACAACAAAACTGTCATGTGGTACATCAACAAGCAAGGGGGAACACATTCTTATCCTCTATGCAGACAAGCAATGATTTTGTGGGAGACGGCTCTCAGTTTACAACTATATCTTCAGGCAAGGTTTCTGCCGGGAGCACAGAACTCCTTAGCAGATGTGTTGAGCAGACAAATTATGGATCCCCACGAGTGGAAATTGGATCCTCATGTATTTCAGAAATTGACAGTGTTATGGGGAACTCCAGACATAGATCTGTTCGCTTCTCCACTAAATTACCAGTTGCCAAAGTTTTGCAGAAAAAGGTTTCATCCCACAGCTTGGAAAGTGGATGCTCTCTCATTCAATTGGGGCAATCTTCATGTGTATGCCTTTCCACCTCTGCCTCTCCTCCCAAAGGTACTCCTGAAGGTCAGACAGGACAAGCCAAAGATGATTTTAATAGCTCCAGATTGGCCTCGACAGCACTGGTATCCATTACTGAGAAGTCTGGTACGGGAGCCTCCATGGCCTTTGCCTTCGATTCCACACCTGCTGTCTCAGGAGAACAGTCATCTACTCGATGTAAAACTTCACTCTCTTCACCTAACAGCCTGGCATATTCTGTTTTAAACCCTGGAGGGTCTCAACTTCCACAGCAGGTTTTGAATGTTATTTTGGAGGCCAGAAGGCCTAGTACAAGGAAAGTGTACGCAGATAAATGGAAGAGATTTTTATTTTGGAGTACAGCAAAGGAATTTGATGTTTCTAAGCCTAATTTAAGTGTGGCTCTTCAGTATCTTACTGAGTTACTGGACAAAGGTTTGTCCTTCTCTTCTATTAAGGTTCATGCTGCAGCAATTTCTGCTCACTATGACTGTGACCCACCATTGTTTTCTCATCCTTTGTTTAAGCAATTCCTTAGAGGGGCAAAGAATATAAGACCCCACGAGAGCTCCTACTCCTGCTTGGGATCTCAATTTTGTGTTGGAGAAACTCACTCTACAACCTTTTGAGCCTGCAGCTACTGCTGAGTTGAAATATTTATCATGGAAGACTACTTTTTTGTTGGCCATTACCTCTGCGAGAAGGGTGTCTGAGTTACAGGCCCTTATGGCAGTTGAGCCTTTCTTAATTTTCCATAAGGATAGGGTGTCTTTGCGTACTAATCCTTCCTTTATGCCTAAAGTGGTTTCTAGTGTGGCTTTAAACCAAACTATTCATTTGCCTACTTTTTATGCAAACCCCCAAAATAAAGGGGAAAAGATTTTGCACACTTTGGATATACACAGGCAGTTGCGATATTATTTGAGCAGAACTAAAGGGTTCAGGCAGTCTCAGCAGTTATTGGTTTCATTTGCTTTGGGTTCTCAGGGCAAGCCTGTGTCAAAACAAACTATTTCTAAGTGGATTGGGTTTTGTATTGCTTTCTGTTATTCCCATCATGGTAAGGAGATTCCAGCTGGGATTAGGCCCCATTCCACTAGGGCTACTGCCACTTCTACAGCTTTTTTAAGGGGGGTGGCAACTAAATATATTTTAGAGGCAGCTACTTGGAGTTCAGTGCATACTTTCTCTAAGCATTACCACCTTCCACTTTACTCTAAATCTAGGGCTGGTTTTGCCACTGCAATTTTACAGGGCATTTTGGCAGCTCCTACTGCTTTATAGTTTTGCCATCCTCCCTTACCTCTGCTTTGGGATTCTACCCAAGTGTAAGGACTGCAGCAATGTGAGATGAAGAACATAGTACAGTTTTGTACCTACCATAAATGTAGATGTTCGAAGATCCACATTGCTGCAGTCCAATTTACCCTCCCTCCTTCCCCTCTGTAGTTAGAGGCGGTTGTGTGGTTTGGGTTGTACATTTTGTGAATATTGTACATAGGGTTAGTACAAGGGTGGTTGGTTGTTTTTTGCTGTCTTTTGGTTTTGACCTTTCTTTTTAGGGTCTTCTGACATCTGGGGCAAGAAAAGACTGAGGATATGACGTCGGTCATGCGCATTTGTACCCTGACGTCCTGATGTCAGTCTTAAGCGCCTTGACCGACGTCAGCCTAATACTTTGATATTCGGGCCGACCGAGGACAGCGGACTACCCAAGTGTAAGGACTGCAGCAATGTGGATCTTCGAACATCTACATTTATGGTAGGTACAAAACTGTACTTTTCTTAATAAAGGTGATGGCAGGGAATGCGGTGACAAGCCTTAATATCCTTTTATTCCTTCTTACTGGTACCATTATCGGCGCTGACATGCGAGGAGGAGTACATTCCGACGGCTCGTCAGTGCATCAGCGATCAAGATGCAGCGAGCGCAAAAAACAGCACAAGTACACCAAAACCATGATCTGCACCATTTCCCACGATACCCCTGCCTAAAACAACCTTTCAACGTGAAGGAAAACACACTTCTTGACATAACGGCAGCATGACCGTCTACATCTTCGCACGGAGAAGCGAGCGGTATTACCTTGAAAAAGTGGTTGCGATAATACACAAGTACCTTTTAATGTTTTGTCTTTCGGCAGGGGTCGTCACAGCGAATCTTCAGTCTGCTAATGATTGGCATTAGATTTTTACGAAACGCCGAGGTGCCAGCTCGATGCCCAACCTTCAATGAAGGCACGCCCATTTACGCACGCATGTCTTTCGAACAAAATTATATTTTAATAAAGGTGTTTATTTTTTTTCTTGATCCTTTCTACCAGTAGACTGGACTGTAAGCACATTGTGCCTTTTTTTTTTTTTTTTTTTTCCCTTGGTCAGATTACACTGGGACTGTATGGAGTGTGTGGTGGGTAGGTGGGCTGATTCTAAAGGTATCCTATAATGGGGGCTATTGCTTCTGTATCACTTTCATCTCCGCTCTTGCAAAAGCACTACGAGTGTGCCCTTGAGAGGAGGTCAAGCCATGCTTATTGAAGGTGAAGGTAATATAAAAGAGAGTGAGGTTATATTTCATGCAGAGTTGAACAGGCTGTGTTCACATTTGGGTTGTTCCTTCATAAAGGTTCCTCTTGTCACCATTTTGGAAGGAATGTTACACTTACTTCCTATGTTCCAGACAGTTCTCACATGTTATCACACTTGCATGTTATCACTTTCTGTTATATGAAGTTCAAGTCCAATGTATTGGTATATACACTCATCCCAGAGTTGGTTATTTTTAGGAGGATGGAATATGCACAACCTCCTACATGGTGGATGGCCAAGATTTCCAGTATTTTTTTGGCTAAGTTGCCCTGCACCCTTTCAAGATATGAAGTAGTTAATGAAGGACTAAAGGAGAAAGGCACCATACATGGTGGCAGGTTGTCACTTTTACAGAAAATCTTAGTGTCTGTGTACAGAGCAGCATAAATTAGTACAGTTTCAAAATAAATATTCAAGCGGACTGTGTGAACTGGATTGAGGGTAAAAGCGAAAAGCTGTGTTCATAGCTGGAACGCTGTTTTTCTTGTACAACACCAGTAATCCATTTGATTGCACATGTATGTGGGGTGACCCATTTTGATTTTAATGTTTTTCATCTTCTCTTTCTAGGAGAGCTGGCTGGACACACTGACAGAGTTTCTGGTTTCACATTTTGCCATCACCCTGCACAAGAAGACCTTTGTGTTAGCTGTTCTGATGATGGTACTGTTAAGATTTGGGACATCACATCTGGAAGTGTGGTAAAGGAACACCAAGTCCATCAGGTATGATATGAATGCAGTTTCTTGCCATTTGCTAATTTAGGCCGAACAATCCTTGTACTCTGTTAATTCATAATATGTATCGAAGGAACTTTAAACAGAACTAGGGCGTAGTAGTAGTTCTTAATTTAGCTGATTAGGAAAGGAAAACCCTTTTTTAATTTGTGCATAGTAATTTAGTAAATTGTGGCAAGTGTAACCCCTACAGTATAAGCACACTAAAGGGCGTGATGTGCCCTTACTCTCAGTAGTTGCAGTACCTGTATCTGTGTCTGTCCGAAGGAAATGTGTTTGACCAGATTCTTAAACAGCCAGTAATATCATTTTGATAATTTTGGTTGTATTTCAGTCATCTTATTTCTGTTCCTGTGGGTGTTAGATTACAATAGCCTGGCATCTCAAATGAAATTCCTTCAGTAACCAAGTATTTCAGTTGCCTTGGTGAATGTTGCCTTCTAGAATGCCATACGCAGGGTGTAGATTTCTGGAATGCAAAATGGTCTTCAGTAACAACAATGCACATACATGCTGATATCAAGAGTCAGTGTGAATATGAAAACTTATCCAAACAAAATGACTGACACCAATGTAGGATAGCAACCAATTTAACATGAAGACAATGAAATAAGCAGCAAAGCTTTCAGGTATCCAGTACTCTTCCTCAGTGCTAATAAACAACAGATGCATGGTTGTTTTTATGCATGTCAGTTAATTACAACTCTAATCACACAGCCAATAGAAAATCATTCAATTAATATAATAACTACCGACCAATAAGGCTGACCAGTCTGATCTGTAAGGCAATGGAGCGAATCATTATGGAACTCGTACATGGAGAGATTGGGAACCTCCAAACACTTGACCCCACACAGTTCGGCTTCGTCAAGGGCAGATCATGTCTCCTGAACCTGGTGGACTTCTTTGAGACAGTTACTCAGGCTATAGATAAGGGAAAGGAGGTACACATGGCTTACCTTGACCTTGCTAAAGCATTTGACACCATTCCCCATTCTGGTATTATTGATAAACTCACCAACCTGGGCATAAACCCTTATGTCACAAGATGGATCGCAAACTGGCTCTCAGACAGATCTCACAAAGTAAGAGTAGTAGGATCTATGTCCAAATCCAGACCAGTAACAAGCGGTGTGCCTCAGAACTCTGTCCTGGGGCCCCTCCTGTTTGGCTTATACTTCTTAGAAGTACAGGCAAGCACTGAAGGGCTGTGGCTGACCAAGTTTGCGAACGACTGCATGGACATGGATATCCTCCAGAAGGGCCTTAATGAGACTGATGCATGGTGTCAGAGCCATGGTCTCAAGCTAAATGCTAAAAAGTGCGTAGTAATCCCCTTTGGAAAAAACAGAGTACCAGCAAACTACCACATAGGAGGCAACTCCCTGAAATCTGAAGTAGTAATAAGGGATCTAGGGACCCAAGTAGATAGTCAGCTTTCCTTTGATAACCATGTTGCCAAGGTGGTTAGAAAATCCTTCTGTGACCCATCTGATCACGGAAGGGTTCACATCAAGATCTAAGGATGTAGTGGTGCCCCTCTACTCTTCCCTCATCAGATCCATTATTGAGTATAATGCACCAATTGGAATGTACCCGGCTAGTCATCTCCAGCAGCTGGAGAGACCACAGAGGTACCTCACTAAGAGTATTACTGGCCTCAAACAGTTGCCCTATGCAGCACGATTGAAAAAACTAAGGCTTTTCTATGTTGCATACCGTCTTCTCAGAAGCGATCTCTGTCTAACATACAGAGCAATGTCCAACCCAGAACTGTTGAACATGCTCCATCTTAGCAAAACCAAATCTACTCGAGCTACACGCTCTAGGGATATAAACCTCAGCACAACAATGAATAGAACATGCTAGAGGGATAGATTCCCTTCGCAAAGACTTTCCTTGCTATGGAACAAGGTCTCGATCTACATAAGACAGAGCCCCTCAATGTCACCCTTCAAGAGGAACTTTGATGAGTGGATGGGTTACAGAAAGTTCACACCAGGGATCATACCAACAGCTCTACTAGATAGGGGCCAAGGGTACTAGCTGCTAGATCAAGGGCCTAGGGAACTAACCAAAGGGGTGGTGAATACTGCACAATGTGGCTGGACAATATATGCCTTCGGGCAGATAGCCCAGTACCTACCTATAATGCAAAAAAAATTTAAAGAAATATATAGCAACAATTCATATAAACCTTATTTAAATATAAACCCTATATATATATATATATATATATATATATATATATATATATATATATCTACACTAAATATTCATTTGTTTTGATTAATGCCTGGCGAATATTCAGCTTATAAACGTAAAATCCAGTTATACTCCTTTTCTAATTTTGTATTTAAATCACCCCTTCTAATAGATTTCATTGTTGTCTCAATAACCCTAAATTTAAAACTGTGAGTAGAATTTTCAAACAAGTTTAGCCAACGAATTGGTCAGAACACCCTTTCTTATGTCTGAGTTGAGTTCTATAATTCTATCCTTTAGGCGTCTTGTTGACTTACCCACATAAAAACATGTACATTTTGTACATGTAGCCAAGTATACTATATTGCTACTGTTACATGTGGCAAAACATCTAAAGGTAAAAGTAATATTAGTTCTAGGATGTACAAAAGTATTATTCTTCTCAATATACACGCCGCAACAACAGTTGAAACAAGCAAAGGTACCTTGTTTTGTTTGCTTGAGAAAGGTTTAAATTTTATTCCATCCAATGTGGATGGACTTGCAAATGCCTTAACAACTTTGAAATTATTTACACTAAGTTTGGATCTAAAACTTTTGTATGGCAATTCTCAATCTAACACTGCTGTGGTGTACAAGAGTAGCAGTACTTTTGCCCTAACAGTCATCCTATAGTACAAGCTTTCTGTAATGCATGTGAAATACAAATTAGAAACTTTTATCAGAATGATAGATTTAAGTGTATATATAATTCAATTCAGGATGAAAAACGAGCCTTGCACGAGTTGGAAATGAATAATGACATGGTATTGAAGGAAGCTGACAAGGGAAGGGCAATAATAACATAGTATTGAAGGAAGCTGACAAGGGAAGGGCAATCGTAATAATGAACAAAAGTGATTATTACAGTGGTATATTAGAGAGTGTGAATGATAGGTTTGCTTTTGAAGAAATTAACAGTGTTCAAGTTGATGGATTTATTAATAAGGTCAGTAATAAATTATTGTAGGACTTGCAAGCAATGAATATTTCCTTGGAATTATTTGTGTTTAACTGTTTCCCATCCTGTGCTTCCGATTTTATATGGCATACCAAAGGTACATAAATCAATCCACAAGCCACCAATGAGGCCCATTGTATCGGGGCGAGGCTGGGCTATTGAGCCTATATCTGTGTACCTGCAGGGTGAATTAAGTAAATATTTAAAATATGTCAAGAGTTACATTAAGGATACAGCTGACTTTTTACAGCAGTTTAATGCATGGTTTAGAACAAAAAGTGTTGGTACATTTATTATGGTAACTCGACATAAAATTGCTGTTTACCATGATAGCTAATGAATGTGGTATCATAGCTATTGGACAACTATTGAATAAATATGGAACAGGGAGACAAACTATTTGTGAACTTCTGGACATAGCTATTGAAAGTATTACATCAAATCTCGGGGGTTGCTATGGGCACCCCCGTGGCCAATAGTTATGCAACATTAGTTTTGAATGAATAGGAGGAAGTTCACATTCAGTCAGGCCCAGACCAATATGCTAAAAAGGTGGCATTTTTAAGAGGTTTGTGGAGGTCTGTTTTTATTTGGGAGGGTGATGGACATGGAATTGATTGCATATATTGAATATTTGAAAAATACAACTAATTTTTTCAACTTTTCTATGCATTATTCACGCCAAATTGGATGTTAGTATTAGGTATGAAGGGTTACAAATACAGACATCAGTTTTTAAACAGGATGCCAAGAAAAATAAATATTTGCATAGAAAAAGCATGCATCCCCATAATTATATATATATATATATATATATATATATATATATATATATATATATATATATATATATATATATATATATATATATATATATACACACACACACACACTCAGGTGATGCTTATGAGTAGATTAAATAGCAATGATTCAGAATGCATCAAACAGATTGATCAAACTCTGGACTCTTTTAGACAGAGAGGGTATGAGAATAAAATGTTGGAAGATGCCAAAGGTTTTGTATTGGCCAATAGATCTTTGGCAGCTTGGCCGTATTTTAATTAAATATCAGGTGATCATGATATGGGTACTAATAGTAATTGCACCAAAGATGTTCGGTACATGACTCTAGACAATAGGTGTAGTGATGGCATTAGAAAAATTAGTTAGACAATTGGGGTATTCTTAGGAGTTTACCTGAGTTTAATAAAATTATAAACACCCAATGACAATCATGCTTTAATAAATTTGAATACTTAATGGGTGAAACTTAAACTACACGTCTCCTTTCCTTTAAAAGTAAAAATTCAATGCATTAACCTACTGTGAATTTAATAAATGTAATACATATAATACCTCTAACCAATTTATTGTAATTTTATAAAAATGCTTGTTAAAACTTATTAGTATATAAGTAAATAAATAAACACATTAAAATGTTTAAAACCATTTGTAAGTATTATTAAATACATTTTACATAGCATTGGCTCCCTCTTGTGGTGAAACTAAAAATTTACATTCAACCTGTTCACTTTTACAGACAGGATCATTAGTGGAAAAAATAAAATGTTATATAAATAGGCTTATGTCTTTACCATGACTAAAATGGAACGAAACATAAAGTTAATATAATCACTAGCAATTCATAGTGTTTCATTCTTATCACAGTTTTGCCGCTCTTAATTTCAGCAGTGAACCAATGGAAATGTGGTCATTTAACCCTGGTTTTCTGCTTGCCTCTAGGGTTAACTGCCTCCAAAGTTCTCTATAGCCTCTTCCCATAACCCTCCTCTATTTTTTCTGTACACTCTTTCCAATACAAAGGATAAAAAATGTGCATTGGTACATTTATGTTTATATAGGGCATTTGTACATTTTCGATTTTGTACTTCATATAGATTTTCATATATTCTTCTCCTAAATTTGCGTTCAGTTTTCCCTATATAAAATCAGTCACATTCTTGGCAGGCTGCTAAGTATACTAAGCCACTACCGTTACAGCTAGAAAATTCCTTACCCTCTAGGACCTTGTTCATACTTTTCAAAAAAATACTTTCTTGGTTAAACAAATATGTGCACTGGGAACAGTGTCCACACTTGTAAGTACCTTTTCTTTTCTTGTTTAACTTTCCCTTCTTGATGACTAGTTTCCAATAGACCCTTAAGGTTTCTGGCATTTTTGTATACAATCTTAATTTTGTCCTTCTTAATGCTTTCTAGGTCAGTAAGGGCCAAGAATCTTTCCCATTCCTTGTTTATAATGTCCCTGACTATATATTGAGCTAGCATTATATTCTAAAACTTAAAGCTTTGTTAAAGTTCTATTCAATTTCCTTATTAATATTTTCAAAGGGACTGTCATGCTTTGACTTGTCCTAGGATAGGTTGATATTTGTCCTTTCTACCTTCTAGTACCTGTATTTCCACTTCCTTCAACATTTGCTCTGGGTAGCCCCTTAACTTTAAACATTTCTCTTAAACTCATTTCGTAATAAAAATCTTCTTCATTGGAGGTCATTCGACAGCCTCTTGTATATTGCCCTTTCACTAGGTTTCTTTTATAATGTTTGGGGTGGGCACTGTTAAAATGTAGAAAAGAATTTGAATATGTTACTTTTTTGTATCCCTTGGAATTAAATTTGTCTTTTTTCTTGTAAATTTTCACGTCCAAATATTGTAGTTTCTCCTTGTTGGTCGTGTATGTAAATCTTAAATAACTGGTGCTTTGATTTAAATATTCTATAAATTTTAGCACTTTGTTATGAAAACAATGTCGTCCAAGAAACGTTCATATAAAATCCAATTTTCCTTGTACATTGATTTACTATATTTAAAAGTATTACTGTATAAGAAAGCAATGCCCCCACCTTTTTATCTGGGTTCATCTGTTCTCGGGCAAGAGAAGCCTGATGGAGGAATTCAGAGCTCTTAATATAAGGTCTTAGCCAAGTCTTAGTTGCTGCTACAGTGTCTGGCTTGCAGTGTACCAGGCATGGAGATCTGGAATTTTGTTTCAGATGCTTTGGAGGTTGGTGGTAGTGCGGTTAAGGGGTTGTTTTTTATGGAGGTGGATATTTAGATTAATGTTCTTAGTTTAAGCTATAGACAGTTATTAAGCAAATAGGTTTTTGAAATATGATGAAAGGTATAGCAAATGGTAGCTAATTTTCCCATTAACAAAGGTTTTCAGTTGGAGATGAGAAGTCTACAGGCTCAAACAATTAATCATGAGCTGGCTGAACAGTATGTGAAATTTACAAAGACTTTCTCTAACATCTGCAAAGTTCATTCGCTGTCTGTTTCTCTATTACCAACTTGGAGAAAAGTCTGGATGTGCAAGCAACAGGAGAGGTTTCTGTATTTTTTTAATTTCTGCAAATCTTTTGGGATGTTCTTCGTGTTTCATAGTTGCAGTCATTACATTTGGGTAATCTGCTAGCAGGTTGCCCTCAGTCGGCCTGATTAACAAAGTCTTGGGTTCTGCGTCAGTTGCTGTCCCTTCTTCCATGACGTCAGGCCGTCAGGAGTATAAAACCTGCATCCGACGCCATTACATCAGTCTTTCTTGCCGTGCGGTGCTCGAAGCAGGAGCAGTTCGCAAGTACCAGTCGGCCGACTCCTGAAATTTTCGTTTTCAAGTTTCAGAACCGAAGTCTTCAACTTAAAGCGAAGTACCCCGTTGGGGAAACTTTTTTTCTTGCTCCTTACCGATGTCTGTAAAAGTTAATAATTGCATTACTTGTGGAAAGCAAATACCTCTTAAAGATTTTCATTCGTACTGTATTCCTTGCCTAGGCCCTGACCACAACATACCTTGCTGTCTGTTTTGTGCTTTATTTAATCAGTGCACTATCCATCGTCTATACATATTTTGCCTCTAAATATTTTGGTTCTCTGTTTAATTATCCAGAAATGTCGTCTGTTAGCCATCTGACTACTGGGAATCTGAAAAAATGCAAAGATAAGACACAGACAGGCCACAGAGGTCCAAAACTGCAGACTATGCTTCTCCTAAGCCAGTCACCAGTACTCAGTGAGACGCTTTCGCAGCCCCTGATACCCACTGCTTCTGATACACAGGCCTCTACTGAGACCCATTCGGAGTCCGGTATGCTGTGAGAGGCTTCACCTCTGGAACCCGTGGATGTCTCTACTTTGGATGGGTCCGAAGCCGCTGTGTAGGCACCAGCTTCTGAGGGTGTATTCAGGCCTACAGACTTGCATATTAAATCAACACCACCTTCATTACTAAGGCCTAAATCTCGATCTATGTCTAAAAAACTGACACCCAGGCCACATACTCAGGCTCCTATGCCTAAAAAAATAATGATCAAAATGGCTGAAGATGTAATTACTCTAATCGGGTGTAGTCAACCCCCCCCCCCCCCCCAAGAGGCCTAGGGCTGAGTTTGATTATGAATCTTCTGATTAGGTTTCTGTTTCTTCTGATTCTTCTGATGACCTGGATTTGTCCATACCTACTTATGAGAATTCTGATGCAGAGGATTCCATTCCCTCTGTTTCCCCTCCTGAGGATTTTTCTTTTGGTGAAACTTTACATACCTTAAGGGAGCACTTCCACTGGGAAAGTCAGGAATTTTCTGATTCAAAAAAGAGGCTTGGGGATTTCCTTCTACCTCAGCATAGGCCCTTGGCTATACCTCCTGTACTAGACATTGTTGATGTGTTTTCGGAATCCAGTATGGCCCTTGATTCCCTGTCTCCGGCTCCTAGTAAACCTGACGGATACTACAGGGTTCCCAGAGTCCCACAAGTTCCTTTTCAAAAATCCTGTTGCAGATCCAGAAACCATTTCTCAGGGGCCCAAGGGCATTAAGACGACTTCTGCTAAAAATCCTACCCCTTCTGATAGAGACTCCAGGGCGCTGGATGGATGGGGTAAGAAGGTTTATACTTCTGCAACCTTACTGGAAAAAGAGAAAAGCCCTGCAAGTAGGATCCAAGTGCAAGGCAAAACTAGCCATCAGTAACTGAAAAAATGCCAGCACAAAACTCAGTATATATCAGCAACAAAACTACAGCAACACCAAGGTAAAACTTAAGTGTTTTAATACATATCGAACAATTCAATAATCCATGAGGCCCTCAAGTTTTGGTTAGATAGAGCCAAATTATATCCAGTTGGTTTCAATACGCTTTTGATTTGTATGACAGAACATGTTTTGAATAAAAATGTTTTCTACTTTCAAAGTGAATGCTTTTGGCAGTTGAAGGGTACCGCTATGGGAGCCTCTTTTGCTTCTATATATGCGGACTTATTCATGGGCTACATTGAGGAGCAACTCATTTATGATCAAACACATAACATCTTTCTTGAGGAGCTGGATATTTGGTGACGTTATCTTGATGATTGTTGGTTAGTTTGGCGTTCCGATGAATATTTGGCTGAATTTGTGTCAAACCTCAACCATAACAAATGGGGTATTGAATTTACTTCAACTTATCACCAAAATCAAATCAACTTTTTAGATGCAACTGTCATCAGGAACCCAGATGGTACTTTACCAAGCAAAACATTTCGTAAATACCCGCAATACAATACTTTTACATGCAACTAGTATGCACCCTAGCCACATCATCCGGAATATACCCAAATCCCAGTTCCTCAGGATACGCAGGATTTGTTCCGCAGAAAATGACTTTGAAGAATCACAACAAGATCTAAACAACAGATTCAGAACCAGGGGATACAAGGAGCCTGACATTCAGTTGGCACGTCACTTTGCAACCAATTCCACCAGAACTTCCCTTCTCAAATATTCTCATAGGAATAGGGATGCACAGGATGGAGGATTACAGTTTATTACTACCTATGGGCGTAACATCAATTTGATTAGAAATACCATGATGAAACATTGGAACATCCTCACTGCCAATGAGGATATTGCCTCCTTAGTTGGTAACACTTGTCAATATGGTTACCGTAGAGGGAGAACACGAAGTTCATTTTTTTCACATTATAAGAGGATGGGTTCAGGTGGCATTATACATCAACAACTTACGATGACTGGTGACAAACTTTGGGGCACTTATCAATGCGGCCATTGTTCATCCGGTCCATTTATATTCACATCTAAACAATTTTCCAGTAAAAACACTGACAGGATTTTTAACATGAAATTTTTTGGCAACTGTAATAGTGATTGGGTGGTATATCTTGTAAACCACACACAAAACTTCGGACTAAACCGAAAAACTAATTGTATTAACCAAGAAAACAGTGAAAAGTAGAGTAGTCCACAATAGAGGCAATGATAACTAGCGCTTTCTTCCACTTTTATTTTTCGTGAACTTCTTCAGAAAAAGACAGCAAGCCCCCTCATGCTTGCGTCTTATATAAAATACATACAGGATATGATGTCATTAATTAACTTTTTTCATTCAACAATAAAAACTGTCTTTAGAAATACATATAATCCACTTGATGTTGTAAGTGCGGTTATCTCATTACCATATACAATATGTTATTCTCTCTTTTGTTGTGAACAACCAACTTTATGTTGTGTTCCAACATGACGATAAAATAATGAAAGAAGTACTAAACTTTTTTTCAATAATTTTAAATAAAAACATCATCATATGCTTTAAAACAGTGATTGCGAAAATATTCTACAATCAGCAAATTTTGTAAAATTCAATACAATATAATGTAATTATCAAACCAATATCTTAATCCATAATATCAAAAAATATATATTTCATCATACAACAAATAAAATTCATTGTTCAAACGGCTCAAAGATGATGTTATTAAATGCCGCAAAACAACAAGCAATGTTTCCATTTGTTGTCAAAAATATGTCTTGTGTGTGTGTATAATCTCCCTGAGTTGCGGAAAAGCAATCCCCTCAGCTTCCGTATATGCAGGTATACATGTGTGTGCACTTTTTCTTGTTCCAATAATTGATGCGATCCCTAACTTGTGTTGATGCACATATACAAGAGGGCACTGTCGTCCGGGTATGTTGAGCGTGTAGACATGCTTGCACCCTCTCGTGCGCTCTACTATGTGATCTGATCTTGTAGACCCCATGTGCCTACTCTCACACACCTTCTCACTGCCTCTCACAAACTCACACACATACACACACAACAACTGCCCACATACACGCACATGTGTGTGCACGACTCTCGTGGCTAACCTGGGTGCCAAACACACAAAAAGTCAATCTAACACACACACATGCAATCACACACAACCCCTCATACCCCCCACCCACACATGTGTGTCCATGCGACAACATGAGGGGTTGTGTGTGATTGCATGTGTGTGTGTTAGATTGACTTTTTGTGTGTTTGGCACCCAGGTTAGCCACGAGAGTCATGCACACACATGTGCGTGTATGTGGGCAGTTGTTGTGTGTGTATGTGTGTGAGTTTGTGAGAGGCAGTGAGAAGGTGTGTGAGAGTAGGCACATGGGGTCTACAAGATCAGATCACATAGTAGAGCGCACGAGAGGGTGCAAGCATGTCTACACGCTCAACATACCCGGACGACAGTGCCCTCTTGTATATGTGCATCAACACAAGTTAGGGATCGCATCAATTATTGGAACAAGAAAAAGTGCACACACATGTATACCTGCATATACGGAAGCTGAGGGGATTGCTTTTCCGCAACTCAGGGAGATTATACACACACACACAAGACATATTTTTGACAACAAATGGAAACATTGCTTGTTGTTTTGCGGCATTTAATAACATCATCTTTGAGCCGTTTGAACAATGAATTTTATTTGTTGTATGATGAAATATATATTTTTTGATGATATTATGGATTAAGATATTGGTTTGATAATTACATTATATTGTATTGAATTTTACAAAATTTGTTGATTGTAGAATATTTTCGCAATCACTGTTTTAAAGCATATGATGATGTTTTTATTTAAAATTATTGAAAAAAAGTTTAGTACTTTCATTATTTTATCGTCATGTTGGAACACAACATAAAGTTGGTTCACAACAAAAGAGAGAATAACATATTGTATATGGTAATGAGATAACCGCACTTACAACATCAAGTGGATTATATGTATTTCTAAAGACAGTTTTTATTGTTGAATGAAAAAAGTTAATTAATGACATCATATCCTGTATGTATTTTATATAAGACGCATGAGGGGCTTGCTGTCTTTTTCTGAAGAAGTTCACGAAAAATAAAAGTGGAAGAAAGCGCTAGTTATCATTGCCTCTATTGTGGACTACTCTACTTTTCACTGTTTTCTTGGTTAATACAATTGGGTGGTATATCTTGCGACTTGCACATGTGGTTCATTTTATATGGGTCAGACATCCCTGGCGTTGAGATTACGCATGTCGGAACATCGTAGTGACATTCGAACCAAAAGAGAAACCAACGCTCTGTTCAGGCACTACACACAACATCATACTGCTAGATTTCAATTTTGTATTGTAGATAGAATTTTGGGTGACAGATCCAACAAACAGGGATGGCATTCCATTCTCTACCAAAAAGAGAAATACTGGATTATCAAGCTAGGGGCACTATTTACTCCTGGTTTAAATGATCATTTATAACTAATTAATATATCCAATATTGAATGTATTATCATACTTATGTTTTATTACCATATTTGCTATTTGGATCATCTATTTTTTATTTTCTAGTTTGTATTTTTCCTTCCAGTTTCTCTTTCAGGCAGTATTATGGGCATGCCTAAAATCCTTTGGAAGCACCTCATTGGTCTATGGACCTTATTTAAACCTGCATTTGTGCATCATTTCCTGTTTGTACTTTTTTTTTGTTCCACTGAGGAAAGCCATGTTAGGCTGAAACCGGTCAAAATGGATTGTTGAATTGTTCGATATGTATTAAAACACTTATTTTACCTTAGTGTTGCTGTAGTTTTGTTGCTGATATATACTGAGTTTTGTGCTGGCATTTTTTTCGGTTACTTCTGCAACCTTGCCAATCAGGGCTTTAAACTGCCAATTTCATATGTTAAAATATCAACAGCATATTATTGGACTGCTTAAACAGAAAATAATGATATTTCCTGACTGTGCGGAAAATAAAGATTTACAGGATTTATTGCATTCTGCTGAACAAGTTGAAAAACATACTTTGCAATGTGGTTTTGATAGAGGCCTCCTGCAGGGCTGCTGTTACTGGGTCTGTACTTAGAAGGCATGCTTGGCTTAAGGAGCAATCTTTGCCTGATCATGTTAAAGCGAAATTGTTGGATGCTCCTTCAAATCAGGACCGTCTGTTTGGCAATAAGGCTGAAGAAGTTCTAAAAAAGATGGAAGATAAAGCTAAATCTATGCAAACTATTAAAAGATTTCTTACAAGTGCAACCTCCAAATTTAGTGGGCACTGGCCTACTAAGAATTGGGCTTTTCCAGCTCCTTCCAGATCCTCTCAAGCCAAACCCAGACACTCCAAAAGCACCAGGTTTCAGTCCCAGGGGACTCTCAGAACTAAGCAATGGGGGGACTCCACTTCCAAATCTGGAAAATAACAAGACACCCCCCTATGGTAAACAGTCTCAATGACTTCCTTTTAAAATTACCAAGCACTTACCTTTTAACCGCCCCTTTGGGGGGAAAGACTGCTCTTCATGCAATGAAGTGGGAACTCATAACCCAGGACAAATGGGTTTTAAATAGTGTCCCAGGGATACAGATTTTATTTCCACACGTTGCCAACACCAAACTGGTGGCCAGACCTGCCACCAAATCAATGGGCAGAGGCTCAAAAACAAGTGCTTTCCCTCTTAAACATGGGGGCTATTCAATCAGTACCAGAAGAGGAAAAGGGACAAGGTTTATATTCCAGGCTCTTTCTGGTACCCAGAAAAGACGAATCATGGCGTCCAATTCTGGACCTGTCTACTCTAAACACCTTTCTGGACATTCCAAAATTCAAGATGCTGACTCTTCACCAGTTACTTCCTATGCTAGGCAAGGATGCCTGGTTGGCAACTTTAGATTTAAAAGAAGCATACCTGCACATCCCAATCAGAGAATCTTGCAGAAGATACCTACGCTTCAAAGCAGGCTACTTGCATTATCAGTTCGCTGCACTGCCCTTTGGCTTGTCTACTGCACCCAGAGTATTCACAAAGTGCCTGGGTCCAGTTATTGCATTTTGCAGGCAAAGAAATATTCAAATATATCCATACCTGGATGATTGTCTAATTCAGGCAGGAAACCAGGGCATACTTCTAAATCGTCTGGTGTTTGTAAAAAGGGTTCTAACTTGTCTGGGATACACCATAAATGAAAATAAATCACAATGGGTACCCTCTCAACAGATTACTTTCCTGGGTGCAAGCTTGAATACAACTGCCCAGATGGCTTTCTTCACTCCTGAGAAGCAAATTCATTTGGTGACTTACTTCAAACAGGTGGCCGCAAAAACCCTGCTATCTGCAAGACAAATACTGCAAGGCTGGGGTTCATGGCCTACTGTATTCTTCTAATTCCATATGCAAGACTGCATATGAGGAAACTACAGTGGTACTTAAGTTTATGGAGTCAACATTGTCACAGCCTGGAAACCATGATTCCTATCATCTGTGCCTGGAATTCCTATGGTGGGCAGAGGCCTGCCACCAAAACAAGGGACTGCCTTTCACACTACCCCCAGCTGTCCAAACCCTAACTACAGATGCATCAGACTATGCATGGGGGGGCTCACTTGACAGGGAAGTGCTTTCAGGGCAAATGGAACCCAAATCGAATGCACCTACGTATCGATCAAAAAGAAATGTTAGCTGTACAGAATACTCTGCCAGCCTTCAAGGACTACATTCTTCCAGGACAACTAATGGTAAAGACGGACAACACCACTGTTATGTATTACATAAACAAGCAGGGGGTACACATTCTTACCCCTCTCTGCAGACTAGTCATGGCATTGTGGAGCACAGCCTTGAGCTACCAAGTACACCTACAAGCTCAATTCCTGCCAGGAAAATTGAATACACTGGCAGACGGACTAAGCAGAAATCTCATAGACCCACGAAAGTAGAAACTGGAACGACTGATTGTCAACATGTTGACAAGCAAATGGGGGAGCACAGGCATAGATCTCTCTGCCTCCCCTCAGAACTACCAGTTGGACAAGTCTTGCACAAGGACTCCACACAAAGAAGCTTGGCAAGTGGATGCTCTGTCCTTCAGCTGGAAAAGCCTATCAGTCTACACCTTTCCACCTCTGCCTCTGCTCTCCAAAGTTCTGCTAAAAGTCAAATAGGACAAACCAAGAATGATTTTGATTGCTCCAGACTGGCCAAGCCAACACTGGTACCCACTCCTGTGCAGTGTGTCACAAATATCTCCATGGCACCTGCCTCGGACCCCTTCCTTGCTGTCTCGGCAAGAGAACCAAACTCTGCACCCTCAGCTTCCAACATTGAACCTTGCAGCCTGGCTAATCACTTAAATTCATCTTTATCATCCCTCAGCAAACCTGTGATGGATGTCATCTTGGAGGCAAGAAGGCCTAGTACTAGAAAATCTCATGCTGACAAATGGAAAAGATTCTGTGAGTGGAACCAGTCTTTAGGGATGAGCACAGCAGCACCCACTTTACCTTAGATTTTCCGATACTTGATTGAGATGCTTCACAAGGGCCTGTCCTTTTCCTCTATTAAAATCCATGCTTCAGCTATTTCAGCTCACTAACGCAGATCCATCCCTCTTCTCTCATCCCCTGCTCAAGCAGTATCTCAGAGGAGCAAAGAACTTGAGACCACCCAGGAAAGCTCCTACCCCTGCCTGGGACCTTAACTTTGTTTTGGAGAAGCTCACTGTACCTCCTTTCTAGCCAGCTGCTACTGCAGACTTAAAATTTCTTTCTTTGAAAAAGGCCTTCCTTTTAGCAATCACTTCAGCTAGAAGGATATCTGAATTACAGGCCCTTATAGCAGTGGAGCCTTTCATCATCTTTCATGCGGACAGGGTATCTCTGAGGACCAATCCATCCTTCATGCCCAAGGTGGTTTCCAGTGTGGCTCTTAATCAGTCCATTCATTTGCCAACCTTCTTTCCTAATAAACAGAATAAAGGGGAACGGATTCTGCATTCCTTGGATGTGCACAGACAACTTAGATTCTACTTGGACATGACTAAATCTCGAAGAAAATCTGACCAGTTGCTGGTAGCATTTGCTGCAGGGACAGAGGGAAAGGCTATTTCAAAACAAACCATTTCTAAATGGATAAGCCATTGCATTAATTTTTGCTATAAGCACCATGGAAAACCTATCACCCAGGGTATCGGATCTCACTCCACCAGGGCTACATCTACTTCTGCAGCCTTTCTCAGAGGTGTTCCTACCAGGGATATTCTAGAAGCTGCTACCTGGAGTTCTGTACATACTTTCACCAAGCATTATCATTTACCAATTTTCTCTAAATCCAGAGCTGTATTTGCCACTGCTGTCTTGCAGGGCGTTATAGCTGGCCCTAATGCTGTATAAACTCCTCCTCCCAACCATAGCTTTGGGAATCCACCCAAATGTAATGACCGCAACAATGAAACACGAAGAACATAGTACAGTTGTGTACACTTACCATAAATGTAGATGTTTGAGTGTATTCACTGTTGCAGTCCTGGTTACCCTCCCTCCAGCCCCCTACTTTTCACTAGCTATACCTCTGCTTTCTTTTGCTATACTCTATGCTTAAAAGCCTTTTTGGTGTATTTGCTTTTGGTTGGAGGTATATTTTTGTTTTTTTATTTTATTGGCTCCCCATTAGGGGGGCACCTGACATCTGGGGCAAGAAAAACTGATGTAATGGCGTCTGCTGCATGTTTTATACCCCTGACGACCTGACGTCATGGAAGAAAAGGGAGGGACAGCAGCCGACGCAGGACCCAAGACTTTGTTAATCAGGCTGACTGAGGACAACCTGCCGGCAGATTACCCAAATGTAATGACTGCAACAGTGAATACACTCTAACATCTACATTTATGGTAAGTGTACACAACTGTACTTTTCTAATACCATGACGGGAATGGACCCCATTGCTAAGTGAAAGTACGATTAAAGTTCATGAAATTAATATTATTTCAATCTTTGTCAGCCAGAAGTGCTCTTCGCAGCACCTGCAATGTGCCCAGTAATGGCTCCTGCAATTCGTATGGAGTTGCATATATTGGTAACATATCTAAATACGATTGTAGATTCTTTTTTATAAGACCCATTGCTCCTACTGCTATTGGAACTGTCTGGGTATCTTATTTCCACATTGCTCTCATTTCTGCCTGCAAATCTTGATATTTTATGACTGTCTCTCTCTCTGTGCAAGACACTGTAGTCACTGGGTATGGTGATTTCAATGATTAATGCTACTTTTTTTCTTTTCATGGACCACTATATCAGGTTTTATAGCATCTATCTTTTGAACTGTTAATTTATGATCCCATGTGATGTAATCTTCATCATTTTCTATGATGCTTTGTGGCTTATTTTTCTAGTATTTTTCAGCCACTTCAATACCATAGTGTTTGCACAATCCCCAGTGCAACAATCTGGCCACATTATTATGCCTTTCGGTATACAGTCCTGCCATTAGTACGTCAAAACCAGCAATGTGGTGTGCGACTGTTTCCAGTTAGGTTTTACAAAACCTACATTTGTCTGTTTCTCCCACAATATTCAATGGACTTAGTGGGCTACGTACAAGATGGTTTACAATCTTGGGCCGCCAATATTAGCCTTTCATCTCTTAGTTTGAATTTGCTTCTCCTTAACCATTCTTGCATTTGTTCCTGATCAGCATGAGGTTCTTCCAGAAGTTTTCTAACTTGCAACTATATTTATGCATTTCCACATTTCTTGCCTTCTCATCTGGTCCTTCACCTTATATTCTTTCTTTTGTTTTGTTTTTTTTTGGCACATTTAGTTGCCTGATTTTTGTCTACTTCTGGTTTGATTTCCATTCCTGCTTGACACCGATATGCTTCTGCTAGAGTAAGCAAAGAAGTCATCTTAGATTTATTCTCCTCCTGTTTCAAAACTTTCACTACATTTGGGTCTTGTGAGGTCAGCAGATGTGTAGAGTCCCACGATTGCAAATCTATACTTGTAATCAATTTCAAGGAGGCCCATCCCTCCTTTGGAACAGGGAATATATGATCTTGGTCTGCACTGATGTTATAAATCATTTGGTGTGCATGCATCCTTCTCGTTTTCCAGTCTAATCTATCCAACATGTTTTGGGACCAGTCAGTCACTCCAAATGTTTTATTGTTGACTCTTCATCAGTTCCTAAATATATATACACTCCCTCTTGCTCAAGTTCTTTTTATATCACATTCTTGTCCCAAACTGAGGTTTCATGGTGCTGCATTTTTCCTGCTTTAAAGGTTGCTTTTGCACATTTATCAAGACCAAATGACATTCTTGTATCATCCTGGAAAGGTTTTGATTTTGACAACTTGCAATTGTGCTTTCAGTTCCTCATTTGATGAGCTGTACAGTTTTAAATCATCGATAAAGAGAAGATGAGAACTCTTTACACTTTGCTGTTTTCTAGGAGCCAAATTATAGCCATGATCAGATTACTGCAAACTGGGTGCAATCCTAGAGTCCCTCAACAATGTTGACTTGCTACAAAAAGGGTTTACACAGACAAATGATTGGTACCAAAGCCACGGACTTTAACTAAATGCAAAAAAATGCATGATCATCCCTTTCGGCAAAGGGGAAGTCACTGAAAATTCCAATATTAACAGTAACCCCCTTGGCTCAAACCCTGTTGAGAGATTTGGGAATACAGGTTGATAGCACCCTTAACATCGTTCATCATGTGTTCACAGTGGTAAGGAAGGCTGCCTACGTTGCACATCTGATAAATAAGGGTATCCAATCCAGAGCTAATGATGTTATAACTCCCTTCTGCTAATCCCTTATCAGACCAGTAATGGAGTGCAACACTCCCTACTGTATGTACCTCACCAGACACCTGCAGCAACTGGAGAGACCTCACCAGTTTCTCACCAAGAAAATTCAGTGCTTTCAAGACCTTATCTACATGGACAGACTGAAGGCCTTGTCACTGTACACTCTATAGGCTGCTGAAAGGCGACTTGTGGCTGGTCTGCAGAGAGGTCCCAGACCCTGCCCCAATGGAAATGCTGCATATCCATAAGTTTAAATGGGACAAGATTCACTCGCCGTAGGGATCGTAACCTAGCCTGCAACATTAACAGGACATGCTGGAGAGACAGATGTGTCTTCCCAGAGATTGCAACTCCTCTGGAACAAACTCTCAATTCACGTAAAACAGAGCTCCAGAATGGCCATATTTAAGCATAACATCAACAACCGGATGGGAGACCATAAATTTATCCCAGGGGTGTCACCTATGTCCCTCTTGGATAAGGGCAGCTGGTGCTGATCATAGACTTGCGCTCCAAATATAAGCTATACAACTTGATCAATAAGGGAACAAGGGTACAACATGGCTAAGCTTATAAAGGCGTAGGGGCCAATAGCCTAGTAACCTCTTATGAACCTATAAAGCACACTGTTTGTCATACTTTGATACCTCTGGAGACTCTGTTACATGACATTGCCATGGAGAAGAGGGCAGTTCTGTGTCTGCCTCAGGGAGTTAAAGCCAGTCACTTGGACAACTTGGCTGTGGTTTGGCACTTCAACAAGCAGGGAGAAATGCAATTCAGACCACTGTGTCAAGAGGCATTCGTAGTATAGAAGTCATCAAGACAGTGTACTACTCTGTCGCTATACATATTCTGTCAGAAGCCAGTTCTGTGGGAGAGACCTTGTTTCCCAATACATGGTTGCTAATCCTCTCAGTAGTAGAAAGTATTCTTCTCTTTCATGACTAGTGGGCACTCTAGTATGTAAGCTCTTTACATCACCAGCCAACTCCATGTATCCTGGTTTCTTTTCCTGCCTGATCATTTTTCAAGGAGTCAAACCAGAGATGTCCTTTCTCATCACTGGCCAGATGGACTCTCGTATATTTTCCTCTGACGATAAGATTCTTCCAGATAGACGGACTCCTCCAAATTCAAGATCATTTTAATATGTCATTACAGGCTTAGACAAGCCCAGTTCTAACCTTTTGATGGCTTTCTTCTACAGAAGCTTGTCTGTCTTTGTCTCTTTAAGACATCGCTGTCTCACCTTTTAGCAGTCTTTGCATACAATCACACACGCAAACTAATATTGTGACTTCCTCAGTTGTATTGAAATTTGAAGGCTCTGCTTTTACTCAGATGTTTTTGTTGTTTATTCCTAACCAAGACCTTTAAACCAAAAAGGTTTTTTAGGTGAAGCGGGACTCCCTTTTCTGTCTAGGCAGTCATAAGGGGCATAAACCCATTTACCTCAGTTGTTCACTTAGTTCTTCTATGTCTTTCTGACTTTTGACTCTCTAGTCTTATTTACTCCACTATTAAAGATAATTTGGCAGCTGTCTATCTTTTCATTCAAGTTCTTTCCTCCTGTCCTTTGATGTTAAGGCAGTCTTCTATGCTGCCTTATGTGATTGTCAGGGATTGTGGTATCTGTCCCGCCTGTCCTGCGAGGTATGAGTGACCAAAAAAGTGTATGGTAAATCTGTATCACTCTGTCAGGAAATAAACCCAGCCACACCCATATAAGCTTTATGCTGCCCTGCTGCATAGCAGTCATAATCACTGCTCCCTAAGCGGTTGCACACCTTGATACCAGTCTAGTGCCTTCCACTGTGGTCTTACCAAAAATAACTGCAAATTTGTCCAAGATTTTTCAGACGCTTACCTTTCAGGAGGGATTAATTTTATTTGTCCTGTACTAATGCCCATTTCCTGGTCTTTATAGTAACATTGCTTTGAACTAGACTGCTGTAGCACATAAAGGACACGCACCATACTGTTCATCCTTACAGTTGACTGCTAAATACTGGCATATGTAACAGTAGTTGATCGAAAGGCAGAAGCCGGCCATTGAGTTCACACTAGTTCAGTATATGTATATCCTTAAGGTAGCACATAAGCAACTAGCCACAAGTATTTAAAACAAAATAATACATTTTATTTGAGTTAAACTTGAATGCAGTTTATAAAACCAAGTACAGGAACAACTTTACCTTTGCATAAAGAATAATAAATGGGTTTAAACAGGTGGCATAAAGAAGAATTCTGTATATCTGGCTCTCACTACCAATAGCCATGTTCAAACAGCAGCTGTACAGTTTCTGAGGCAGAGATCTTCCAGCAGGAAATGTGACCAGGAAGTGCAAGCCACTCCTAAAATACGTCAAAAACAGGGCAGTAAATGAACCGGTAAGAGTCACAATGACATTCTCCTATCCCTGGGTTGTGGGCAGGTTTTCTTCAATTTGAAAACTAAATGCATATCTTCTGCTCCAGTTTCGCTGCACAGGAGTGGTTTTATTAAGTCTGTCTCATGGTCTTGTACAGACTGTTGACTATTTTTGTCAGCTGGTTCTGGTAAGAGGAATTATTATTATCCTGAAGAGATTCAAGAAACTGAATCTGGAGAGGAACGTGTTGGGACAAATACATTATTTTTCTCATCAGAATTCTGATGGAGTCAGAAGAGCATGTTTGAATCATTTCCAGAATGTGCCAGTGGGAAAAGACACAGCTTTCTGTCCCTCAGAAAATACTATGAAATGTTACAGGTAGAATTTCCAGATTTCACCCCCCCCCCCCCCAGCTGCCAGCATTGGAGGAGGTTTTTGTCGCAGCCTGTGTTTTTTCCTGATGGCTAGCCTTCTGCACCTGAGAAAGTAGATTGTGCACATATTCTGATTAATTGTAAAAGTATGAGGAATGTTTTGTCTGCATTTTCTTGCGATGAATAAAAATGCTTTGCATGATTTACTTTCTTTTTCTCAGGTCACTACTCCTTGTTTAAACTGTTTTTGACTGTGATGGTACATATGGGGCTGTTGCCACTTCTCCTGTGTTGAGGTGGTTTGCCTGTCTGCATTCTTAGAACCTCCCAGATGTAAAAAGCGAGATTTTAAATCGCCTGTGGATGGAGATTAGTTTTGTCCCTCTGCTACAGAGGTCATCAAAAATGTGATGAGAAGGGTAAGCTGATTTAGGGAATCTCTCCAAATTTTCAGCCCTCATTTTCTAAATTTTCCGAGGGTTTTTCTGCTCTCTCATCCAGTTTTGGCAAGAAACTAAGCAAACCATTTCAGCAAAATGCTGATAAACAGATGTTTAAAAAACAATGGCAGGAAGGTTTCAAAAAGAAAGCAGGAAACCCTGCAGAACAAAGAACAGAGAAGTCAAAATGACTGTGTAAGGGACCGTGTCAGCCACTCCCATTCTTGCAGTCCTTTATCCCTTCCAGAAGTCTGACTCTCCATTTCTCTCTCGTGAAATTGTTTCAGACAAATGGGTTCTGAAACCTGATTCAGCAGGGCCACAGATGGCAGTGGGAAGAAAACCCTCCTTTTTCCCCAGGACCAGTTCAGGTTGTTACAGATGATACCACAGTGATGTGGTACATAAACGAGCTAGGCAGAACCAGGACTTATCTCCTGTGCAAACTAACCTTGTTAGAATGGGATATAGATTTACAGCACAATCTCAATGTGCAGACTTACTGGATTCCATTTGAGCAAAATTGGGTGGCAGACCAGCTAGGAAGGATAAAGCCAGATCCTCATGAATGGAAACTAGATCAGGGGGTCTTCCAAGATTTGCTCCATCTGGGGGAAGTTCCTCAAGTAGATCTTTTTGTCTCCTCTTTGAAGAATTGGCTGGTGAAGTTTTGCTCCGTGACTCCATGCAAGAAAGCCTGGAAGACAATGTTGTTCTTTTCCTTAGACAGGAATGTTCATGTATGCTTTCTACTGATATCCAGGGTACTTCTAAAGATTCAAAGGAATCCTCCAAGATCATTGCAGTGCCTCCCTTCTGAGCCCAGGCAACAGTGGTGGTTCTTTCTTTTGGAATTGGCCAGGAGCATTTACCACAAGCTTCCTCACAGACTGGATCTACTCACACAGGAACAGGGGTGTTTGATACATCCTGACTCCAAACAACTTTAACTGATTGCCTGTAGGACAGGGTCTTAATATCTTTTAGGCAGGTGTTGTGCAGCAGGTACTAATGGAGGCAAGAAGGGCTGTTGCTACAAAATTGTGTATTAGCAAATGGAGAAGATTTTCTGTTGGTGCCAAGAAAATAACCAGCACCCTTTTCAGAGCTAGTGTTCCCCTGGTTTTGCAATATTTGCTAGAGTTATTTCCTATGGCCTGCCTTACTCCTCTGTCATGGTTCATTTATCTGCCATTTCAGCATGTCCATCCATGAATCCCCCTCCTTCAAGGCATTCCCATGTTGAAATGTTTTTGAAAGTGGTTTTGCAGTAGACTTCCAAGAAAACTTGATTCCTCATTGGGATCTTAATGAGAAGCCACTTGGTTTGTTTGAACCAGCTCACCAGACTAGCTTGAGGTTCTTAACGGGGAAAATAGATTTACTGGTTGCTCAGACCTCTGCAAGAAGAGTATCTGAATTGAAAACTCTTATGGCGGTCAACCTTATTTTCCACAGAGATGCTCTTTCCTTGAGAACTAATCCTTTTTATGCTTAAAGTGGTATCCATGTTTACTTTAAGCAAAACTCTCCATTTCCCGCTTTTCTTTCCTGAGCTCCAAAATGAGGGAGAAAGGGTACTTCATATCTTGGATGTCCACAGGCAATCTTGATAGAAATGAAGTTTTTCAATATTTCTTTGGCTATTATCTTTTGTTATTCCCACCGTAACAAACTATTTCAGGCAGGGTCAAGACGCATTCTACCAGGGCCTTTCTTGCATACATCTCTGGCTTTTTGGAATGGATTGTGCTTTAGAAGTATTCTAGCTGCAGCAACATTGTTTTCTGTATGTAATTTTACAACACACTATAAAGTAGATTCCTTCTCCAGGTTTAGGTAAGGCTTTGCTGCGACCATTCTCGTAGGGCTTCTGGATCAATCTCCTGCCACCTCCCAGTTGTTCTAAGCTATGATGATCTACCCATGTAGCTTAGACTACTACAGCAGTGATCAATATGAAGAACATAGTGCTATTGTGTAAGTAAACTTACCATAACAGTAGATGGTGGAATAACTGCTGCAGAAGCCTTTCCCTCCCATCATCCCCTTGTTTTTTATGCCAGGGCGTGGGCATTTATTTTCTGTTACTTCGTGCAATATCCTCTCGGGGCTTGGCCTCCCTCTCTCACTTAGTATGAAATCTCTGAAGGGCTTAGTGCCCAAACCTTTAGTCAGCTTAGCTCGAGCTTTGTAATAATGGTTTGGGTGCATGGAAGGTGCCTGGAAGCTGGCCAGCTGTCGTATACTATGCAGGATATAACCCGTATAGGTTAGGCTACTGCAGCAGTGGTCATTTGAACATCTACTGTCATGGTGAGTTTGACACAACTATATCTTCCTTTATCCAAGTCTTCTACAAAGTGAGTCTTGTACTCCTCAGAGTTGACCCCCCCCCCTTGCAAGTTTTGTTTATAAAAAAAAAAAACTTGATAAAGACCAATCAAATGTCATCTGCTCTGAACTTTTATGGAAGTTCTGGATGACAAAGCGAGACCTAACTCTCTTACCTTGCCCCAGGAGATCACAAATGTTGGTTATGCAGCAGTGTGGGAGCTGTCTGCTGACGTAACTTCTTCCATAGTGCAGATTGCAGTAGGCCTGCAGGTTCAACCTGGAGTTCTCCTAGGTGGTCCCTTTCTGTTGATGTCCTTGGATATCATCAGGGTGTTACAGTACCCCTTTTCCAAAGCAGGTCAGCCTTTTGCTTGTTCTCCAATGGAAGCATGATGTGTGGGAAGAGGCTGCAAAGCAGACAGCAGTGAATAAGGCTTCCACACATTGGAGGCCAGATAGCCTTTCTCTGGACAGTGAATCACATGTGATGGAAGTTTGAGATGCATGCCTGCAACATTATCTTTTATATACAGTTACCACATCTGTACTTCCAGGGGACTCTGTTGGTATATCAGATGTTCATTCATTCAAGCCTATAGCACCTTTTTGTATACTTCCAGTTAATACCCATGGCTCCATATGGCGTCCAGACCTCTCTTGGGTCTGACTTTTACTATGTCACTTGCCAGCTAATAATAGGCAGGATTGAAAAGGGTAAGACGTTATCAATAAAATTACACTATAATTGTTAATATAGGATGGTCCACAATAGAAAAGCCTTGATTATCTTGTGCTTTTTTAAGTTGATTTTTCAGAAAATGCTGTGGAATACAATAATGTGTGTATGCTGTAAAGAGGTGCGACATTCCAAACCACATAGGTGTTAGTCAACTCATTACAGCCGAGTGCACCTCCAGGTGTTTCTGCATTTACCTCCTAGTACGCCTCTAGGCATCAAATATTGCTTGTTCATATTTGCATTATTAATTCCAAAATCATGATACATACAAGGTATCAGAATATTTTTCTTGAAGCATACATGATGACAAACACAGTTGAATTGATATTTGACCTCTGTCAGTGAATATTTGTTAGAACTGTAAGGTGATAACTTCATTTTTTTAAAGGCTCAAGCCACACCCACTGGGAGTTACACACTCAAAAGAGCTGTACTGGAGGGAATGAATTAGAGAGGCAAGAGAAAAGAAAGATGAGAGGTTTAAGTGTGTCTTATTAAATAAATATTTCATAGTCAAGTTTGTTTTTGGATAGAAATGCAGGTGCTAACTAGAAATTCAGGTCAGGCTTTTATTATAGAAAGAGAGAGAGAGTCATTAAAGCTAAGCTGTCTTTAGGTAGTGGAGAGCCAGCTAAAGATAAGACTAGCAGGATGCTCTAAAATATGTGGGAGTGTGCACACACTGCTTCAGTGCTGGATATACAGAACACACCTCCAAGATTAATAAGACCTCCTCAGGTGAAATAAAAATATAACAGAAAGCAAGACGTATAAATTGGACACGACAAATGAGGCATTCACCTGTACAAGTTCAGTTAAGGGAATTTGCCAGTGGGGAAAAATATTTAAATTAGTTGAGCTGTATCCAAGCCGAGACTGTCTGTACTGCCAGAGATGGTAAAAGCTCATCACCTGAGTTGGACACTGATGGGCCTTCTTGAAAGGGCAGATACTGAAAAGGATAAAAGAGAAAAAGGAAGAATGTAATGGAGAGTAAAAAAAGAAACCGCTGTATATGATGTTTTGAAAACAGAAGGAAAGTAGCTAAGTAAGGAAGGCAAGAAAGTAATTGTAATAGAAGAACCACAACATAGGAATTAGTCAAGTGGAAAAACAAATGGCACTAACAAATTCCCTACACTTGTGCATCAAGAGTTACAAGCATTAATAACCTGCATGAATGTTTGCAACAGAACACAGAAGAAACCATAGGAAAACAAGGACTCTAAAATGCAGTCATTCTCAATTCACATATTGTAGCCACACACAATATAAAAAAACAGTGGGTCACAATTCAGTAACTACTCAACACTAGGCTACATAACAAAATAGTGGACAAATACAGTTGATACTCTACTCCAGGCAGGACAGTCAGGCAAGCCCTCGAGACTACTGCTGCCCACCCACAGGTGGACTGTAGTCTCCTCAAGACTACAAGCACAACTTTGCTGAAAATTATTTCCAAGTTATTGCTTCTTAGCAGCCTCCTATTACTGTGTCTTCTATGTGCTATGTCAGAACCCCATCCAGTGCAAACTCCTCTGCATTCTGCTAAACTAATGTTGTAGTGGGTCAAACCACCACGGTCCAGCCAAATGTCCAAAAGATGTATAAAAAGGCAAACAATTTATTGGAAAAAGGTTAGCGCTTTCGCTGGGTTACCGCTTCATCAGACCAAATGCAGAATGAAAGTAAAAACCCCATATTTAAAACAACACTCGACCAATCCGTAAGAAACAATTAAAACGGAACCAATTAAAAACAAACATGATCTTACATCATCTTCTGCCTAATAAGGCAGGCTTAAGGGAAGTGCCATTGTTAAGGCCTGGAAATTCATAAGCCCTCATAGAGATAATCCATTTCAGTTTGCATAATTCAACTCATTCAAAACACTTTTGCTGATTCTCTCTCACATATATGATGTAAGACATTTCCTATGGTGCATTTTTCACTGATTTGTCACAGATTTTCTGTTGGACTTGCCTGGCTATACAATACCTCTCTCGGAGTCTCTCTGGAGGCAGCTAAAAGTCAAAATTTGCTCCACTTGTCCTTTATCGTTTTCATGCAGATAACTGGGTGATTGAAATGGTATTCAGAGGGTACTCATTTCCATTTGTTACCCTACTGCCCCCTCCCCCCTCATCTGTCTCTGCTGGATATTCATTCTATCAAAGCAAGCAGCAAGGAAGAAGGTGTTTTAAATGTGTTGTAATGAGGCACCATCCAGGGGGACTCGTGAGCCTAAAGGCTTAGGCCAGTATTCCAGACTGGTGTCAAAGAAGACAAGGTCTCAGGCCAGTACTGGATGACAGGAGCCTAAATTATTTTTCATCAAAAAACCTGATAACGGTGCTTGTTAGAAATGAACTGGATGTGCCCCTTGGACCGCCAACATACTTACTTTCATATAAAAATTGGTAACAAGGCAAGGAAGTAATTGTAACAACAGAAGAGCCACCTGTTGGTAAAGACTGTTTTTGGTTGATAATAAACGCTTGGAATTCAGTCGCTGTGGCCAGTGGTGGTTCTGTTGTTACGTTGGACTCTTGGTTATCTTGTTTGAAGTAATTGTACTTATGGGTAGGATCCAGTCATTGTCTGCTCTGGACTCTGTTTTCTCTCCTCTATGCCCACAGGGTGCCCAGCAAGTGTAGTTATGTCTTGTAGAAGTTCCCCAGTGTCTGAGAAGTTGAAATCTTCCCTTGCTGAAGTAACTTGTCTTCTTGCTGTGTGATGGAGCTGGTCTGCTGCAGCAAGTCTGCTTAAATTGTTTTTTTTCCCTTGGGATTGCAGTGACCCTTGCAAAAAGCATCACCTGTTTCCAAACCCTGCTTTTCATTGGATGCACCCTAGATGCCAATCTTTGAGCTTTTTTTTTTTTTCCCACAAGAGAGATTACTTTCCCCTTCAGAATGCAGTAGCTCTAATTCATTCCTGCTGGTATATGGTGGTCTTAAAGCAGCATGACTTGGAACCATAATTGCCAGTCATATTTCCAGCAAGGCCATTTGTCTGTCAGAAAGTCTGTTCTGCTGTGCACTTGTGATCCTTGAACATGTTTTGAACCTTTCAGTCATCGTGAAAATTTTCTGTCTATTGGGAAGTCTTTGGTGTGACCAATTTTGTGTTTGCAAACAAAATCAAGTGTCCTGACTATTGCATAATACTGTCTGTGGGAGAGGTAGTGGTATACGGTCATTAGTCTTCTAGCCACCTCTACACTTTTCGACCATATCATCTGAGATCAGATTTATCCAGAAAGACAAACCGCAGAAGTCTAAAATTTGTTGCCCTCTCTTTAACCTCTCCTGATGTGGCTCCCCTGTTTCAGCATTACCTTCTGGAGAAGCTGTTTTTCTTGCATCCCTTTTTGATTATAATATATTAACATTCAGGAAAACCCCACCCAAGCCTGCAGTCTGTAAAATTGTCAGTATGGCTTCTCCAGTTCTACTGATAGCAATTCCCCTTTCTCAGACAAGGCAGGCATAATCATTTTATCATCCCAAAGGTTTAAAAAGTGGACTTTTATTTTCCATTTGGGTAGCCAACAAAGGTTTAGATTAGTTTTCATTTCCCCTATCTCCTCTTCTGGACTACCTTTCTGAAATGTATTTGAACTTTAGCTGCTTTCTGTCAAAGTTCAGTTAGCTGAAACCTCTAACTTTCATTCAGGAGTGACACTTTACTTGTTTCTCTTAAGTCTCCAAAGCCTTTTGACCTGGCACTTTCCATATTAGACCTCCCAATGGAGATGCATTTTACCTTCAGCATTATTTTCCTTCTTTCTTAACTCTCTCCATAGTGGACTGAAAGCATATGTTCTAGAAGACCATATTTGTATTGACAGTTACTTTGACTAGAAGAAGAATCTGAATTACTGACAGTTTCTCTAAAAACATCTTACTTCAAGTTCTGCAAAGTCTGGGTGACAGAACAAGCCCATGTTTCTCAAATGTACTTCAGAAGCAAAGTTAAAACAAGCCATAAGCGCACCTGTTTCCTTACTGTTCAGTGATGGGATCCTCCTCCATTGCATGAATGTCCACAGGCAGCTTTGGTCCTATATGGTCAGGATTAAATCTTTCCACAGGCATGATTGACCCGGATGTGTCAAAAGGTTTCTGAGCCCGCCCCCCTTTTATAGGTAGGTAGTATGTTGGTGGTATTGAAAATGGTCATACAAAAGGTAGTAAGAGCCTGCCTTCAGTTTCTATGGCTCATTCTACTAGAGTTGTAGCTACATCTGTTGTGTTTAATTACTGCATCTTTTGATGTGTGCAGCTGCAACCTGATATTTTCTTAATAACTTTGCAAGGCACCATTATTTGGTTGTGACTTTTGTCCAGGCTTTCATTTGTGGTCACCATTATCCATACAATATTACTATAATGATGACCACACAGGAAGATGAGCTACAGAATCTATCATTTTCATAATGACAGATCTGCAAGAGTAAGGCTCATCCTGTGTAACACCCCACCCCCATTGTCGCTCTGGTTTGGAGTATTTTTCCTTCCTTCTCTTCACTGTTCAGCACTACAGCTGAATATTTTGAGAGACTTGCATACAATATTTGCAATGCAGATGGAGAAATTTCCTGGTAGCTAAGGCCAGTTTTATCTGCTAAGTGGTCTTAATGCCTGCAGCATTAGCCCTGCTTGGTTGTAAAGGATGGATCTTGCAGATCTGTCATTGTTAAGTAAGCAACTTTTCACTTTCTAGTGACCTAGAATTGGGAGTGTAGGAACTGATTTTTTGGGGGGATATAGAGTAGCTGTGTGTTTGTTTTGGAATAACTTTTTGAGGAAAACGGCATTAGGTTTCATCTCTATGGGGTGAAAGTTGGGTTGCCATCCTGGGGTTATCAGGAACATTGTTTTTAACTGAAAAGGTGAGAGAGAAGTTTCTCAAACATATAGTCACTGTTTTTATTTAAACTATGCTGGGGTTAAGTGGTGATGACCCTGAAATGGTGATATAAACTCAGTTTTCCTTGAAGATGGAAGTAGGCATCGTTTTGATGGGATAGATTGCATGAACTAAACTATTATTCACTGAAGTGAAGTGAGACTACTAAGTAATTGTCTGTTTTATACTTGGAATAATGTATAGTGCCAAGTGTGGATTAGTTGGCCAAAGTTTTCAGTTTAGTGGCAAGTTAAGTAAGTACTAATGAAGAAGCTAGTGAACTTGGTAGTAAAAGCAAGAAAAACTTGTTCTGTTTTTCCATTTTGAGCATTGTGCATATTTATAAAGGTCCACTAAAACGAAAATTCTTTTTTGCTCAAATTGTACATTGATCCACATCACTTAGTTTTATGTTTGACTTGCGTTGGGAAGGGCTTTGCATTCTCATATAGAAAGTGGAAGCCTCACCACAGATGCACAAATTATATTTGATATACCATTAGTATGAAATGCTTTTCCTAGTAATGCCATAATGTGACAGTCAGATGTTCTGAAATGCATACCTTATGTGTAACCCTGTCTTCCTTCATTTTTTGATGCAAAATTCAAGCAGGAGAGCAGTTGTGCCCCCATCGGGACCCAGTAAAGGTTGAAGTACTGTAATGAGTGTTGGCATTTCATTTTTGTGACAATTTGTGGTTCTTATATAAACTTTGTGTGCTGCTGTCTGCAGTATTGTAAGGCAGAAACTCAAAAATCTTTGTTGCTGTTTATGACAGAACATCATTTCGGCATTACACTGGTCACCACTTGTGAAGGACCTTATTATATCTGGAGATGAAAAGGGAATTATTATTTGTTTTTGGTATAATCGAAATGATACCCAGCAGTTGTTCCCAGAGCCCAGAACCATCTTCTGCTTGTCTTGTTCTCCACATCATGAAGATCATGTTGCAGTTGGGTAAGTGCTGGCAGGCTACAAGGATGTGCTTCCTGTCCATGTAAACTGCAGTTTGCAAAACTTAAACTCTCTTTAAGTAAGGAGCACAAAATGATATTTCTAAGAAAATATTTTAGTAAGTGGTGCAGCATGTTGAAAATAGTCTTTAAGACTAAACAGTCAATGTTTGTAAATTATGTGTAGTTTAAAAATATAGTATTGTCAGGAAATAAAATTAAATCTGTGGATTGTGTTGGCTATTCATGATGCTAAATTCTCCAGTTTAGTTCCTGGTTGGGTTTTATGAAGATTATACTGGTCTTTTATGTGATTGACAGCTGCTTCCTCCTCTCTTATCTTGGAGATACTCTCAGTTACTTTAAGGAATGTCTTTGTCCTTTGATTTAAATCTTTACTCCTGTTGTGTGCTGAGATGCATTTTGACTACTTTGTACCCCTTTAATGTCATAGAACAGTACCAGAAAACACATGATTCCTGAATTTTTTGTTTGTTCTGTGACATCCCCATACTGGGCCAGTAATAAAGGGGCTTGAATCTTTACCACTGACACTGGAAAGGGACGTTCACCTGGAATACAAATGGAAACACTCAGTATTTCCAGATGCAGCTCTCTGCACCAAGTACAATTTCCCTTAAGAGCACACAGCGAACACAGTTAGCCCGGGGTCTGAGTTTGTCTCCCTCCATGACCCCAGTAAGACTCCCCACTGGTACAGCTCTAGGGTTAGGTCCTCAGCCGAGTGTCCAAGCTAAGTCCTCCAGCACCCTCTCTGTGAAACCAGTGCTTCATGTCCCTTCTCCAAGTAGATGACGCACACACATTGAGAGATTTGCTTTTCCACACCCACACACCCCTACCTGGGAAAGGTTGGCACAGATTTACCTGCTGTGCTCCCTTCTGCCCGGAGTATAAGGTAATTATCACTGCCACCAGACACTCTACAATCAGCTACTCTAAGGCCCTTAACAAAGGGTGCCCAATTATACTGTGTAGTATTAATATTAATACAAATGATGGTAGTTGACCAAGACAGCTAGGCCTTCAGGACTGGCCCACACAGTGTCACCAAATAAATGTAAGAACTCTGAGGTTAAATACTTTTTAAAAGGACCAGCCACAATAGAAAAGTTTTTTTAAATACATTTAATAATAAATAATAAGAACTTGAAAATACTGAATATATATATATATATATATATATATATATATATATATATATATATATATATATATATATACAGTAAACAGATTTCAAATCACAGGAAATATTGAAAATAACATTGATGGACAGACTCTGACAAAGAAAAACAATATCTAAACTAAGCTTCACAATATTTTCCTGACTGACTCTAGGATAATTATTATTCCCTACCTACTTAATAGAGCAAGGCAGGTGATGTGGTGAATGGTCCTTGTTGTCAGGCCCATGACAAAATACTTAATACTGAGAGATTTCTCTGTGTAATATCTAAAATTTCCATGATGCCTGGTAGAATGACCTCATCTGGTCACCTGACTCCAGGTTCTCACACTATTCCCGTATGAAGCTTGAGATAGGATGATAGCATAAATATGATAAGATGCATATCTAAAGTTTTGCTAATGTTTATGGCACTGCGTGGAGCTTTCCCCTCTTTTTACTTAGCAATAGGCATCTGTACAAATCCGTTTGATATTCAAAATGCCATACAATTCTAATACATTTGTAACACAAGCATCGTGTATAATTCCATTTGATATTCAAAAGACATATCATTCTTTCTTTACAGAACTCCATCTGGGTATGCTAGCACTAGCCCATATTATCACACTGCCTTAAGGCAACTTTTAAGCCATTGTAAATTTTTTGGTGAGTTCTATAGTACTAAGTTTCGTTTTCTTTAGAAAAGTTTACTTTGGCCACTTGAAGCAATGCTTTTGTGTATATATGCTCAAACTCTTATGTCATCCAGGCTGTGAGGTGGGTGGTTGATATCTGAGCAGTCACTGAGTTGTGGTTTAGTTACCATAACTGTCATCCTGACGTATTTGATGATGTGTGAGTGACATACGTAAAAAAATAAAATAACAGAGATGTTTGCCTTTAAAAATGCTGTAAAGTATAATTTCAGCAGTAATGCAAATTAAATTATGTTGCCACTAATAATTAATGGTAACTCCATATTAAAATTGCATTTTTGATTACCAGGCCATCTAATATGCTTTTGATTGACTTTAACACTTAGATGAATGCATATAATGAAAATTATGTATTTCTAAAATCCCTACCTGATGTAAGTGATATGGAATAAGAAACGACCAGAACACTGGACTGGCTTTTTTTCTCCCTCTTCCTCTTGGGTTCATTCAAGTAAGTAATATAACCAGGTAGTTGAAAAACATTGGCTTTGAAGGTTTATGTCCAGAAGTTATGTAAAGTCTTGCTGGGCAATATTTAGATTGGAGAGTCATCTTAATTACTCAGAGAACTAAAGATATTGAAATAATACTAAGTATTAAAATAATTAGTTCAGTGTAACTTACTGTCTGTGATACCTGTGTGCAAAATAGTTTTAGTGATTACTGTATGAAAACATATCCAAAACGCAGAATCCTAAAGGTTTTTTAAAACACTGTATAAGAAAGCAATTACATTTCTCATTAAGTAAGTGGGATCAGAAATGTATAAGGAGATAGGTATATTAAGCTAGGTTCAGTTTAATTTTGGCAAGAATACAATTTTGAAGAAAATCTGGATTTCCGGGTATGTTTTGTAGGCTAATTATTGACATTAAGCAGTAGTCTCTCAGTAGGCTAAACTTGGTGGGTTTATTACCGGTTCCTTTTTATTTTTATAGCACAACTCCTTAAGGGTGCCCATGTCCTCCCTTGTTTTTGCATTGTGTTTAGAACCTTTGGAATCCTTAATTTTAGACTCCTTTGGATGGGCAGATCAGTTTAAATTTGCATTGTTTTCTGATGATGTACAATTATATTTAATGAATCCTGATCAGGCTGCACCTTTGTTATTTGACAAAATGAAGTAATTTAAAGATGTTATCTATTAAAATGTACGTGGTTCAATTAGTGGTTTATTTAAAACAAGCTTTTCTACAGTCTCCTGTCTGAAAGTCTTAAAATATAATAGAAAATGCAATAACTTGTATGGGAAAACAAGTGTGCCAGAGCGAGAGAGTACAATAATTTATATGGGAAGGCATGTGTGCCAGAGTAAAGGAATGCAGTCATTTATTTTGGAAGACAAGTGGCAGTGTGCCCTCTGAAAGTTTATTTACCATTTGTTAACAGAGGTAGAGCACTGATCCAGGCAGGCTGTTTTTAGGTTCATTCCATCCATTTGTGGTGTTTTACTCTTGCAATATGGGGGACTGAATATCTTGGAATTACTGAACTATAATAATTCTGTGCAGTTAAGATCATCTCCTTCAGTATGAGCGTTACAAGCCATGCTGAATGTCTGGCCCTGACACAGGCAGAACTGCCAAGAGAAAGTAATATATTCTTTCTTTTTTAATGCTATGGGACAACAACAAGACATATAGTTACAGAAAATACACAAACTGGCGAAGTTTTATGGAAGAAAGATACAAAAGGATGGAAAGAAATAGGGTAAAAGAAACAAAAATGTTACATCAGATTGGTTAAAAAGGAAGCAAAGTACCAGGATATTGTATGTCAACCACAAACCAAAAAGCAGTATTATTATAACCACAAGAAAGACCAGTGAAAGACGGCTCTACTTTCCACCCAGATGAATTTATTGATAAAACCTTATAGTCTCGTCTCTAGTGCCTCGGCTGTTGCCCTTACAGAGTAAAAAAACAGGATATTGTGTTTGTTTAAAAATGGGCAACGCATAGATTTGGGAAGAAGCAAAGGAAAGATTAAACCTGTGTGCAGAAGACAGATTGAGGTTCTTAGGCTTGCAGACCAGATTATCTTGGCATGTAAAAATATAACAATGTAGCCAAACAATCTGTCTTATCAGAACTTTTTAATAATTTAGAGGACAAGTATGGCTAAATTGAAGAGATTAGCAAGTATGAAATATAAAATGCTTCAAGAGATGAAAATTTGTCTGAGGGTCTGAAAAGGGACTGGAATAACTGGGAATGATTTTAAAATGCAAAATGTTGGTAGATTTGTCTGATGCCCGGATTATGCAAGAAATTTCATCTGTTTTCCTGGAAAAGCCTACACAGATGTTTTTTATATTTCAAATACACTTTAAACATATTTTGCAGGGTAGTAAATGTTAGGGATTGAAAGATGTGAAAAGATTGGTTTGGCAAATTGAAAGGTACGTTTCTTCTTGGCCATGATTGTTATGCCTGATACTAATAGAGTAAAAAGGCTTGAAAGTGGAAATCCAGGTTAGAACTTGCTTACCAAGGGATAGTAAGAATAATGGATAGTTTGGCAGATATGGAGTGCAAACGAGAAATGTATATTAAACAGATGTGTCCCATACTCTGAGTAGTGAGATGGGGTTGTGAATTTTACCATATAGAACTACTCGGCTAGAAAGGAGGTGGTGTACATAATTTCCTAGGTCTGGAATTATGCAGTCAGAAAAAATTGGACTTCTAAATATAGATAACTTTATTTTTGAGTTTAGTCACCATTTATTTTTATATTCTTATCTATATGGATATTATTATCTGCGGTGGTGGTGCTGCTGTAGCGCTGTCGCCTCACAGTAAGACTCTGTGCGGTTCGACTCTCAGCTAAGAGCATCTTCTGCATGGAGACGTGTGAATGGGCGTACCTTCGTTGAAGGTTGTGCGTTAGGGCTGGCAACTCAGCACGTAAAAATCAACTGCCAGTCATTAGCAGACCAGAGTTCCGCTGTGGCGACCCCTAACCGGGAAAAGCCGAAAGACTTAATTTTGGACAAGTCCATAAAATGTGTCCCTAGTCACCCTTTACCTCTAATCTGCATGCCCAACATTTTTGATGCGATTGTGGATACATTCTTATTTTATCAGGTGTGTTGTGCAGGCACTTCCATGAAAAATCCCAAATATCCTAGACTTTGTGTTATAATTTGGATCCTGATATATAGCTTGTCATTGTGCATTTGTATATTCTTTATCAATCTTTTTTCTCCCAGTCCTGTCTTGATTTATCCTCTTGTTTTTTGTAATTACTGTAGAGCACATTGCAAAACCTACTTACTAGTCTTTTTGCTTCGGAGTGTGCTCTGCTTATGTTCTTTTATTAGTAGTTTAGCTAATTCTGGTATTGAGCTTTTTCCCTTTGTCTCCTTGTGCTCTTTAATTTTAGTTACCAATCTCTGGGACCATAGAAAGTCACCATCCTCCAAAGGAAAAAAAAGATTGCATAATTCCTGGATATTGTCTCCCTTTTAGTCAAATTTCCACAAAATCTTGGTTCTTTACCCTTCTTGAACTACCCCTAGTCTCTTTCCCTAGTAGGTTCCAGCAAGCCTGTATATGCCATATTTTTTAATCCGTCTTCTTTCTGGGCTTGTGACCACATTACCATGATTATAATTACTCTGTTAACATAAAGTATTTCCTTTTAACATTGTATTGCATCTGTTGATCTTAAGTATACTAGTTTCAGTTGTGTTGCCCTATAGTAACCATGCAGATTTCGTAATCCCAATCTCCTCTGTTTCACAGGAATGATTTAATTTCTCTAATCTCTCCTAAGATCTTTTTTCCATCCCACCAGTAGTCTGTCTGATCCTCCTATAGCAGAATCCAGAACTTTCCTTTCAGTTGGTACAAAAGACTTGAACATAAAATTCATGGGACCACAAAACATCTTTATAGCCAATATTTTGTCTAAGTTCAAATTCATCACTTTCCATTGCTTCAGTTGCTCTATTGTCTTCTATTTTATCCTGTCCCCCATGTTTCCTTTGCTACCTTCTGAACATGCACATCTGTAAGAACTTCATTTCATAATGGCAACGCAAGTATGGGTATTGCTGCACCAGCTCAGGCCTAGGAGCATAGTATATTGCAGTAGCTTTGGTTTTACTTTGATTTATCTTGTACTCTGCCATATCCTGAAATTCCTTCAAACTGAAGAATACTTTTCCAGATTCCAATCTGGATCTGCCATATATAGTATAACATCTGCAAACAGTGTAATCCCCCCCCCCCCCCATCAATAACTTAAATGCTGTACTGTTATCATTTTAGCCATTAGTTGCCAATCCCTGGGACCATAGAAAGTCACCATCTTCCAATGGAAAAGTTCAGATTGCATAATAATAGTAATAACAGGAACAGAGCACATCCCTGCCTAGTACCTCATCTGAGGATAAATCTTCACATTAGGGATATTTACTATGATTCAGGTAATCAGTCGTATTATCTCAGGAAATCCAAACCTGATGATTTCTTAAAGAAAATCTTAGTGGACCCTGTCAAATGCCTTCTTAGCATCTGAACTCGTTTGGCTTTCCTGTTTCACTTCTTGGGTCATCATTGCATTCTATCAGTGTATTGTCTACCCCTTACAAACCCACACTGATCCATATTTATTGCTTTTTGTCAAAAGACTTGCCAGTCTCTGAACTTTTATTTCTGTAATCGTGGTTCCATAGATAAATCTGTATGATGCTGGGTCCACTGTGTCTTTTCTCTCCTTTGGAATTATTATTACTGCTTTTTTCCAGGCCCTTTGTAGCTGACCTCAAGCTAGTGTTTTATTAAATAAAACCTACCACACTTTCAATAAAGTCATACTTCCTTCTTTCCATGTTTCAGTAGGGAGGTCATCCTATCCTGGAATCGAGATTTTTCTATAGCTTATTTCATAACCTGTTCATTTACACCATTTAATTTTAATGGGGGTTATTAAACTTCATACTTTCTGATCTGACAGGCTAAGGAAAACCATGATTTCAGTAAAGACTTCTGTGTGCTTCTCTCAATCTCTTCTTTTTTCATCCTATAGTCTTTTGTAAAGTATCTGAAATTTTAATGGGACCTTTCTGTATCTGACCTGATTTGGGATCTCTGATTTCTACACCCCCTGTTTCTACTGCCTGGGCATCTGTGCTAAAGTTTGAGATTTTGAGTCATTCTCAAAAAGTATCTGTTTGAAGAGTAACTTTGTTTCCCTTATTGATCTTTTCCAAGAGATGTTGGGCAGATAAAATTGATTTAAGGACCTTTTTAATAAAGAATGAAATGAAAACAAGTGAGAAAATATATTCCACACAATTTATTTTTAATTTGAATATATATTTTTAATACAATTTAATTGCATGACAGTGAAGTAATTTTAAAAATCATCTGCTGCATATAGAAAAGCACTTGGACTTGAATGGAGTGGCAAGTTCCAGGCAGATAAAGTAGTATTTGGGTTTAAAGTTTGTGGGGATGTCCACATAGTCCTAAGAATGGACACTACTGTGAAATACATTGGCTGTGTGCAGTTTGAGAGTGGATTTTTTTGAGTAACCAGTATTTTACTTATGAAAAAGATGTAATTTTTAGTATCTTAATGTTCTTTCCAGTGCTGAGGTATTTATTTTGAATTCTTAGTCAAAACTGGTGACCTTTTCAAAACATGAGAACATAGGGGGCTTTTTCATATTTAGTGAATCATCATCTTGGGAATAGTCCACAATAGAGCTGCAAAAAGCATTTTCTTCTGTTTTTGACTAATATTATGTTACATCTCCATTTGAAGCATTTTGCTTAATTTCTAGATTCTTTAGTTATACTGTATTAAAATGAATGATTCTACCACTGTCTAGATAAGTCATTTAAAATATTCAAGTACCTTAGAGCCAAGTTTGATTACAGTCTTGGTTGCAAAGCTTGTTTGCTACAGCACTACCAGTAGGGAAACTGAGGGGCTGTGTGGAGCACTGTGATGGTAATGAGTAAATCACATTGTGTTTGTTTTTGAAGGTATAAGGACGGAATGATTGTTCTCATCGATATCAGCAGGAAAGGAGAAGTGATACACAGGCTGAGAGGTCACAATGATGAAATCCATGCTCTGTCTTGGTGCCCTTTACTTCAAAATGAGGAAGCTTTGTACTCTAGACAAGAAGAGATCCCTGGTATGAATTCTTATTACTGTTGAATTTAGTATTTTTAAATATACTTCACTGTTTGCCCTTGTACTTATGAGTATGGTGTGGAGAGGAGAGCATAGAACAGTATTAATTATGCAGTGAAATATGTACCCTGTTTTGGTGATGTCACTTTCCTGAAAATTGACAACCTTCCTTTTCACATCTCGCCAACTCACCTTTCCTCTCTCTTCCCTTATATGTACTGTATCTGCTTTCTGTCTTGTAGCTTCTATGCCAATAGCCTTTTTCAATTGCATCTCTTCAGTTAAGATAGTAAATTGGTTTTGAAACTGCATATAGATGCTTTTTATTATTTTTTGTTTCGTCTTAAACTGCGGTAACATGTTGAGTATCTGTAATAAAAGTTGTTCAAATCACAATAGACATATTACACATTGAGTGCCATGCTTACTTTCCAAATTCTGGAAAAGGCAACTTTACGCACCTTTCTGCTGCAAGAAAGGTCCCTGACAAAGTACTGTTAAGCTGTCTTTTGCTGGAGTATAACAGCAGCTGGTGCTTTAAAAGCTGTAATACTCTTTGGTGCAACACAAAAGGTGGGAGAGTAAAGTGACAGCTTTTAAAGCCATTCTTTCATCAGGACATCTTTTGGTCACTGTCTGTGCAGCAGCATTACGAGTTTTCAGTTTTTTTTCTGCATCTAGTAAAACATCAAAGCAGCTAACGTTCCAAGCACTGCAAAGAATTATAATTTGATATCTCCAGTCATAACTCTGTTTATGTATCCTCCTCATAGATATCAAGATTCATCTCTCATGCCTCGTTTTGCTGATGAGGTGAATGTCTTGGCATCCTTGTTTTGAGCATTTAACGACTTGGTTGCATTTGGAAACCAGATCATAGTCTTCTAAAGTTTGATTATTGTTGACTCCTGCTGCAAAACACCTTAAGACGGTATGGCAACAGTGCCTCAGAGGCTTTACTATTGTCCCCTTCATCTTCACATAGAGAATATGCATCTGATAAAATTTAAAACTGCTAATTAAGGACTGATTCAAAGATGGCCGCTGTTCTGTAAGCACTGCTAATCCTTGGCTCCTCTAAATATCTGGAATAAAATCAACCCAGAAGATTATCCAGAACCAATTTCAACAAAATTTCTTGAAATATCAACTCTAATCTGCTCCGAAATAAAGTTACCAAGAAGAGGAGACCGGTCCAGTCTATAAGCAATCAAGATTGACAAGGATACAGAGAGATTAACTTAAGCCGTGTGCTCCTGCAGTTTTGCATACTGAATAATTGCACTCAAAACTGAAGACAGTTATTACTACAGGATGTCGAAAAGATAAAAACATGGACACTACTACATCTAAGACTAAACTTTCGGATCTACTGTCTCCTGAAAAAGATCTGAATTCAAAAAGGCAGAAGATATTAAAACAACCAGATCCATCTAAAACTGGAAACAAAAGTAAACCTGATTAACCAGCCAATCTGGAGGATATTAAAACAGCCTTACTTCCCATCCAAGAAGCCATGAAATAATTAACTGTACAATTACAAGCATTTAGAAGTACCTTTTAACCAAATAATCGACAGATTGGATAAATCTGAAACCAAAATTATGGAAAACGAGGAGAAAATAACTCTTAATAACCAAAAAAAAATCTGACTGTCATGAAAAAGAAATTCAAAACATCCAAGAAAAGATCACAGACCTGGAAGCAAGATCCAGAAGGAATAATATTATCATAAGAGGCATCCCAGAATCTGTAAATCGCAATGAATTAATTCCTTCTATCATACAGATTTTCAGCATACTGCTCAAAGTACCTGGAATAGCAAAACAAATAATAGTAGAAAGAGCACACAGAGCACTTAGGTCTTGGCTTGTATGTACCTTGGTTTTCTCTATCTATGCAAAATTATAAAATTTTCAAGATGTTAAAATCCTGATGACTACAAAAAAAGTGGTGGATCTGTTAACTGGAACAGTAATACAATTTCATTGGCCCAAGATCTTCCCCTCCAAATAAGACAAGCAAGACAGCTCCTTTCCCCTTACTGTAAGTTCCTCATCGAAAGAAAAATAAAATTCCAAATGAAATACCCCTAACACCTTAATTTTCTACTCGGATGATGCTAAATACAAGATTGCTAACCAAAAGGAAGTCAAAGAAACTTTTCTTGCTGTTTTTAAAAACTACCAACATTGGATCGCTAAATATACTTACTGGAATGATGTCTGAATACTGATTGAATGATCGATCACTTCTCGGTCCTCAGGAACAGTTTTCTTTTTTTTTTTTGTTGCATCCAACTGTATTGCTGGTCCTTTGCAGGCCTCTAACAGCACACTAGTAGTACTAATGCCTCATAATAAAATCCACGAGGCCATCCCAGGAAAGGTAGACCCACTTCCGCTTTTACTCTTTCTCATGACAGGAACTAAAATATGTTTTCATGCTCTACGTCAGGTTCTTTAATACTGTGACACTTCTGGGACATCCAGCTGGCTTTAATGGTCCCCCTACACATATCCAAGCTGGAACGCTCCTCTACTTGTGGAGCGAGTGGCGAGCATTTTTCCTGATCGCAGAAATCGCAAACTGCGGTAATCCACAAGAAGATCATTGGTCAAGGGTTATAAACAGTTCTAACAAAAAGAAAATGTAAACAATGGCTATAGTTACATTTATAAAGGAGGTCACTGCATTACTTACCCTACAAGCTAGTGTAAAGCATGAAGATCAAGAAGCTGCATTTAACATTAAAATTTCAGTTCTATGTCTTATCATGACAGCGAGGAAAATAGACAAGTGCTTAAAAAGTGAGTTTTTTAAGAATTGTTCATACACCCTGTGGTGCAGAATGAGACGGTCCGAAGTTCTTGCAATTACTATCATTTCTCACACTAGGTAGAAGATAACTGTTGGTAACAAGGGAGGAAACGTACAATACCCTGGAAAGGATACTACTGATAACCATCCTTCAATATCAAGTGCAGACTTGCACAAGAACTGTACAAAGTATTAATTGTTTAAAAATTTGTGTCCCAAAATGATCACAGGCAAGCAATGCCCACAAATTTTCTTAATAAAAAGGCACCATGCTTTCATATGACTTGTCGGAAGTGCAAACAACAATTAAAACTCATTATATATACTTAAAATAGGAACAAAATGGTAGCAGGGAAGCAATATAAATTTTGCTGTCAGTATTAACAAAAAGTCAGTTAAATTTTGTTCATAAGAATTTTGAGAAGTGCTAGCAAATACTTCTGATTTTACTTGTGCCAAGCTTAAGATATTCTTGTTTTACAACGTTCGATTCTAGAGAGGGGGCTAGAACCTTTGAAAATGGTGATGAGGAAGCATTATGCAGCAATATACTCGTGAGAAAATTAAGTTGCTTTCAAGTATACTGTCAAAAGTTTAACATACAACTGAGTGGCTCTTAACATGAGTCAAAGAAAAAAATATGGTAATAAAGCAACAACATGAAAGGTCAGTTGCAACATGAATTGTAAGAAGCCCTAGTGAAAAACAGAAACTGACATTATCTGAGCTGTACAAAAACATTTTCCATTCTAGTTTGACTGAGAGGAGCAACCAAGAGCATATTAAAATAACTTTCATCATGCCCTTATTATACCACAGACAGACATTTACAATAAAAAATGGCAGTGTTTTAGCTTTTGACATCTCGGTGCAAGGCATACCTCCAACTAAATAATATGTGCATGAGCTCATTAAAAGAAGCTTGTTTTATTAAATAACAGACAGTAGAAACTATCTACGATGTATCGTATACATGTACTGATTGCTCATATGTACAGTATAGTGATATATTTCCTGTACCTGTAAGCTGAACCCCTCCAAACAAAATAGCTCGGCTGAGCTTCACAGATAACAGACAAATTACTATGGACTTAAGTCTTATGCATGGCATAAAAGGAAAGGAAGTAATGTTAATAGAAAGGGAGTGGAGAGGGACCGAATACAAAGGAGAACATACAAAATAATCTTAGCTCTTGGTATTAAAATAATGAAAGGATATACTTAACAGTTCTACCAATATCTTCTAGTTCATTACTATTAACGCTTATAAATCTATTCATACTAAAAACCCTGTTTCAGTGGACCTTTACTTATAATGGTTTTACTAAGACCCTTCCAAATTACATCTCTCATTTATTGCCAGTCATATAAAAGGTACACTTTAGTCACTGTATCAGATGCATGTAAATATGTTGAGGAGTTTTAGGGCTATTTTAGTGTTGCTTCTTAGGGAATTAGCTTGTTAAGCGTTGTCTGTGTAGAGAAAATCTTTGCAGGTATACTAGTTCACATTTTCTACTTAAATATGACAACCCAACTTATAATTATTATGCTGTACTACAAATCTATAAAACTAATAACGACTTACTCCCTGCATTATTCCTGGTGCAAGGGTGTAGTGGTTAGGCACTGGGTGGGGACGGGAGTAAAAGGATGCTTTCTTAATTTAATTTCAACAATACATAAACGGAAATCATCATCACAAACGACCACTCTAGACTTATTTCATAAACATCCCAATTACATAAATGTGGGAATTTGATTCATGGAATATCAAAGGGCTCCAGAATAAGAAGAAAAGAAAACTTTTGTTACATCTTATCCTAAAAGCGAAATCAAACTTAATATTGGCACAGGAAACACATTTATCACTTGAGCAATGGTTCATAATTAAGGAGAAAAAATGGATAAGGAATATCATAGCTTCTGAAGGTAAATCGAACAGTGCTGGGGTAGCTATAATAATTAAAAAAACAGTTCCAAGACAAAATTTTAGAAAAAAAAGTGGACAAAGAGGGGGAGATGGTGCTATGTAACTATTCTAACGCCAAATCTTCATAAACCTGTTCTCATCCTTAATGTTTACGCCCCTTGTAAAAAACAACATATTTTCTTTGCCTCCTTATACCCTATCTTAAATAAATTCCAAGATTATTACATGATTCTAGTTGGAGACTGGAACATGTATCTAAATCCTGAACTAGACAAAACAAGTTCAAATTCAATATATAACAAACAAGCTCACCTAGCTCTAAGAGAACTTATTCAAGATTATAAATTATATGACCCTTCTAACTATGGAGATAGTATAAATAAATCCAACAGATTCACATTTTACTCCCAATGCCACAAAATGTGCTCAAAAATAGACTTTTTTCTTATTTCAAATTTGCCCTGAAAATGACCATCCATACTAGATTCCTCTCGGACCACTCCAAAATTACTTTAAACTTCAATGTAATTACAATGAATAGCACAATGAACAAAGGATACAATTGGTCTCTGAACCTCAGCCTTTTAACCAAAAAGAATATAATAAATGATATTCAAACCCTACTCAAATCATCCCTATCCAACATCCTTAACTCTGAATTACCTTTGGATATTGAGTGGGCGGCAACAAAAACGCAAATTAGGGGGATACTTATTTAAAAAGCAACCTACTATAAAAAAAAATCCACCTTAAGGATGAACAGTAACTAGAATCCAAAATTCAAAAACTTGAGAATGACCTATTAACAAATTATAAAACTCGAACTCTAACCAAAATCCTGAAACTTCAAAAAGACCTATACGTATAACAGCAAGTTATCCTTCTATGAAACCAAAACCCTAGCTAACTATTCTAACAAAGTGCAAATACCATCTCGAGCACTGCCAGAATTATAACCCAAACTAATTCACCCTCTCAAATATCAGAAATACTTATTACACGAATATTGAAGATATTAATAAAATCTTCGAATATATTCTCTGACCTATGGAGACCAAATATCAATAGCCTCAAAAGAAGAAAGAACAGGGGCGTGGCCAAGGATGAACACAGGATAGCAGCAGATTTCTTCAGCTCCACCAATTTCATTACATTGACAGGAATTAATTACTTAAAAAATTAATTCTTGAAGTAATTTTCTTTCTAAATATGTTTGTTTTATATAGTTCTTGAACTATATCTAAAAAAGAAAGGAAATCTTAATAATATTCCTGTCAGAAATTACTTTGGAAATTTTCCTGTCAGTTTATCAGTCTGAAATGAGTTCCAGTAAGACAAATCCTCAAGACTCCAGCATCAAGAAAGAACTTCAGTCTCTGATAATTATAGTCCAGCAACTTACTGCTAAGATGGATAAAATGGATACTAAAATAGACACTTTCATAGAAAAACTACAAAACAAATAGACTTGTTACATATGGACCTGCAACAACAGAAGATCCAGATGACAGGCATAGAAGAAGCTGTGAATGACATGGAAAATAAAATACAAGAACAGGAAATCAACATTGAGTTTCTGCTGAAACAAAATACACATTTACAAACAAAGCTGGATGACCTGGAAAATAGATCTAGGCGCAATAACATTAGGATTTTTGGACTGCCAGAAAATATTGAAGGTAACAATATTACTTCTTTTTAACAACATGGCTCCCTAAAACTTTAGATTTACCAGAAGCATTCTCTTTTGGTATCGAAGAGCACATAGATCTATAGCTAATACTAACTCTAACAAAAACTATCCTAGATCAGTTATAGTTAGATTTCTATCATCTTTTGATAAAGAGATGGTTCTTAAATCTGCTTGGGCTAAAGCTCCTGTTAAGTTTAATGAGACAACTGTGCGTTTTGACAATGACTATTCTTCCATGGTAATTGCTAAAAGAAAAGTTTTTCTGCCACTAATAAGGGAGCTTAAAAAAGCACAGTTTAAAACATACCTTCCTTCTGTTTCCTGCCAAGCTTAAAATCTTCCTTCCTGATGGTCCTAAGGTCTTCGATGATTTAGACTCTGCTTTACTGTTTGTCAAAGAAAAAAGGATTTTGGATAAAATAGAAGAAATGGAATGGGCTAGTTCTTCATTAAAGAGATTGGCAACTGAAGCTTCCTGGAAGACTTCAGAGAAGAAGAAGAGACTAAAAAACAAATGATTTGTTATGTTTTTTTTCTCTCTCATCATTTTAGTTCATTATTAATCTTTTTGAATATAGTTCCTGCATTTCCAGAAAGCCACAAATATTTTGGAAAAGATTTAATCAGTTATTCTCTATGTGCAAAGAAATGTTTTGTTTCATAACCAGTCAAAATGCCTGAGGATTTAATGGCAGGCTGTGACTCTATTTGTTTTTCTTTCTGAAAAAAGTAAGGTTAGTAATTTGATACATTTTTTTATCTTTACCTTTTTTTTCCTTCTTCTTTTATTATTTTCTTTGTTTAAACAATGATATTCTATTTAGATTATGTAGTGGGTAAAGGGTGGGGGAGGGCAGGGAGAGAACAGTAATGAAAATATCATTAATAGAATAATAACATTTATTTCTTGTAAAAGTTTATAAGTTCTTCAAATGCTATTTCTAATTATACTTTCTTGATTATACTGCTTATGCTTGTTTGTAAATAATCTGTCATGCTTTAACTAATAATAATCTGAACTAAATAAGAGTAAATATGTTTTATTTTAACTCTATTAATATAAACAGTAAGTAACATTCCATTGTATATACTTCTTACAGCTTTCTCTTACATTTTTTTATTTCTGCCTCACTCCCTTTTATTTTCTACTCTTTTTCTTTTCTTTATTAATATATAGAAATGCTTTAGACTGTGTGGGCACAGTGAATAATAGGATTTGTATGAAAATTGAGTTGGGAGAAGAATGCTGAGTTTTATTGCTTGTTGGTAATTTTGAGTTTAATTTCACTTGCATAGAGGCTGTGATGATCTGTGGAATACATTATGGAGGTTCTGTCATGTTTAGATGCATTTACACTGCTAAATGAATGTTTGTCACTAGTTTTTAATAAGTTTCCCGCCAAAATGTTAAGAGAGACAATCTGGGATGTGGGCTGTCTTATGCACAATGTCCTTGAGTTACCTCAGAATCTTCAAATCACAGAATTCTCACAGAGAAACTGAAAGCAGTTAGTATAAACATTGACAAGGTTATCACACTGACACACCACAGATTCAGGAAAAATACTCTGTTCATAAAATGTCCGTTATAATGAGTTTAAATGATGTAGTTTCTTGTAGTAAGTAAATGTCTTATTTTAGAAGGCATAAAAAATGAAACATTTATTTAAATGTTTTTGAAAATCTACTTAACAGCAGCATAATAATCTGTGTTAAAAATTTGTGTTCCAAACATATACTTTACTATAACTCATTTAATTCATCTGATTGACAAACATAAATAATCTTATAACTCTGTTCTGGAAGAAATGCCATGTGATATATTTTAAAGCAGTAGGTTAGCATGATTGTAAAATCTGGTTACCAATATGTGTTTGCTGTGCATTATTTTGTATAAAGCAGACAGATTTATTCTAGGGACAGCAAGTAGGATAGTGCTCTACTAACACACAACTCAGTGAGATCAGATATATATATGTGTGTGTGTGTGTGTGTGTGTGTGTGTGTGTATGTATGTGTGAGTGTGATGGCTTTTTTTTCTGAGAATCTGCATAACTATCCAATATGATTTATAATAATTTCTATGAATACAATATTTTACTCTATTGACAAAATGAATGTTTGCCACAAGTTTTAATAAGTTTCCCAAAATGTTAAGGGAGACAATCTGGGATGTGGGCTGTCTCATGCATAGTGTCCATGAGTTTCCTCAAAAGCTTCACTCACAGAATTTTCACAGAGAAACTGAAAGCAGTTAGTATAAACATTGACAAGGTTATCACACTGACACACCACAGATTCAGGAAAAATACTCTATTCATAAAATATGTCAGTTATGATGAGTTTAGATGATGTAGTTTCTTGTAGCAAGTAAATATCTTATTTTAGAAGGCATAGAAAATGAAACATTTATTTAAATGTTTTTGAAAATCTACTTAACAGTAGCATAATAATCTGTGTTAAAAACTTGTGTCCCAAACATATACTTTACTATAATTCATTTAATTCATCTGATTGGCAAGCATAAATAATCCTATAACTCTATTCTGGAAGAAATGTCATGTGATATATTTTAAAGCAGTAGGTTAGCATGGTTGTAAAATCTGGTTACTAATATGTGTTTGCTGTGCATTATTTTGTATAAAGCAGACAGATTTATTCTAGGGACAGCAAGTAGGATAGTGCTCTACTAACACACAACTCAGTGAGATCAGATATATATATATATATATATATATATATATATATATATATATATATATATATGTGTGTGTGTGTATCTATGTATATATGTGTATAGGTATGTGTGTGTGTGTGTGTGTGTGTATGTGTGTGTGTGTGTGTGTGTGTGTGTGTGTGTGTGTGTGTGTGTGTGTGTGTGTGTGTGATGGCTTTTTTTTTTTTTTTTTAGGTAATAACGCAGGTGTTTCTGAGAATCTGCATAACTATGCAATATGATTTATAATAATTTTTATGAATACAATATTTTACTCTATTGACAATAATGAGTTTAAGTAAATGCTCATATACAAACAATTCAAGATTTTTTTGGAAGCTGTTGATAGAATTCACATGACAGAAAATAGATGCATCTTAATGCATGTAATGTCTGAATCATATTAGCCAAAGTTTTTGATTTAAATGAATGTTAGAACATAATTTTCTCTCCTCTTGATTTCTAACATTAAGATTATTTGAATGCTATTAGAATTCAAGTGTTATATATTACATAGATCTATATAATAGTATGAACATTTTTTAAAAAAAAAAAAAAAAAAAAAGTTTATTTTAGTTTATATGATGCTGTTTTACCAAATGTGTAGTTTTGTCTTGATAGATATTTGAATTGAAAACTGTTAACCTCAGTTAAATATAACTAGTATTAAATTGATAAGGTAGTAGCTGAGGTACTGCTGCTTAGGGTAGGGGGTTAACTTGAGTAGTAAATACTGCTCTAAGTTGGAGTTTTCAACTCCAGGCGGGATGCAAGGTTTAATCCTTACATTATTTTCACTTGTTCGTTGTTATATGTATATAGTTTTGACATCCACAATATATTTTGCACACTCATTGTCACTACAAACAAAATTGAATCCTATACAAAATCCCATAAGAGATTTAATAAATACAGCTATATTTAAAGGTACACCTAAAAGAGGAGATGTAACATTATTTATCTTGTTATTTGTTATTTCGATCATAAGATTCTTGAGTTTTAAAAATGCCAAATGACATCTTTAAAAGGAATTTCTTTAAACATTAATGGATTGAATAATCCGTGTAAAAGGGCAAGCCTAATAAGATACATTAATCTACACAAGGCCAATCTAGTCTTCCTGCAAGAAACCCATCTCTTGAAAAAGATATTGATAAACTAGCCACTAATAAGTATGCAGCATTGGTTAGTTCAGAGCACACTCAGAAAAAAAGAGGAGTGGCTATTTTATGGAATAAAAATATGCCCATTCCTAAAACCATTAAGTCTTATCAGGATGACAAAGGAATGTTTTGTATGGTTACAATACAAATTAATGGGAAGACTTACACTTTAATGTATACTGGATACCTGGAATTGGTATTAATACAGTGAAACATCATATTGATAAGATCATATCATTCTCTATAGGGGATATTATTTTAGCTGGTGATTTTAATTGTATACTACATGAAAGTGATACTACCACTATAAAGAAAAGAAGAATTACATCTAATGCAAAACATTTAAATGATTTTGCTAATTCTTATCATTTGAATGATATTAATAATCAGATAGTCAAAATCATTACCATACACCTTTTTTTCTAACAGATACAAAACTTATTCAAAAATAGATAAGGTCTTTATTTCTAACCAGATGGTAACAGATTTAATTAATTCCAACATCATTTCATGTCCTATATCTGATCATAACTCAATTGTTTTTGAATTCATGCTAAAAAATACTCATAATGTTCAGATCAAAAGGATACCAGAATACTTAACTCAGCTAAAAGACTATAAAGAATATATACTTTCAGAAGTACAACATTTTCTAGACATAAATAATACTCCTGAAGTCTCCATTGTCTATGTTTGGGATGCCTTAAAATCATATCTATATGGACAAAGTATCAGATGGTATAATAACAAAAGGAAATCTTGGGATAAGGAATTGTTAGATATTCAAAGTAAACTAGACTCTTATAAACATAATAATAAAGAAAATATTATGGACAAGAAAGTTATTGAAGAAATAAACAAACTAAATGAGAAATACAAAGAAATTTTAACTCAAAGTTAAAATAACTTTAGAAATACAAGTTTTGTCTTATTCAATAAGCCCCAAATACTTACATAGACTTAAAAATAAAACAAAAGATTGAATAAACAAAACCATATCAAAGAAATCTTTTCTCTAAGGAAAAGAAGAATGTTTCTAGTATACCAGAAATACTGGATGAATTTAGAAATCACTTTCACAAGATTAACCATAACAACATTAACATGGAACCTAAAGATAAAATAAAGGAGTTTATAACCACAAACATGAATAAAAAGCTTAATAAACAACAGATTAAACTATTGGACAAGAGTATTTCATATACAGAAGTTATTACACAAATAAATAAGCTTAAATCAAACAAAGCACCGGGTAATGATGGTATTATACCAGAGATATATAAAATCCTTTCTAAAACTACATATTCATTAATACATAAGGTTTTTATTCTGGCCCAAACTGAGTTAATAACCCCCCCCCATCTCTGCAATATACATTTATTTCACCAATTTTAAAACCTAATAAAGATCCAACTAGATGTTCTTCATATCGACCCATTTCATTACTTAATGTTGATTATAAAATGTTTGAGTATTTTTGCTGATAGATTGAAGACAATTATCCCCGGCATTATAGACATAGATCAGACAGGCTTCATTGTAAATAGAAATACTTTTGATAATATAAGAAGAACTTTAACATTAATTGATTTTGCAAATAGGAAAAAGAAAGATTTAACACTTATTAGTCTTGATATAGGTTCAGCATTTGATTCAGTAAGTTGGGACTATCTGTTTACCTTACTGAAGTGCACAAATTTCTCTGATGCATTTGTAAATTTAATTGAGCATTTATACAAAGGAACGCTGGCTTATATTAAGGTAGGAACATATGTTTCACAAAAATACCCATTCTTAAAGGTACAAAGCAAGGATGTCCACTTTCTCCACTATTATTCACTTTAGTAATGGAGCCTTGGGCTAATTTGATTAGAAACCGTACTGACATAGAGGGTTTTGAAATAGAAGAAAATACAACATCAAAATTCAACTTTTTGCAGATGATGTTCTAATTACATCAGCAGGATCTAATTCTTCTATGCAGTCTTTATTTGATAAAATGATGAATTTTAAAAGTATTTCTGGTTTAATATTCAATGAAGAAAAAACTAAAATACTACCTATATATACACGAAAAAATACTTTCATTAGTGATTTTACTAAATATGTACCCAACTCCGGTCAGATAACTTATTTAGGTATAATACTATCTAAAGATATTAAATCTATTATATATAATAACTATAATACCTGTTTTCTTAATATACAAAATCTTTTTAATACCTGGAATATGTTTTTACTATGGAGGAGAGACTTACAATTATTAAAATGATAATATTCCCCAAGATTTTATACTTAATACAATCAATAATACTTTCACCTACAAAAATAACTATCAAGAAACTGAATACACTAATGTTAAATTTCTTATGGGCACCTAATAGACCTAGGATTGCATTAAAGAAACATACTAATAGCTGGTCTCAAGGAGGTATTTCTTTTCCAGACTTTAATTTATATATTATCTCTTCTATTATAAAAGTTATTTCTTTATTAATAGATCGGTCATATGTCGCAAAATGGAAAGATTATTGGGAGCTAATTAGTATGCACTTCATGAAAATCTCCTTAACACATAAAAATATGATTATAAATAACTCCATGTTGTGGTTGCTAAAGGAATTTTGTACTTCACCTATTACACCTAAACATATGGTCTGTTACCCATTAAATATTATTATTAGTTATCGTAACTTTATATTCATGCACCCTAAGTATAGGGAATGGAATTTTATTGTATTCCCTATAATTTATGCTCAGGGTATGCTTATGTCATCTACTTCTGAAGGAGCTCATTTAGCTATAGATAATAATCTAAAGTACTGGTATCAGCTGATATCTGATAATAAAGTTAAAAATCTAGATTTCTTAAAACAAGAATTTGATCTAAGAGAAACTTGCTGGTTAGAGGTTCAGATCTTTAGACAACATCTCATTGATAGAATAGATCTAATGTCTATAACAGTTAAAGAATCTATTCCAAAACTGATTGATTACTTGATAATAAATTTACAGCATAAAGTTTCGGATAAAGGTAAACTTTCATATATACATAAAATTATCAGACAAGAAACTTTTTACAATGTAGATTCATACTGGAATTATTTCACCTCTATTAATGGGGACCCACCAACTCAACAAGATAAACAATATATATTGGAATCTGCTTATAGAACTACATCTTCCATTGTCTGGAGACTTTATACATGGAAATTTTTACATAGATCTTTTTATACACCTTTGATGATGAATAAAATTAATCTTCTTCTTCTTCTTCTTCTTTCGGCTTTTTCCCGGTTAGGGGTCGCCACAGCGGATCACCTTGTCCGCACATTGAATGGCAGTGGAGTTTTACGGTGTCGAGTTGCCAGCCCGGCGCCCAACCTTCCACAGAAGGCACACTCACACGCACACCTAGGGTCAATTTAGAGTGTCCAATCCACCTGCAGCATGTCTTTGGGATGTGGGAGGAAACCGGAGCACCCGGAGGATAAAATTAATAATAAAGATAATCTATGTAAGAGATGTAATGTAGAAATTAATGCTGACTGGGCTCATATGTTTTATGACTGTATGAAGTTGAAAGAATACTGGAAGTCAATTAATGAATTTTTGCAGGCTCTTTTTACAGATAATTTCATTATTTCTAAGTCTCTTATATTATTCAACACACCTGTACCTCAATGTGTTAAAAAGATTAAGCTTCCCTTGTTATGGTCTATCCTAGCAGTGGCTAGGAAAATAATAACTAGAAATTGGATTTCAGATACACCTCCTTCGTTCAATGAATTTAAAAATGTTATGAATATAATGTGTCATATGGAAATAAGCACAATTAGAATGAGAGCAACTAGAAAAACATCACATTTTATTGTATGGGATAATTTACAAAATTTGTTAAAATTCTAATTTCAATAGCACAGTATTTTAGTTTAATTAATTGATCTGATTGTAGTGGATGTCTTTGTAAATACTTTAGTTGTTTTGTTGAATATTATAATAATACCTATTTTTAATTATTTGTATAAAATTGTTATGATATTTCTCTTATATGTTAAAACAATAAACTTGTTTAAAAAAAAAAAAAAGAAGAAAGAACACATTTCCTTCAAAGACTCTTTTTTCCCGAAATTAGATTCAAAACAGGAAAGGTTAATTGAACCTATATCTACCAATGAAATAACTTCAACAAATGAAATCACATAAAGCTCCAGGCCCAGACGGTCTCACAGCTGAATTCTATAAAACCTTCTCCCCTATCTTAAGTCAAATTCTATTCCATATACTCAACTATATAATAAACAATAAAATTAATGACCTGCATTTTAATGTATCTAAAACTATTTTTATACTCCCAAGAACAAGCTGACCAAAAAAACCCAGATAGTTATAGTCCTATCTCACTATTAAACATTGACACTAAAATACTAGCATCCATACTTGCAAACAGATTGAAAAACTTAATAGATAAAATTATTTCCCCCGAACAATCTGGTTTTACAACACTCAAACGAGTGATAACACACTAACTCTTAATATTTTAATCTCCCACGCTAAACACTCTAACCTAAATGTATATACTCTAATTATCGATGCTCATAAAGCCTTTGATAGAGTAAATATAGAATTTTTACTTCATACATTGTCTTACTTCAATATTCCGCAAAATTTCATCCAGATCCTGCAAATTCTACACAATAAGCCCTATACATCTCTATACATTAACAAAACTTGGTCAAAGAGAATTTCAATTAAAAATGGAACTCTGCAAGGATGCCCTCTATCTCCTATATTCTTTAACTTGTATCTTGAACCACTCTTCTTAAATATTAAAATCTTTACCATACCTCCCAATAATATGCTACACCAAAATCTTCCTCTCAGCCTTTGCAGATGATTTAAACATCTGTTGTACTACACCAGTCTTAGATGCAAGCAAAATATTATCTGCTATAGAACACTTCTCAAAATTATCAAATTACAAAGTAAATCTTAAACTAGCATATTTCCTTTAAAACCCCCTAAACCATTCTCGCTTTTACCCCTAATAGGAAAAATAATAACAAAAGAGGTAATCAACTATTTAGGTATCACTTTTTCAATAAACAATGAAGATTTCTACTCTAATATCTAAAAAATGGCAGAATATCATTTTAGACCTTAACAGATGGAAAAATCTAAAACTACCTTTCCTGGCAAAAGTTTCAATAATTAAAATGACTGTATTACCCAGATTACTTTATATATTCATGAATGCTCAAACATACCTAATAATTTTTTTTTAGACAAATTCACACTTTGCTCGCAAAATTTATATGGGATCCTAAAAAAACAGAATCTTGTATACTAAACTTTCAATCCCAAAAAGTAAAGGTGGCTTAGACCTTCCCAACTTCAAGACCTATTACTTAATCACGAATGCTAATAGAATTCTGCGTATAGCGAAATACAACCCAAAGAATAAAGACTGGTCCCCAACGTGGATAATAATATACCAAAAACATATCAAAAGCTTGGATATCAACCCCAAAGCTCTAACCTTTCTAAACACTACCTTAATGAAACAGTGCAATATAATAGAACCCCTTAAACACTCTATCTTACTAACAAAAACTCTTTAAACATTTAAATCTGACACAAGCTATGATGATGTTACAACCTTTGCACAAAAATCTCAACCTTAAAATAAACAATCAGACCCTAAACCTGAATCCCTTTCCTAGATTAAGATAACCATTCAAGATATGTACCCATTTCTAAACGAGACTATACAATGAATGAGGAATCGGTTGAACCTTCCCAAATCCTATCTAGTAATTCTAAGGCAAATTAAAGAACCATGTTCCAGCTATCTACACAACTGCAACATGACCAACAACGATTTATTAACTTGTAATTCCCTATGGAAGACCATCCTTTCAACTAAAACATGTATCACTAATTCATATAAATTAATCAAAGACATTAAATTCCAAAAAGACATACTTGTTTCGGACTTTTGGAAAAAGAATAATCCATCCATTGATAACCTTCAACTAATTCAAGCAATTAATTTAACAAATAAATCCATACCCCTTAAACTGGCATTTACCAAACTCATGATTTATAACCATGCATATTTCACTCCCGTTATTTTACATAAATTTAACTCTATGAAATTCCCTCTTTGTCCACAATGCAAAATTCTATCGGCCAATGTACTCCATCTATTCTGGAGCTGTAAGTGTGCATTTAAACTTTGGAACTCCCTTAAATTTCAGTTACAAAAAATGGGCTATCAATCATCCACACTCCCCTGGGAATTTACTCTCCTACATATCCTCCCAAATAATATCTCTAAAACTCAAGCAATTACTATGATTGATCTTTTTCTCCTAATTAAACTCTATATAGCCACCAATTGGCTTAACCTAACTAACATCTCCTGGGAGAATTTTAGATGAATGGCAACCAAGCATCTCTTAGCCCAAAAAATGTTAATTGACAAGGGGAATAAAAACATCAAACACAGGAAATTATGGGAACAAATCTTTATTATTCTGGCCTAGCTCATTACAGTGTAGTAAAATTAACTACATATAAAAGGTTCCATATTAACTTTTATCTATAGCCCACAAAACTTCTTTTATTCTTCTTCTCCCTCCTTTTTATAATGTATATTTCTAATCACAGTAACTGTCACTGAACTGTAACAATTTCTCTCTTGAATATTGAAAGCATCTATGTATATAATGTAAATAGTATTGATTGTTTTACTTCCTATTGTACTACCAATAATGTATAATATCTTCTTTTTCTGAAGTGGTGTTACCTATACTTATTATACTATGTTTGTTACCTTTTATCAATGAAAATAAAGAATTTGTGGAAAAAAACTACTAATTAAGAGTATAGCAGTAACCAAAGAAAACTCCCTGCTTGATGGCTGCTACAGAATGTGACTCAATGTGAACATTCCTCATTTCTCAGAGTTTTGTAGGCTAACGTTTAAACCCAGAATCTTGTAAGAGATGGAGTAAAACAATCAGAAGTTTACCTGAATCCAGTAATAACTTTTCACAGGCTGCTTAAGACATTATCTGTGCTTTGGAAGATGCAACCTACATAGATAATGTAACAAATAAAAGTGTTTGTTCTGATTCCTGTAGCTGGTCTACATTATTTACAAACAGCCATGTTGCATTTTTGTTCTGTTTGGCTTCTTTTTTATATAGACAGCAGGGAAATCCCAGGCCACCCTCAACTGGAAGAACTTATTTTTTCACATGCTTTGCCAGTGGAAATTGGGAAGACATTTTTTTTAATTAGCTAAACATATTTGTTTCCAAATTAAATTTGTAGAGATACTGCAGTTTACACTTACAGTTGGCTACTCCATTGACTCTCCATGTGAAACTGCCAAAACTTAATATGTCCTTGATTCCTTTAGCTGATGCTTTGTTCCTGAATGGGCATGATTTGATATTTGTACAGAAGTACTTAATGTGTTTTTCCGAACATTTTTCTGTTTTTGGTAGAGCTTCCTAAAGTATTTCTTAATTTTGCTTTGTGGGAGAAATTAATTTACAAGACCTTTTTGTAAATCATGGCATTTGGCTTATTTTCTTGTTTTTAAACTAATTCAGTGCATGACAGTTTAATGTATGCTACTGCACATATGTACCAATGTTACAAAAATCTCTGCATTATAGTGTATTGAGCTGTAGTCTTAGAATGCATTGTTGCGAGTACTTTGTGGCTTTTTCTCTTCCTTGCTGCACTAATTCAGTCAACTGTTTAATATTGCTAGTCAAATGCCTTTTAAAAATTGTCTAATCTTACTTTAATAGGTGGTCTTACTACAGAAATATTCAGTTAACACAAGTGTCTTCTAAATTAACTGGTGGTTACATGTTTAGAAGGAGAGGAATACTATAGGTACCAAGTGCTAGTTGAGATGTTTACTTCAGCTGCCAGATCTCGGAAGTATCTTGAAAATCTGTCATAATTGTAAACAGACGATGGAGTAAAAGTAGTAGATTTTCACCAGTATTCTCTCTGATCGCATATCTTAATGCGAGCATGTAAGTGATGTTCCCAAGAGTTATGAGTGGTCTTTGCTATGTGATTTTGTACCCTTGAAGGGCAACACATTTGTTTGTTTCAATTTCATTCTTTGCTTTTTTCAATAAATATTCATTTATTCTCCATTCCTTCAACAGCTAACAAGCTTTCCTTCCCATGTGTCTTACTTTGTTCATTCATCCTACCAGAAATAGCTGTGAAGCTGATTCACTCCTTGGGGACAAAGGTTAGACTGGCTGGGAAGTGGGAACCTCATCTGTACGAGGGGGGATATTTTTTTTTTGCTTTATGCCCTATCTTCTCCTTATACACTCAGCAGCCCATGTAAGCATGTGTGCTCGTGTGTGTGTGCAGCCACATGTGGGTGTCTATGCTGAGCTGCCTCTCGCCACCACATAGGCAATAAGCCAGCAGGACAAGGCCCCTTTCACCTGCTGGGAAGAACTGCATACAGTTTCTATGGTCTCTACTGGGGAAGTCGTGCCTTGTGCATGTGCCACTGTTTGTGTGCATCCCCACTCTTTCCCCCTGAGACAGAATAGCAGATTTTGCCCATTTATTCCTCTTTCTAATCCTTCCATCTCCTCTAGTACCTGGGCTACTAATCAAATTGCTGTCACCTGGGTCATAGTCAGTGTTTCATCCTTCTGTACCACTGAGTCATGATACGTTTAGGAATTTTGAGGAATTCTCTGCCTTTAGACAAATCTGCATTATATATAGAGAGACTGGACTGGCCAACTGAATATTTCCATGTTGCCTCAATCCAAGGTAGTGAGACTCTTTATTAGAGCTCTTTTGAGTCCGTTGGAGTTTGTGCATCCCTGTGAAAGTGCCTTGCGGACTGCAATTGAGAAGGTGGACTACATGTTTCAAGCATTGGTAGCCTGTTCATAGATATGTACTAGGCTAATGGCCGTGGAGCCTTTGCAAGCCTAGCCCATAGAAGTGCCCTGGCATTGCCTCCTGACGTTAGTTCCCAGTGCCTGTATCAAGTACAGCCACTGGAGTGATCCCCAAGGTGAACTTTCTATTTCCCATCCACTCATCAAGGTTCCTCTTGAAGAGGGCCAGTGAGGTGCTCTGCTTGACATGTATGGGAAGTCTATTGCAGAGCATGGGCAGTCTCTGGGTTATGAACCTGTCCCTCCAGCATGTTGTGTTGATTGTGGTAATAAGGTTGAGGTCTCTGGAGTGTGTGGTGCGGAGAGATTGGGATTTGTTTAGATGTAGCATTTATAACAGAGCTGGGTTAGACATGGCTTTGAAAGTCAAGCAGAGATCACCTCTTAGTAGACGATACGAGACAGAGAATAGCTGTAGTTTTTTGAGTCTGTCCATGTAGGACATGTGTTTAAGGTCTAGGATCCTCTTTGTGAGGTACTTTTGTGGCCTTTCCAGCTGTTGCGTGTGTCTAGTGTTCCTAGATGCAAAACCCTTAGTAATGAGGTATGCCACATAGAAGGACTTTCTGACCACAGTGGCAATATGATGGTCAAAGGAGAGGTTGCTGTCAACCTGTGTCCCCAGATCTCTTTTATAACACCTTCAGTGTGCTCCCATTTATGTGGTAATTAGTGGGAAAAGAGTTTTTCCCAAAGAGGATGATTATGCATTTTTTGGCATTAAGCTTAAGGCCATGGTTTCAACACCAGTCACTGGTGTCAGTGAGGCCTTTCTGTATGATGTCAACATCACTTTGGGAGATAATAATGTCTCCCAGCTTGCAGTTGTCTGTTAAATTGGTCAGCCAGAGTCCCTACATGTTGGCCTGGACTTTTGAGAAGTAGATGCCAAACAGGAGAGGACCCAGGACCGATCCCTGTGGGACTCAACTCGTGACTGGTTGTCAGTCTATCTTTGAGTCTGCTACTTTCACACTGTGGGTTCTATCTGTGAGCCAATTTGCAACCCTCCAAGTGATACAGTGATTGATGCCTAGTTTGGTGAGTTTATCAATAATTCCTGAGTGGGGAATGGTATCAAAGGCCTTGGCCAGCTCGAGGTAGGCTGTATAAACTGCCTTGCCCTCTTCCACGGCTCTGGTGACGGACTCAAAGAAGTCAACCAGGTTGAGCAGGCATGATCTGCCTTTCACAAAACCCAATTGCGTGGGATCTAGAGTTTGGAGATTCCCTATATCCTTGTTAATTAGGTCCATGATGATGCGCTCCATATCCTTGCATATCACTAGTCAGGCTAATGGGGCAGTAATTCCCAGGGTCTGTAGTCGCACTCCCTTTATGGAGAGGGATGACTGTAGCAGTGCACCATTCGGTAGGGACAAAGCCTGCTGTGAGGCTGTGATTGAACAGGGCACACAGATGTGGTGTCAGTTCACTTTGTAGTTTGTGTAGAACACATCCAGGGATATTGTTGGGTCCCATGGAAGCTGTATTCATGGCCTTGAACAATACAGCTTTAACCTGTGCTGCAGTAATGCTGAGTGCCTGGCATTCCTCCGGTATTGTGATTGGTCCTTTGTGGGGGAGAGATCTGTAAGGTTGGCCACTGAATGTGTCTGCCAGTATGTTGGCAATATCCGTTGGCTCTGTGTAGGAGGTACCATTGTTCAGTAACTCGGAGCAAACCTGGGTATTGCCATGGAGATTCTTGATGCAACTATAGAAGGCTTTGTGGTTGTCTGCTTCAATTCTGCCTTCATAGTTGGCTTTAGAGGTTTTGATGAAAGATCTCAACTTTTTGTTTAGGCTAATAAGAGTTTTTTCAGTGTTGGGACTTCACCTTTTTCTACAGCAGTTTCTTCCTTCTGTTGTAGGGTTTATAAATGACAGGGGCCACCAGATTGGCTTCCTTTTTTGGAGGAGAGTGTCTTGGTTCTGTTGGGTATGGCTAGTTCCATGCACTTATGTACGTGTTCATACAGTGCATTTGTGTATGATTTGGCAGTCATGTATCTATTTTCCATTGGCATGGGTGCTGTGAAGTTAGCCACCTCTGTTTTTAGGAGCTCAAAGTTGGCTTTGGAGAAGTTTTTCATGGTGGTTACCTTTGCGGGTAAGATGTGGATTTCCATGGTGATTAGTTTATGGTCGGATCTAACCAGGAAGGAATTGACTGTTGGTGTAGAACAATGGTTACTAATGTTAGCAATAACCAGGTCAAGGATGCTGCTTCCTCTAGTGGTGTTAAGAATAAGCTGGTCCAGGGCATTGGAATTTATGAATTCCAGGAAGCGTTGGGCCAGTGTATTGGTGCATGAGTAGTTTTCCCAGTTGATGGAGGGGTAGTTGAAGTCGCCCAGTATGAGAGTGTTGGGTTGGACCCTAATAGTTTCCAGGGTGCTTAGGAATGTGGAGTGAGAGTCTTGGGACATGGTTGGGGGGACCTATAGCAGGCTACAACCTGAATCACCATCTTTATCCAATGTTAGTTGTACCTGAAGTATCTCAGATGCATTATGCTGGCTACTAGTCAGGAGGTGTGCATATCCTTTATGAATATGGAGACTCCACCGCTTTTGGAGCTTCGGTCTATGTTCTGGGGCCGAAAGATGTGGAATGAGTTGTAGCCTGGTAGCGCAGGGGTGCTTTCTGATACTTTAAACCAGGTCTCTGTTAAAGTACAAATGTCTGTTTTTCCATTTTGAGGAGTGCTTCGAGCAAGTACATCTTGAGTTTTTAGACTTCTAACGTTGAGCAGCATGTTCCTCAGATTGCATTTATTTTATAGCTGTTGCAATGGTAATTTGGCCTTTGGAACATCACCTAAAAAAGGCACTAGCCTTAGCCAGTATCCGGAAACCCAGGGGTGACAGATGCAGGCCATTTCTGGCAAAGCATTGAGGTCGGTCAGTCATGTCTTCCCAAGCAGACATACTGAATCCCCTTAGAATGACACCAGAAACTTAGCCAAATGTTGAAGTCAGTCATTTTCTGCTTTACTATGGTATCCTTCTGGGTGACGGTAGGATGCTGCTCAGGGCTAGGGTCATACCTACCTGGGCCACGTAATCCGATATCTCCTCCTTGTCTCTCTTCATGTAGTCCAAGGAGGTGCATCTCAAATCATTCACACCCACATGGACATTGACAGAGTCATACTTGTACTTGTGGAGTGACCCGAGTGCATGTGTTACATGTCTGATTCTGGCACCTGATAGACAGCTGACTATTACCTTCTCCTTATTCAACCTAGTGAGTGGGACATCAGTGTGGCTCACTATTGAGTCACCTATGATTAGTGTATCAGGCCAGCTGTTTTGCCTTAGGGGCTTAGGTTGAGCTGTGTCTTGTGGTTTGTGCTGTCTTGTGATGGTTGAGTGTATTTTTGCCTTGGAGGTCTCTGCTGTTGGGTAGAATTCTATTGAGAGCCTCCGCGAAGGTGAGTGTGTGGTTTGTGTTTTTATGTGAGAGCTGTGATGGTGGGTGTTCTGGAGGAGTGTGTGCTGCTTGTGGTGTGGTGCAGGTGTTTACCTCCTCTTGACCAGCTATTCCGGTTTTGGCTTGAGTGCATGGCTTCCAGTTTGGATATTTAAGTGCATATCTCACAAGTCTGAGTGTTTGGAGACGAGAGGAGAGGGTTGTATGTGTACATGAGGCAGTTGCTACACTGCTTCAGAATGTCCAAGTTCACCAGGTTAATAGGGGAAAGCACAGGGAACTGACCTTTAGACATGCCAGGAGGGAGGGTCATTAAGTACTGGAGCTGTTTCCATAGATATTCCTTTTACAGGAAAGATGTTACTCATGGTGTCCGAGTCTGTACAGAGCACTGCCAAACACTTGAAGGGAAACATACTTCAACCCTGAAAATTTTAAGGATGAAGTATTTAGGCAGATATTGTGATAGAAATCAAGTAGTACTTACTGAAAAATAAAGAATTAGCTTTCAGGAATGATGAAAAGAGGGGAGTTGCATTCATGGCTGCTGCATGAGTACTACTAATCCTGTTCTCAGCACAGCTTCACTGTGTTGAGATACAATACTACTTTGCTTCTTCTCTCACCAGAAGCAAAATGTTAGCACCAATCCCAAGAAGAAAAGCAGGTCGCAGCTTGTTTGGTGAGCCACAGTCTTGTCCCAGATGATGGAAGGGTCTGCAGGCTTTGTAGCCTTTTTCTTGTAGATGCCTCGAATAGCAACGGACCAATCAGGGATGTTAAGCGCAGATGCTCACTCTCCAACCAGAAAAAGTCAGGAATCCGTGCACTTTGCTCCTACTCTCACCAGGATCAGAATATAAGCACAGATTCCAAGCTGTCACCTATACAGCAGTTATTAAGCTTTCTGGTGATCAGCAATCTCCAGGAAATAATGTAACTGCATCCCTTCTCTCACCAGGAGAAAACAGAAGCACTAATCCCAAGATGATTACTGAGAGGCAGAGTGTGGGCTCTCCAATAACTGGTGGTCTTGCAATAGATGCTTAAAGGTAGGAGGAAAAAATGGTTTATCCTAAACACTGCAGTATGCACTAGAGGAGTTAGATGTGAAAGTAGGTAACTTAAGTTTTACCTGTCTAAAAAAGTAAGTTTTAGTGGAGTCACTATATTTTTAAAACAGCAAGACAGATTGAAAGGGGGTGGTCACTTCCATATTCTGGTAATATGGAATACAGTAGGATGGCCAATAAATGTAAATAGTTGAATGGGGTTATTTCACAAAGTGATAATTTTGTGCTTACTCGCACTAGCTAGTAAAAGCAAAGAAGAAATGAGATATATGGTCAAATTAACATAAGGGGCAGGCAACTAGAAAGACAGTGATGTTTAAGAACACAACAGTAATTGGGTGTGAGGGTGGGAAAAAGTTCTGTCTGTCTCATAAGAGACAGAACTGTGGTTTCTTCAAGTTGTAATGTGCAGTTAAAAACAGAATACAACAAAAATGTGGTGAAAAGAAAAATCACAGTATACAAAATAGAAAAAGGCAATAAAGTAATACAAAATACAACAAATAAAAATCAAATTAACTTTTCCCTCACAGCAAACTGTAGCAGTCTGGGTGAGCCTTTGCAGTAAAGCTCTGAAATGTTTTATTCTACCCCTTAAATAGAAGGTTTAGTTCCTAGCTGCACCCCTTCAGTTCATAGATGATTAACCTTAGCTGACTTTGCCTGTGAGTTATTAGCAATGTAGAGGTAGTAGGTTACAGTTTTCTTAGATAGATGAAAGTGTTTCTGTAGCACTATTTGCCTACTCAAACACTTTGCATTTATTTGTCTGAGAACAAGCTATATTTAAACTGTATTGCCTGTTTTTAATATGTATAAATTGTTGCAGTATTTTAAAAGTTTGTGTCTGGCTGCTTCTTTGCATATAAAAGTGGTTGCAAGGAACTTGTGAAACTAAACTACTGGCCATCTGCCTTTTAAGAAAGATTGCTTAACTATAGTTACCATAAGTTAATGGTATGGTTGGCTCATTTTAAGAGAGCACTGTAATTATGTCTTGGGTGAGGTAGATTGATGTAGCTGATGGCAGTTTGCTTATATATTGTACTAAGGCCAGTCACCTTACAGCTACTAAATATTTGGGATAGAGGTGTGGACTACTGATGGCATTGATAATTAAATAAAGCCTCTTGTCACATGCTTTGAGATAATTACAGTGAAAAGGATAAAGTTTAGACATTCAGTTGGCAGATGAAAATCAATGAATTATTGATAGATTTTATAATAGGCAGCAATGTTTTAAGTTGAATTAAATGAAAATTATTCTGAAGTACTTTAAGCTTATGAAGAAAGAAGTGGAAGATTGGACCGGGTGGGAGGTTGTCATAACTGTTAAGTTGTTTACTTTGCAGATGCAAGGTGCAGGGTTAGATTCTCACATGAGGTAATTGGCTACGCTTAAAATGGCCTACAATGGCAGTTAGCCTAGCAGTAGCCTATGAACTTGTTTTCTTGGAATGTGGATAGCTACTTTAAAAGTTTTCTTAGATTATTGTTATAGATGTAGTACCCCTTGTAATTTTTGGTATGTGCAAAGTATATGGATCTGATTTATTTTGTGCTCCAAACTTCAGAAGGTAATATTTTAAGAAGGGTTTGCTGCAGTTTTATTTATTTTTTATACTTCAGCATATTGAATGGATTTGTGCTCTAATACCTTTTGTATTCAGTTGTAAAGAATTTTTTTAAAGCCCATCTTGCATACTCTCTTTTATGTCTGTACATATGAGTGTATGTGTGTGAGTGATATTATTCACTGATTAACTGGAGTAGTGGACTGAAACAGAGTGGACCATGTCGGCAAGCGCCAGGGGTTACAACAGAATCAAAAATGGTAGTTGCACAAATCTGGTAGATAGGGAAAACCACTTTGTTAGGATTAGAGATTTGTAGCCAATATAATCAGCCAGTAAACTTGTAAAGGAGATGTGCATTCATACAGATGAGCAAAGAAGAATTAATATAAATAAGCTACAGGATCGTTGTGGTTTAAGGCTTCATAGGACTAACTGTGCTAGTGGGAGAAAGAGTTGGTAAAGGAGAGAAATGTAAATATGTTGCTAATAAAATGAGGTAAAAGGTTTATGCGCAGAGTTTGTGAGATGCTGTAAGTTGAGTAGAGTGCCTAGTGTTTATGAGAGAGGTTTGAGGAGCAGGGCAGTGATTTTATGCTATAGGAGGATGGTTGAACCAAATGGAAGTTGTCGTCTTTTCTAGTTATATTATTTTTTTTTCTAAATTTGGAGTGTACTTTAGTGTTAAACACACCATTTAAGGGTGTGTCCTGCAGTCTAGGTGCCAGGACTGTGAAAGCAAGATCAGTAGAAGTAATTGCTGGTTTGACAAGTACAGGAGCAGTATTAACCTGTGAGCAAAGATGATGTGGTATTTCTTGCAGTCAGTCTGTGGCTGAATCAAGGAGTACTACCACTACCTAGTATTTTGTAGATAAAGGAAAGCACCAGTAGATCAGCACATTGTTTTACAGGAAGCCAGTTTAAAGTGATGAATGATCCATTTTAGGTGACAGGAGGATTAAATGGCTGAGTTTTGAGTTTTGTTCACGTGTGCGTAGGTGCTTACGTTTTTTCATGGAGGCATATGTTAGCATTAGTTAACTGTATTCTGTCTAAACTGTTTTTGCTAATCGTTTCTCTTCAGGAGTAGGAAGGTGGTTGATTTTATTTTAATAAATAAAATAAAATGAGAGAGCATCTGTACTAGGAGCTCCATGGTTTTGAAGCAACTTTATTACGGAGACGTGTATCCTTCAGGGGAAGGATTTTGAACTGCAAAACGGGGAAAGGTAAGGCTTTGGGGGTGGTTTATGTTCATTATATGGTGAAAAGTGGTGGAGCAGTATTTGGCAATTCACTGGCAATGCCAGTAAGAGTTAGAGTGAAACTTTCTCAGAAGTCTCTTGAATCTGATCATATTAATATTTGCCTTTCCTGTAAGTTTTTACCCTGATTCTGGAGGAGGTTGTCTGCTTCCAGGATTCCCAGGCGGCGTCTCTTTGCTAAAGAGATGGGGGGCTGGTATCATAGTGGGCAGATAAATAGCTTTTGGTGATGTTGCCTCCCAGAGATGAAATTAAGTCTAAGTGCTGAGTAAGGCTGTAGTTGGGAAGAAGGTGGCATCACTGACATTGATGAGGTCATAAAACGATGGCCAGTTTATGCAGTTAATGTCATTGCTTACAATCACAATGTTTCCAGTGGTGGCCAAATCGGTTGGAATGGGTTGTGTACAGTAGCAAAGGAACTAAATGAGGTGTGGCCAACTGGTAATTTACCTTGGTGACAAATTCATCTTTGTTTAAAGTGTCTGTAGTTTTATGATTCAAAAAAAGGGGGGGACCTGGGTTTAAAAAAATTTTTTTTCCAAAACCTTGGTTTCCT